>NC_141144.1:78436394-78745283 GCF_053477565.2 Lygodium microphyllum
GATACCTCTTTTTAGATTGATGGATTTTTTAAAATCAATTTCTAGCATAAATTTTATTTGGATTGTAATCATATTTCGATTGCCTCAAGTTTTGATTGAATAACCCTACTTTGTGCTTGGATTCTTATTGGTCCCAAAACATATTGTAAAGGGTAAGCTAATGTGATCAAGTTAATAAATTACAATGGTAAGAACCCTCATCCAATCGTTCATTTCAACTCTCTCCTTTTAATTGATTCTTGCACTTCTTTCAATGCTAAAAGCTTTATTTCTAGAAATGTATATCATCCCTAATATCTTAGATTAGTATGCTCTTGCCATGTAGAATATTCCCACCAAGGAAAAAGGTGGATGAGAGGGAAGAGATAAAAATAGAGGTGACTCTCATTCATTATCAAAGATCCTGAAGGAAGTGTGTTAGAGATTGGCCAACACCTACAAATAGTAACTCTCTTAGAGGGTTTCTTGGTCTATCATCATTCTACCACTGTGGGAGCTTTCGCTCAACCGCCAAGACCCACAGACTGCTTATTGTTCAAGCATTCCAAGTTGAGCACTAATGGCTACCTCTCACATAGCCGATGTGCCATCCATATCTACGGGTGTAGTGAGCTTACCTCCATGCCGATCAAGTTACCTCCTCTCCCACACACTCCGGTAGCTCCACGATCCAAGTGCAAGCTTCAAGCAAGCTCCATCCTCAAGCTCCACGCTCCAATCTCCATTGCCACGAGCAAGAGAAGAGAAGAGAAGAGAAGAGTAGAAGAGAGGAGAAGATGAAGAGCTTCTCCTCCTCAGTCCCTCACCCTCACACACTCACTCCCTCACACTCCCACACTCCCTCTCTCAAGCACAAGCTCAAGCAAGCAAGAAGAAGAAGAAGAAGAAGAAGAAGAAGAAGAAGAGGAGAGCTAGTTTCGGCCACACACAAGAATGAGCTTCTCATTCACTTTTCAACTTTATATACAAAACCCTAAATCCCTTTTGGGCGGTCATCCCCTTTTTTACATGGCTGGCCTAGACCCCTTTTTCCCATTGTCCTTCTATCTTCCTAGCTTCCTTTCCACCGCCCGTCTACATTTACAAATTGCTCGGGTGAGAGCCCGGCACTCTTTTACAAGATTTTAGGGTGTGCATTTTTATTTTAAAATGCACCTTTCCCCTTTTGCATTTGTCTTGGACTTTTAAGGTTGCCCTTGCGCTTTTGGCCTTTTCTCCTATTCTTTCTTCAATCGAGCTACCTTTTTTCCGCCTTTGCCCTGCATCTTTTTTATTTCCTTTTTCTTTTCTTTCTTCGTGTTGGGGTTAACATTACCCCCCTCCTAGACGAGTGCCAGTCCCATGGCACTCATCGTCGTAGGTAGCAGGCTGTAGCATGCACCGAAGACGTGGGTGACAAGGACGCTTGTGGTTTTCGTGGAGGAGTGTTGGTGGTGGTGTGAAAGAAGGTCCTAGGGGCCTGTTGTTGGCCAAGGTGGCTGGTGGAAGGGTTGTTGGAGTTGGTGGTAGGGTTGTTCTGTGTTGGGGATTGCATTGATGGCTAGCACGAGTGTAGGTTTGTTGGGGATTCTGCACATGACGATTCTTTGTGGGCTTGTCGGATGGTAAGGGATAAGCATTCAAAGTTGGGTGTCGCTAAAGAGTGATTGAAATTTCATTGGAGGCTTCAATGCCTACAATTTGAAAACCTGTCGTGTGGTCTCTCCCTAAGGGGTAGTGCTAGTCTTGTTATCGTGCACAAGACATATTTGATTAGTTTGGGAGACAGGTCGAACTCTAAGCAAGCTCAGAGTATTGTCCTGCACTTGAGGACCCAAACTTTGTATATACTTCGGTGCAGATACTATGTAAGTGCTTGTGCATACTTAGATATTACGTAGTTAGAAGACCGTGGGCTAGTTTCTCGTAACAATGTGTGGATGAAGCAAAGTTGTCCATGTTGAGAAGAAGTACACGTGAAGGTATATGAGACATCCTTTGCATTGTGACTGCACGATGTAGCATAATTGAATACAGGGACACCGCACTTTTGGTAGCTGGAAGCTATTGGACTTGCTTGATGAGGATGGTGTACTTTTCATGGCCAATCGTGCGGTGCTTACCACCACTGATCTCAATGGTACTAAGGCAAAGTGCAAGAGAGAATTGTGCAAGTGGGTCAGGGTGATATGTCTAACCATAGGTGAGACAAGCTCCCTAGGTGTGTCTTGCCCTTGATGTGCCCTAAACAATTGTGGGTGATGCTAAAGGGCTAGGGGACTAGGGACGGAGCCAGTCGACCAAGGTCAGTGGACATACCTAATTTGAGGACCCCTAGGTGTTGTGCTATGATTGTGGGTGCTTCTTATCTTTTCATTCATTTCTTTTCTTTTTTCTTTTTTTCTTTTTTTCTTTTTTTCTTTTTTGTTTTCTTTTTTGTTTCTTTTTCTTGTGCTTATTTATTTATTTCTTTCTTTCTCTTCTTTTTTTTAATTTTTTTTCCATTTTTTTTGGGACTTGCCTAAGTACAACCATTGCAATATGTTGAGGCTATGAGCCTTTCAGTGGGTTGGAAAATGTCAAGCTTCGAAGGCTCAAGAAATGGATATTATAGTGATGATTGTGCCCTAGCCTCATTGTTAGAGAAGTAGTTGTTGAGAAGGGGAGATACACTTGAGATATTGCAAACCTCCTTGCGACACACGCGATGTTAGTACAATTGAGGTAATGACTGCCGTGAGCCAACTATAGAGCTTGACCCAGAAAGAGAGCGTAGCCCATGAATATGCTTTGGGCTATGCAATGTGGGCGGTCGGCAAGGGTGATTTTTGCTTTCGACAGCGTGGCTTTGTCGCGGCTCTTTGTGGGGTCGATGGTCTTGCGGTGATTGGGCATTGAACACTTTCTCACAAAGACCTGTATCATCCTGTATCCACTTGTCACTTCATGAGAGTACATGCATGGTATATGCCGCAACTATAATAAACCAATGAAAAGCAAGGAGACATCACTTATCTGAATTCTATGGTGTTGACTTAGATATTTATCACCTGCGCTTGATTAGCTTTTTCTTTTGCTAAAGATGTGAAATATATTAAACACAGATATGAAAAGTTCACACAATTCGGGAACATGTCAACATTGAACCATTTAAAGGCAAAAAGTCCTAGCCAGGTAGCATTTGATAAGCCTTTATTCAACATGGGGCTACTCCATTTGTACGAGGCAGGGTGAGTTTGGGTGGTCAGGTGACTGGGGCTCTGCTAGTGCGGGGCTCCTATGGGGTTGGGCAGGGAACATGCCGGCCAGGACATGAATGGTGTAGTCTCGGGCCGCCACCATTTCCAAAATTCCTTTAAATAGTTTATTGAATTCTTCCCTATCCCGAGCTACCCTTTCTACCCTTGAGCATCTGGTGCCTGCGCGTACATTGGGGGTTTCTACCATCGGTGTTGCCACATTGTGTGCGCCTCCTCAAGCATCTGCTCCCCTGGCCTGCAGATTCTTCGGTCTTCGTCCGGGGCGGTGTCGCTTGGGGCCGCATTTCTTGGCGTACCTTTTAAGAGTGGGCACGTAGCGCACCAGCGGAGAGGCGTGTGCTGCATGTTCCCGTTGGCTGTGGAGAGCGTCCTTGCAAGCTAGCTACCCTTGGTTCTCCATGTTTTCCTCACAGGGGGCGTGTAAGATGCGAATCAAGGATTAGGATTTGTTACATGATAAGACCATTCATATGTAAAGGATTACAGTGCAGGTTATCAAGCGCATAGGACGAGAAGGGGAGGGGTGGGGCATGCAGTGCTTGTTGTAGAGGGATGGCCCCCATTATGTATATTTAGCCTCCTGCCATTAGCATATCTTGGCTCATGCCGAGTTATGTCGGCTGGTGGTCATGAAGTTAGGCAGGGCTCAACCTTGGAAGGATAGATTAGAAAGGGAAGAAGGTGTATAGAAAAGGGGCTGCACCCTATCTACACCATCTGAGTTATTGGTGAAGGCTTCCTATGGCAGTAATTTGGGTTACATGCCCTTCCCTTGGAGGTGGGGATGGTCACATGGCTTTTATATGCGTGATGAGAGGAGGACTTGAGAAGCTTAGCCTGTCAGACCCAACTCTTCTCCCTGCGCTTGACTATCATTGCTTGTGTGTGTTGATATTATTTATATACGGTGACACAAAAATCAATGTTTATTTATATACATATTTATGAATCCATGTCACTTCACGAGGATAAGAACCAATTGTAGAACTCGGGGTTTATATACATCAAGCAGCATGGACCCTTGTCCGAGTCTACTGGCAACATGTAGCTCCTCCTTAGTGAGAACCTTATCAAACAGAGAGTTTTCTTGGCTAGGTTCAGCCAAGTCTGTACCCTAAATGGCAGTCAGCACTCGAAGGGAAGTTGGTGCAACATAGGTTGGGTCCCTTTGGGATCGCCATTTGGCCAATCGCTCCTCAGAGACTGTCATGATCTGAGCCCCTAGTTCGGCCATTGCAATGCGGTTCTCACACCAACACTGTTCAAATTGACTTGGTGGCCCTTTGTTAGTCGCTTTAGTTGCTCTATCTCTAAGAGATTTGGTTGGCAGAGCACGTCATTGAACATGACAGTTAAGCGCAATTCGTCGGCTTCCTTGTCAGAGATGAGTTGCATGCGTTCATGCAAGAGCCTGTCATAGTGCTCGTTAAGATGTTCTTGCTCTTCCCAGGATAGAGGAAAGGGCAAGTAATCTCCAAGCTGCTCCTTGGAGATTGTGCCCACGTCCGGAAGGACGTAGACTCGTGCGAACACCTTGAGCTTAGCATCCAACTTAGCTAAGCATTCTGCGATACTTCTATGTTCAACGAGGGCTTACTCGGTTGCCATCTCATGCAAGGTTCTAGGAGTTTGTCTAGGCTTTAGCATAGCTGGGGGTTCAGGCCTATATGAGCAAGATTGGTCAATGCTAGGATTTCTCATGCTCTTGGGGTTTGCATGTTTCTCTTGAGGCTTCGTTATTGCGTCATGGTTCTCCTTGGGTGTGACTGGTGTAAATTCGTCATCCCATTGTGACCGTGTTGTATCCACTCTTAATTGGTCAATGTGAGTTCTATTGTCAGTGGATTGAGTGTTGAAAGCAACTGTTGATGGCAACAGCTGCTTTGATTTTTCAGAGCACACGGATGTGTCTGAGGTTTCACTGCTATTAGGAGAGACATCAATGGATTCACTGGTGGATGGACTTGACGCTTTATTCCCCAGCTCTCTAGTGCTCTTGGTCTCAACGTTCTTGGGGTCCACAACCACCTGTGATTGTTGTTGTCTTCGTTGTTTTCTCCTCTTTTTCCTAGTTAGTGAAGGTGCATCTCTCAACGACTCAGGACCCTGGGCTAGGTCAACCATTGATGTGCTTGGTTGGGCCTCAACATTCTCTTTCTCTAGTGTGTCCTTATGGGATATGGCCGTGGCCTGCTGAATAGCCTCGCTAGGTTGTGAGAGCACAACTACCTCCCTTTTCGAAGAGTCTAGCTCTTCAGCCAACTCCCTTAAGTTTAACTCCTCCAGCCTAGGCTTTAGGCACTTTGAAAGTGTTGGAGCTGTCGAGAAAGTTGGTTGCGACACCTTCTCCATAGGTAAACTACTAAGGACACGTTCCACAAGGGGCATTGTTACGGCCAAGGGTTGTGACTGCTGTCATTCCTGATTGGAAGTAGTAGGAGCTCGTTTAGTGGGCTGGCTACCCTTGGTGGATTGTGGTGTCAAGTCCCTAGGGCGATCGGAAGTGGTCGTGTCTTTTGTTGCCCTTTGGGCATTCGTCAGTGTAGATTGGGCATGAGTTGATCCGATCACATTGGGTTGCACAGGCATATCCTTGGGCCGAGAGCTACGGCTAGTGTCATGTCCCCCCTCTTGGATATTTGAAAGCGTCGATGGAGATAGAGATTGGAATTGAGCACTCACCCTTGACAACTACTGTAGTGCTTCCTGTGTCTGTTTGGGAGAAGAGGGCGTAGGAGATCTAGGACTCATAGGTGGATGTGGCACTAGCTGAATGATTTTCTCAAGGCTATTAGACGATTGTGCCATTTGCTTTGTTGAGCGAGTAGCCATGCCATGAGCAATGTTGTGCCTATGATGTTTGTTCTCCCCTTGGGAAATCAAAGGCTCATTGGGCACTAATGATTTTTGTGCATGCTCAATGGCTAAATATGACATCTATCTATTTCACATGATAGGCTGAGGCTCTTTCTTTCGAACAATCATGTCTAGTTTCTTGCCTCAACACCTAGAATTTCTCTTAGATTGTCTCCTGTGCTTCATTGCTTTTGATACACTCTGGTCTTCAGCTGATGGAGGCGGTTTAGCAAGGGATTTTGGTACCCAAATCCATCGGTTACCTGCATAGTATCCTTGAGCACGTACCAATGCTTTGGCTATCCATCATGGCATTGTGCTGACCCTCCATCGATGCTTGCGTCTATAAGGCTTGGACTTCCTTTGGGGTCTTCTACAATATTTGTAAGTCCAAAGCTCGTTCTTGGCATTGTCTCTTGGACTTCTTGGTTCAGGAATGGCCTCACTCACTGGCTCTCGTTGTTCGACCTATGCTTGTATTAACTCTTCCAACAAGTCCTTGCTCTCGTCAGCAAGATTGACTGTTATGTCAGCACCTTGCTTGCCTTTCCCTCGAGGTTTGATGAGGTCACCCTTGCTAAAGGTTGTGACTATCCTCACACCCGGTAGTGTCAGGTGTATCCTCTATGCTACATAGTCGGCCTCACACTTGGTCGCCCTTTTGAAGGGTCTTCCTAGGAGGGTTTCTTTCCCGCAGCTAGCACTATTTAGAGAAACATGAAATACGATAGGCAAGCTTTCTGTTTCAATTGTCGCAAGGATTTTTCACTTCCCTATGAGTGTTTGTGGGTGTCCCCCATAAGGGCTAAGAGTTGCACTAGTCAGTGTGAGCTCTGGTTAAAATCCGCTCCTTCATCAAGATGTTAAAATCTGCTCCTTCATCAATCAGAGCATTGATAGTATACTCTTGTTTCGCGGTGAGTTTGACCCTAAGATAAGCAGGTGGTACTATGTCTTCATCTTCCAGGTCCTGGCTTGTAAATTTAAGCCTTCTAACAGATGCTCTTAAGTCCCCACTTGCATGACCAGACGTGGATTCTCCACCAATGTCTTGGGTTGTTTGTGCAGTGTTGCTCAAGGTACATCTCTCATCAAGAGTGTCATGTCTAGTCATCTTGGCATTTGTAGCTTGCTGATGTTGCATTTCGCTCTGACTAGACATGGTATGAACACAATGTCTTTGTGTTCTTGTGGTGTGGCCTTTTTGTCCTTGATGGCTAGATTGGCCCATTGACATTCTAGGGTCTCTGTTTCTCTCTGTTCGGGTATGGGCTTTTGGTTGCTCTTTTGCAAGTGAGAATCCATGCTTATGTAGAGCCATTACTACACTAGGGTCCAATTTGGAGGACCTATCACAGCGTGCGTTTTCTCTCCAACCTACTTAGGGGAGGTGCGGAGGGGGGCAGAGCCCCCTCTATGGGGGTCCGGGGGGGGCAGTCCCCCCGGCCCGCAGGGCCGTTATGGTAAACACCATGTGCAATTTGGAGGATTGTTTATATCCAAATTTTGAACTACCTGCTCTAAATTTTAGCCCAGTGATGGATTTGTGATATGCCTTTAGCTCTACGTAGCCTTTGGGGTCAATCTCGGGGTTTAGATGTGTCAAACTTTGTGTTCTAGATACCTGTCCGATTTTGACAATTTTCTGTCCGATTCTCAGATGTCTGATTTTCAGGAGTGCGATTATCATAATCGAACGTCCGATTTTGGGTTGGTCCGATTTTGGTCACGTCCAATTCTGGGAGTTGGATCGAAAAAGTGGTTCAATTCTGGTAATCAAATCAGATAGGGTGGGTCTGATTGCCTCGATCGGATCAGACAAGATGGTCCGGGTGGTCTGATTTTCAAAATCGGACGGGTTGGTCTGAGTGGTCCGATCGGACAGGATGGTCCCAATCAGACGGTTGTCCGATTATGGACTAGTCCGATTATGGACTGGTCCGATTCTGGGACTCGGACGGCCTGGTCCGACTACACGACCGACGGTCCGCGAGTTGCACGCGATGCCTCTAAGCTGACGTCTACTACACCGAATCGTCTAGCGCCTTCCAAATAGGTAGAAAACACTACAAGGAAATGCCAGACATGCCTAGAATCACTATGGTGCTCGAATCAAATGGCACTCCAAGGATTTGTGCCCCTATTTCCCTGTTTTAGCCTGTTATACAGCAACAAAAAACCCTACTGTTTGCTCTTTTTCTTTGTTTTTTCCTATCCTAAATGCATACAAATCACAAAGCAATCATCTACACTACTTCAACATGCTTTTCCAAATCCAAAAAACCAAAAACCTACTTGCTAAGGAGATCGAATACCTCTTCAAACTCCCTCGCTTCCTATCTATCTACCTCAAGCACCGGTTCGGGGAAAACCCTACTCCAATGCTCTATTCGAAGCGTGCAAGCACTCAAGGCTTGAATCTGTTGGTCCTGGCACAACAGAACCAAAATGTGGAAGCTTTCGCTCAACCGCCAAGACCCACGGACCGCTTATTGTTCAAGCATTCCAAGTCGAGCACTAATGGCTACCTCTCACATAGCTGACGCGCCATCCATATCTATGGGTGTAGTGAGCTTACCTCCATGCTGATCGAGTTACCTTCTCTCCTACACACTCCGGTAGCTCCACGATCCAAGTGCAAGCTTCAAGCAAGCTCCATCCTCAAGCTCCATGCTCCAAGCTCCATTGCCGCGAGCAAGACAAGAGAAGAGAAGAGAAGAGAAGAAGAGAGGAGAAGATGGAGAGCTTCTCCTCCTCAGTCCCTCACCCTCACACACTCACTCCCTCACACTCCCACACTCCCTCTCTCAAGCACAAGCTCAAGCAAGCAAGAATAAGAAGAAGAAGAAGAATAGGAGAGCTACTTTTGGCCACACACAAGAATGAGCTTCTCATTCACTTTTCAACTTTATATACAAAACCCTTAATCCCTTTTGGGCGGTCATCCCCTTTTTTACATGGCCGGCCTAGACCCCTTTTTTCGATTGTCCTTCGATCTTCCTAGCTTCCTTTCCACCGCCCATCTACATTTACAAATTGCACGGGTGAGAGCCCGGCGCTCTTTTACAAGATTTCAAGGTGCGCCTTTTTATTTTAAAATGCACATTTCCCCTTTTGCATTTGCCTTGGACTTTTAAGATTGCCCTTGCGCTTTTGGCCTTTTCTCCTATTCTTTCTTCAATCGGGCTACCTTTTTTCTGCCTTTGCCCTGCGTCTTTTTTATTTCCTTTTGCTTTGCTTTCTTCGTGTTGGGGTTAACAACCACATGTTCATAAAATGTTATGCAACCATGTAGCTCCTTTGATTGATATTTCTTTTGGGATGCCATTGTAAATAAAAGCTTCAATTAGTTGAAGGAACCACTCACTTTTGCTCCTATTCTACTATGCCCAAACTTCTCTAAGAAGTTTACAATGCAATGTGATGCTAGTTGCAGAGGCATAGGTGTTATATTATTATAGAAACATGGTGTTGCTGCTTTTGAGAAAGAAAGAGATGGTTATGAATGTGTATGACTAGGAGTTATTGGCTCCACTCCATGCAATCAAGAAGTGGCACCATTATTGATATGCTAGTTGATCTAGGGTCAAGATTGATCAGTGGGCCCTAACTACTTCCGCACTCAATCAAAACTCACTCCTAAGTAGGGTCATGAGCAAACATGTTCAGTAGGATAGGTTGGTTGATTATAGCACTAATAGTAGGTAATGGATCATTATGCTAAGAAGATGATGGGGTTAAGGACTCAAGAGCTCCTCAAGAGATAGTATGTGTTAGGGCATAAGGGTATATGGACCAAAGAGGCAAAGAATAGGCAATCAATGAGAGTGGGCTTACTAAAAGTTATCCATGGATCTACCTAAAGATGCCACTAAGGTGCTAAGAGAGGCTATTTCCTTGAGTGGCTAGGAGGTTAACTGAGTTTTTGCTATTTTTTGTATTCGTGGAAGGTGGTAGGGCACCTATGCATGCATGACACTTACCATGGATCTCTCTAATAACACAATAAGTGGCCTACAAAATCTTTAAATGTTTCTCAAAATCTATCTCACAAGAGCTCAAATACCAAAACTATGGTTAAATTATAGAAAAAAAAAATATCACATCATGAAAGGGAAATATCTCATTTATTTCTTAAATCAAAATATTACATGCAGAAGTCCATTTCTTCTTTACATTCTCCACTATCTCTAGAGATATATCATTTGATATCATTACGTGTCTAGAATTTCTACTTCCACCATCACTAGTAACACCTTCTTCAAAGGGAACAAGTTTTCCTATGGATAGCCATGCATAACTCATCATCCTCATCACAATCAAGTGAGCTTTCTTTACTATTTCCATATCTTATCTTGACTCACAATTTAAATTTAAGTCCTTGAAAGCCCATTTTCATATGGATGCATGTCCAATAGTTGAAAACTTTGGGGAAGTTTAATGGTGATAGTAATTGGCATTTCCCTATGGGATCAAATTGCTTGTGTTTATGTTGATTACATACTATCTATGAGCATCTACCATAAACAATAAGTTGGTTTCACACCTCAGTACATTGCAATGTCTCAAGCGTCTGTAAAGAGCGTTAGTCTAGACCATTAAATGGATCCTAGTAGACAAGATTAAAAGTTGAAATACAGTATGAGTGTGAAACAACATAGCCCCAAACATTTGTGCCTCTTTTTGTAAGAAAATTTGCTAATAATTTTGGACAACAAGAAGAGGGGAAGATGACTCTGATTGGGCATGAGAAATCAAGGGGAAAAGCAAGGAGATTACTTGAATAAAGCTAGAAGAATAACCTTCTATGTGGTAGAGGATTGATACAAGTGGATTCTCATTGTTGTGGACTAATATAAGTAGGGATTTAATGCTATCTACTATTGTTAATGAAGACTTTTCTTTGATTTATTGCTAGTCTATATCTAAAGATTACTCTTGGATGTCCACAATAGAGGAATATTGAGGATTATTTTGATATATCTCGATATATTATTACACTAGCTTGAAAGATTGAAGCTTTGGGCTAAAAGAATGGTAATTTGGAGTCCTAGAATAGGGATTCATATATCTTTGTGGACTAGGTAGACTCCAGACTCTTCTTATGTATATAGTGTTAGAGCATGTCATCTCCCTAGATAGGCAGTCTACAAAGTCCACATATGAGCTGATGTGGCATGTTGGATAGCTAGTTGGATAGCTTTTCTGTCTAGTAAATGCAACTGATCTGGTATTTCTAGCCATTTTCTTGCTGCCCTGTTTATTGGCCTCAATCTTCATCATCTTGGTCAGATGTGCACCTAGTTTTCAAGCTATAGGTTGTGGAGACTGCCTTTGGGTTCACAAAGAGTGAGATCTTTGAGGTGGAGACATATGCAAACATTGTCTCTACACCCATGTATATATCTGCATCCTTATACAACATACTTCACTATAGATTTTCTTCATGTCATTGTCTCTTTCTCTCTCTCTTCTCTATTCACTCTTTGTCTTGGTCATTCTATTCTGCATTGCTTCACTCTAACATGGTATCACAGCATTGAAGTCCTACATGAAGAGGAGATTTTAGCATGACATAAGGCTAAATTTTTAGTGCGTTCAAGGGTGATCAGGAGGATTGTGCATTAGAACAAGATTGAGGCAAGCATGGGCCCAGGAGAAAGGTGAAGATTTATTGAAGCTACTATTGGTTTTTGTTACTAGAAAAGGAAGAAGGGTATGCTTTGTACCTTCCATTATAGATTTCACCTTTTCATCGCCTCTAGTGGGTAAAGAGGGAGTGGACAAGAATTGAAAAGCCCTGACAAGCTGCATCCTCATAGTCAGAGGGGGCTTCTCTTTGTATTTTGGGTAGGCATTGTCGATGAAGATGTCTTCTCAAGCCAAAATAGAGTTTCAGGTGATCATGGACTGGAAGGTGGAAGGTGCCCATCTTATCGGCTCTTCCATTAGATCAAAAGCTTGATGGTGAGAATTACTACATCTAGCATGTAATGATGTTTGCTATTTTAGAGTCTTATGGTTTGGTCGTACAAAGGCTATTCGTCATCCATGTTCATGAGATGACTCTCGACTCTCTTCCAATGATAAGGTGGAGTTGGCAAAGGCTCAATGATAAGGTGGAGTTGGCAAAGGCTCAAACACGTTGGGATAAACTCAATGCTTGCATCTGCTTGTTTTTATTTCTCTCATGCACTACAACAGTTCTCTCTCATATTGTGCATTTGAGCATGGCTTGAGAGATATGGCTAGAGATTGATCAAATGTATAAGGCATGATCATCATGAAACAAGTTTTCTTGTGACTATAGATGAGGACCATGAGTATCAACAAGTCATCTTCTATGCCGGAGCATATTAACAAGCTGCGTTAGTTTCAGATGCAAATATAGAATGCAAGGAAGGTGATCACTTTTGAAGACATGGTGATAACTCTTCTTTCACAATTACTGCCCCATTTCAATGGCTTTTATTCCACCTTGATTGCTTCAAGGTGGTCTAAAACTCTTCGGTGGTGGAAAGAGTTGGTTCCTATGGTCTTAGATCAAGAGGAGCAATTGAAAGGGACCAATGCTTCTAAATCTGAGGCTTTGGTTGGTCAATCCTCTCAAAAAAAGGGGAAGGACCAAAAGAAGGATGGAAAATCCAACAAGGATAAAGAAAAAGAGTCATTTTGTCACATCTATGGCAAGAAAGGTTATTGGAACAAAAATTACCTCAATAAGGAGAAGAAAAAGAAATCTTCAAAGGATTTTGGAGTCGTGATGGTTGTTTCCTCATCAGCTACTTTCCTCCACTTGGAGGTGGTTTAGAATTCAACCCTAATGGCTTCTAATGCTATGTTGATGGCCCCATACAGTCGAGAGTAAATTGTTGACAGCGATGTCGAAGGGTTTTCAAAAGTAAAGTCACGTCCACAGAGGACCTTGACAAATTTCAAGATAGAAGATCCATCTTGTGAATAAGCAAGATGAGAAAATGATGTCAAGACTCTGTTTTTATTTCTACCAATAACTGAAGACGAATAGAAAGCCAAATTAGCTTGCAGTGGCAACCTTCACAACACGTTCTCCACTACCAGTTTCATGATTTCTGCTGATTTGGACTGATCCTGCATCAGAAATTTCCCCAAAAGAATTGCGAAGCCTTGACTTCTTTGAAGAGGAGCTGCTCTTACTTAGAACTAATTTCTCTTTCTTGTTGCAAATTGGTTCATGCTTACATTCCAACAACTCTTCAAAAGACTGATGAGACAAACAGCATGATGCCAAATAGGTATTGGGCAACAGAGATAAATGCTAGTTGTTTAGTATAATATTATAATAACAGTGGAACAGATTCCAGTGTAGATTGGAGTACACGCACCCATAGAAAATTTCATCTTAAAACAAGTAGCCTTTTGCAAAGCTTGCTTGTTTGGGCATGCATTGTATCTTCGTACAGTTCACTTTGCCAGCAGCCTTGACAAATAGTAGCCCAAGTTCATGATTAGGAGCCCCATGGTGTTCATCCGTCCAATTACAAGCATCCCAAACTCTCGCAAGTATGTCTTTGATCCACTTTCCTGACCCTCTGACTTTGGTGCATAAATCCGTGCATTTACCAATGAATCGCGTGCATCCCAAATGCGACAAGTGCCATCATCAAAAGTTGAGAGAAGATGATGCTCGCAACCTAGACATGGACTAAAAGCAATTGCTGTTACTGCACTTGTATGACCCTTCAGGACAGATACAGGTAACCCATCCTCATGACCACGACAGTTCCCAAGACAAAAGCCTATTGCTGTAGACCAGATACATTAGGCCAACTTAGTGTAGTAGTAAAAAAAAACATACATCACCTCTAGTCTGCTATTCTATAGAGCTTCTCCCCTGTCAGATACACTGTGCCTTTCTTCTTCCCCAACAATATGAAATCCAAGTTCAAGGAGAAATCGAATTAGCTCCACATTGTTGATCCCTCTGTCTTGAAAATCTCAACAACAGAGATGTATTCTCGAACAATTTGCCACAATTGGTAATTTGTATCCATTAATAGGAATTGAAAGCCTACTTCTGTTAATTTTGTAGCTCCAATACTTCTGGATAAAAGACCAGCACACTGTCGTACTGCTACGCATCCGAGGTGTGAAATCCACCAAAAAGTTGTGTGTGTGACATTTGTTACTTTGTACATACTTAGTCGTTGTGTTTGCATTTTGTTCTGCATGGGCAGATCATAGCAAAGGTGATGATACTTTTGTGCAAGAAGTTAAGGGTCATACATCAGGGATGCTTAACTTGGGGAACACTTGCTATATGAACTCTACTGTACAATGTTTGCATGTTGTTACTGGACTAAAGGATGCCTTGCAAAAATATTCTAGGCGAGGTGCCAATGAATTGGATCCTTCATCTCCTCTTTTAACACTTGCTACCCGTGAATTATTTAATGAACTTGATGCAAGTCACAGGGCTATAGCTCCTATTCGGTTTCGGACGGTTCTGAGAGGAAAGTATCCACAATTTGCACAACAGACAAACACTGGTGCATACATGCAACAGGAAGCTGAAGAATGCTGGACACAATTGCTTTACACTTTGTCTCAGTGTTTGCAGCCGACGGGTGATGGCAGGTTATCTTCATCAGTTGTCAAGGAGCTCTTCAGCATTGAATTAACCAACAAGATTGCTTGTGCTGAGAGTGGAGAGCTGGAAACAGAAAAAGAGAGAGTGTACTCTTTGAAATGCCACATTTCACAAGATGTCAACCATTTACATGAAGGGCTGAAAATAGCAATGAAGTCAGAGCTGGAAAAAGTATCATCAGCTTTAGGAAGAAGTGCTATTTATGTAAAAGAATCAGAGATCAGTGACTTACCGAAGTATCTGACTGTCCATTTTGTTAGGTTTTTCTGGAAGAGAGAGTCTAATCAAAAAGATAAATTTTTACGAAAAGTAGAATATCCTGTGCTACTGGATATTTTGGGATCTCTGTTCTCAGGATTTGAAAAGTAAGATCAAGGAACCACGCCAGATTCTCAGGGAGAAGGATGATGCCAAAGTAGGTATAACAAAGAGGGAAAGAAAAAAAGCAACGGAGAAAAAAAAAATACAACAGCTTTTTGTGATCGATGAGTCTGCCATCGAAGAACAAGGAGGAGGCTTTCAACCTGCTTTTGATTACTGTTGAAGGGAGCGTGTTTTGTAGAGGCTGATCATCTGCGGGCAGCTGACTGCTAGTCATGACAGGAGGTGTTTTTCGAGAGGAAGGCTGACATAGCTGGAGTCTTGAAGAAGAGTCGTGGACGTTTATTGAGGCACTAAGGCACATCTTGGAATCAGGGGATGTTTTTTTTCTGAAGCTCGAAAGGGGGTTTGCCTGAGATAAGGGGATTGGGTTTGTGTTCCCAGGGCTATGCTTGGCGGCTACTGTGTAGAAGGATCTTCTCGCCAGGGTGGACCAAGCCCACGTGGAAGCAGTAGCTCGAGTTCTTGAACAGGTGGCTATCCTCAGGCAGAACGTTGCCGACTTTCTTTTGGGAACAAGGAGATAATTGCTTCCAACATTGAGAATGATGGCTCTGGATACCCTGGTCAGTTGCTGCACTTAGCATAGTAGGTGATTTTATGTTAGATCAAGCTGCACACAGCGTTTTCTTGGTGCTATTCTAAAAATTGGAATCTCTCGAAAAAAAAAAACTGGTGACATTCTTATCCAGGGTGACATTGGTGCACAAGTGATTATTGTTCCTGATCTAGCCAATTACCTTGTTTCTTCTATTACTCAAGTTCGTAGAACTCCAGTTATTTGTAAAGTGGTTCCATTGGCAGATATCCAAATTCAACCTCCCAAGTGAGAGGTAGCAAAATTGTTCAGATCATAAAATCTGTTGAAGCGTCTCTTAGAGTGGATGCACTAGCAAGTGTTGGTTTCAAGATATCCTAGTCTAAGCTGGTTGACCTGATCAGTGCTAGGGATGTCCATGTAAATTGAAAGGAAGTCACCAAAACTGGCCATATGGTCAAAACAGGAGATATTATCTCACTGAACCAAAAAGGCAGGGTACAGATTGGACAAATCACAACAACTCGGAAGGGAAAATATACCGTGGAGGTTCTCCGCTATCTATAATCATAAACAAGTACACATGTCCTGCTTATAGAAACAACCTAATCGTCACTTATCTCAAAGAAGACCAGCTTCTTGGGATTCTGCTAATACTAGGATATTCTCATATGCAGATACTAAACGGCACAGAATTGTAAATTGTTTGGAGGGCTGCATCATTTCTGATAAGATTCAGACACTCTTGCTTTGACAAGATCAGTTATTTTCCTTTCCGTGTGGATTTATTGTTAAGACTGTGGGTCCATGGATCCATCCTTTGGTTGATGTTGCTGAAAGGACAACGCTGAAATTTCTGTCTGTAGTTGATAACCAGATTTATACTGTAGGTACCTATGTTGAAGGATGGATTCTATGCTCAGCTAAAAGCTTGCTTTTGATCTTGTTGTCGCTACATAGACGAGGTCTCATTGGGAGCTTGGTAGATCTATTGCTCCTCACAAATCCTCTCATCTTGCTTATTTGTATAATTGATCTTCTATCTTGAAATTAGTCAAGGTCCTCTGTGGTCGTGACTTTGCTTTCGAAAACCCTTCGACAACGCTGAAATGTTTGGATCACAAAAGGATTTTGCAATTCATGGCCACTCTTTGGGAAGGCTGAGCTTACAAGTTGTAAAAGGACACCCTCCCATTGTTTCATGGCATAATTGTCTAAGTCTGTCAAGGTAGGAACCCTCACAGCAATATGACTAGGTAGTAGTTCTCTTGGAGGCCCTCCTTTTACCCTACCGGTGCTGCCGCTCTGGTTTTTCCTTCAGCGAATGTCTGCAAGTTTGGCTGGATGGCAGTTGTGTACTCAGAATCTCACTACGGTGCTTCACTCGCTCTGAAATAACATAACTCATGCAATCCTCCATGCCGCCCTTATTGCAGGTTGTTGAGCCTTTTTTTTCCTCTCTCACCCACGTTGTCTGAATTGCAAGTTCTACCTCTTCAATGTTTTCCAGGCTACTGGTGTCTCGATTGAACCCCTTGTGAACATGATAATCTACTTCTGTGTCTTCTCTGTGCCTATACCGTTTGTCTTTTCTGCTGCCAGATTGATCAGGCTCTTTTGCACCCTCCCGATATGACCTCCCCTTACCATCCCTGTCATGGTACCTATGTGGATAGCCATCTTCTGCATTAACTTTTGTTCTCTTTTTATCATCCCTAACGTAGTGCCTATGATAATGGTCATCTTCTTCAGAATTTTGCCTCTGAGAATGCCACTTGTTACTACTGTCATGATTCTCTCTGCTAGGTGCCTCATCAACCCTTTTCCTTTTGTAATTTCCAAATAGCTTTCGCCTCCATTCTCTGCTTGTTTTCTTCAGGTGCATAGAGTTCCAGTATCCCTTTCGATCACAGGTGTTTTTCTCATACTATCTGCATGTTGCTTTTTCTCCAGGCTCCCTTCTAATGTCTGTCCCCCCAAGCCTACAACACGCCTCCTTTCTCCTTAGAAAAGCGGCCTCCTCCCACAATAGCTATCCTCGATAGACCAATTCGGTGGTAATTAGAGTTCGAACAAAACATATTTGAACCGAAACAGCATATTCTCCTCAGCCGTAGAAAATATTAAGGTCTTAATAGTTCTGACGAAGATGAAGATGAAAATTCCAGCAATTACACGAGTGTGTTTAGTTGACAACTGACAGTAGTTGCTGTTGCTTAGGATAGCAGCAAAGATGGCACAAGACACACTTTCCAAAATGGCTCAAGTATTATGTTTGCGATGGCTTCCCACTTATTGCAATATGATGATGCTGAACATAACATCCATGTCAATGCCCTGCTATTAGCAACTCTCTAGGCAATGCTTGAGCAATAGCCCTCTTGGAGTTGCAGTCCGTAATGATCACAAGCCTGCAGTGCACTCCTCCATAGAATGTCTTGTAATCGTAATGTCCAATCCTTCCACTTCATCAAGTATGGACATAATTGCACCAACTACTCTTGTACGTAGGCTGTATAAAATCCACGATGTACCATTGCACCTGTAACTCATGGATAATTCAGATCAAGCTGCTTAAAATATAAATTCTCCATCCAGTTGTGAATATTATTCTCTTGCATTCCACGGAATGCAATTACAATTGCATTTGAGTCTTCAGCAAGCCCAACATAAGCACCACAGATGCGTACTCCACAAGTATTTGAGCAAGTGTATGGTTGTACTGAAAGCCATCATCATAGTCATGAACCCTTGTAAGTTCCAATCCTCGTCCACCTAGAACAGCTGGCACTAGGCGTAGCAGAAAGAAGCAACACAAAGCCTTCCATATGGCTAACCTGATGAGGCACTCCATGCATTTGAATTCATCGACGGAGTGATTGTTCCTTCTTTTCGCCCGGGAATTGGAAGCCAAGAAAATCCATAGAAGACATCGCATGCCCACCATTATTGAAGGAGGATCTATCAGGTGCAACCCCAGCTGAAAGGAAAGGCAGCAGAAGACCCCTCTCTCTACTATACTACCCACGTAGAACAAAATGCAAACACAACAACTAAGTATGTACAAAGTAACAAATGTCTCACACACAGCTTTTTGGTGAATTCCACACCTCGGATGCGTAGCAGTATGATATCCACCCGCTCTGATCCTGCGCATCCTCCGGATGCGCCAACTACCCATGATCATTATCGTCAAGATCCACAAAGAGATCAATCTCTTCATTGTGTTTTTATGGTATATCAACAAGGTTATCTGTCATATCATCTGTCTCTTCTACTGGAGTTTCTTCTCGTTGCTCTTCTCTTGCAGATTCTTCCAATGCATAATCCTTATTATCTCTTTCCTTGAAAATCTTGATTCTTTTTCCTACAATAGGCACTCTAAGCACTGTCCCATCCAATTCTGTCGGTTGTATGTTGCATTATCAAAGACATGTGTATGGCCCAAACTATCTTTTCACCATCTTCCAAAGTGCAGTATGCTGATTTTCAACGCTGCTATCAAAAACTAATACCCTGTCTCCCTCTTCTATTGCTCTAGGCCGTAAGGGATGTCTGCTGTCAAACCTGTCTTTATTTCTAAGTCTAGTAACCTTCAACCTGTCAATAGCTAGCTGAATATCCTCTGGTTTTCTCTCCAACTGCCAGATGCGAAGAGCTAAGAGCTCCTCTCTCGTCAAATCCTCCTGCTAAGGTAAAACTGACCAAGTTAAAGCACAAGTCTCAGTCGGTATAACCGGTTTCTGACCATACATCAACTCTACGGGCATATATCCTGTGGTAACACTGTGAGTCATATGATCAGCCCACAAAGAAAATGGTAGAAGTCTCGGCCATTCTCCAATCCGTCCTTTGCATGCTTTGGCTAATGCTTTCATTATCGGTGGATGCCCTCTTTCACTCTTTCCATTTCCCTTTGGATTGTATGTTGTGGTTAGAGCCAACTTGATTCCTAGTTGAGAGAAAAACTCCCTAGCTTTATCTACATCCAATTCACCGCAATCTGCAGTGATCTTACCAGCACAACTATACCTGCAGAAAATTTCTTCTAATAAGAACTTACACACTGCACTAGTGATCTTAGTTCTCAAAGGTCTATCCTCAACATGATTGGTAAGATCCTCTCTAGCCAAAACAATATATCTCATCTGCCATAGACCCATCGGCATAGTAATCAAGTCAACTACCCACTTATAATGAATGCATAGTAGATAGGTCGGATGAAGCTTATCTCGATGACGCACTACGAAATACATCTGACATTCTCTGCAAGTCTCTACAAAGTGAGAAACATCTCTGTACATGCCTTTCCATCAATATTTCTCCTTGATTTTCTCATAAGTAGCCCACACTCCTCTATGACCAGCCCAAGGACTCTCATGAAACTCTCTCATTAACTGGGTCTCTTTATTGCAGACAACTCGCAAAGGTAATCCACCTCTTTTCTTCGGGTGCTTCCAAAGAAATCCCACCACAAGGAATTGGGCAATTAGTGACGCCGATTAGCGACGGTGGATATCGGCGTCGCTATTTGTGTCGCTAAAATGGTGTCGCTATTTTAGCGATGCCAATAGCGGCGCCAATCACGATGCCACAAGGAAAAAAACGCGGCCGAAACCCGAGCGCGGTTTTCATTTCTTTTGCTTTGACTTTTGAGAGCGAGAGCGAGGGAGAGAGCGAAGGCTTTGTGAGAGAAGAAGAGGAAGAAGACTTGCTGCCGCCGCTATCGCCGTTGTTCGCGAAGGAGAGGAGGAGCCCTCATTGCAAAGAGAAGCCGCCCCACGCTCGCCATATCTCATTGGTGAGTCTCCCTCTCTCTTTCTTTTGCTTGTTCAAGGTTTAAATCGTTCTCTTTTTCTTGTTTAGGAGAGGAAATGAAAGAGAAGGAGAGGGAGAGGGAGAGGGAGAGAGAGGGAGAGGGAGAGGGAGAGGGAGAGAAAGAGAGGGAGAGTGCATTTTCTCTCTCTCACCCTTTTGCTTGTTTAATGTTTAAATCACTTTTTTTTGTGCTTGTTTAGGAGAGGAAACGAGAGAGTAAGAGAGAAAGAGATGGAGAGGGAGAGAAAGAGAAAGAGAAAGAGAAAGAGAGAGAAAGAGAAAGAGAGAGAGAGGGAGAGGGAGAGGGAGAGGGAGAGGGAGGGGGAGGAAATGAGAGAGGGAGAGTAAGAGAAAGAGAGGGAGAAGGAGGGAGAGTGCATTCTCTCTCTCCCTCTTCCTTTTGCTTGTTTAATATTTAAATCACTTTATTTTTTGCTTGTTTAGGAGAGGAAATAAGAGAGAAAGAGAGCGAGAGGGAGAGGGAGGGGAAGGAAATGAGAGAGGGATAGAAAGAGAAAGAGAGGGAGAGTGCATTCTCTCTCCCTCTCCCTTTTGCTTGGAGGATGTTTAAATCACTTTATTTTTTGCTTGTTTAGGAAATGAGAGAGAAAGAGAGATAGAGAGGGAGAGGGAGAAAAAGAGAAAGAGAGGGAGAGGGAGAGGGAGGGGAAGGAAATGAGAGAGGGAGAGAAAGAGAACGAGAGGGAGAGGGAGAGGGTGAGAGAGAGAGAGTGCATTCTCTCTCTCACGACAGGTTTGGTTGTTTGTTGTTTGAATCACTTTCTTTTTTGCTTGTTTAGGAGAGGAAATGAGAGAGAAAGAGAGAAAGAGAGGAAGAGAGAGAGAGAGAGGGAGAGAGAGGGAGAGAAAGAGAGGGAGAGGAAGGGGAAGGAAATTTAAGATAATAGACTTATTGATAATGGTATGAAATGTGCTTTGCCATGGGCCACGTACATTGGTAACTCTTTAAGATGGCTTAAAAATGGTCAATTCCTTCATAATGTCCAAGTAGGGGATCTAATTGTGATATGCATAATTCATTGTTTTTGTATTAACTTTATAGGCATGCCAAATTAGAAATCATGCCAACTAGTCAACGGAAGGACTAAAAGAAAATGATACCCTAGCTAATGGTCATTACCGTACTTCATCAAAATGAACCCAAAAGTATTGTTATAGAAGAAGAAACCCTTAAATTGACTATAGGATAATTTCTCTCTGGTCTTATGACTATGAGTAGAATTGATTGAAATAAATTTTATTACTATAGTTATTAAATTTCATAGATGGCGCACATTAATTTTAAAATGGATTACTTATACTCAAAGCCGAGATATAACAAATAATTATCTACCGGGACAAATAAATCCTTGAGCATGATACAAGACCGAGATATAACATCGGAAAATCTCTCAACTACTATATACAATGCAAGATTTATGGTCAACTTGCAACTTGACGTACATCTCCATAAAGCTATCCATTTAAGCCTCGTTTGTTGTAATGTAGATAAGATGGAAAACGAATGTCTTATTGTTCAAGACTGTGAGACGTATCTTAATCAACGTGTCCCATGTCCTTGCTCTCAATGCAAGTTGGCAATTAGATGAAAATGCCGATTGTCTATAGAAGATGTACGACAATTTGGCGAGTTTCAATCTGAGATCATTGATCAGGCGATTGCGGATTTTCAGCAAACGGTAATTTGAAGTTAATATTAATCATGCATTGTACTCTCAAGCTAATTGAAAACCATACACAATAAGATTGGGTCTTGTTGGAAAATTTTCTATCCAGAGGGGTGATGTCTCGACCCAAGGGGGAGTGCACCCTTTGCGGCCAATTAGAAGAGTTCGTGGACGTGCGATGGATGGATTGCAGGAGCCAATCGACCACTCGCAAGGCCCATCTATACCGTCAATGCCAGAGGAGACAGACAACCTTCCCGACCTGCCTACAATCTTGGAGCCTGAGATGGAGGCAATGATCGATGCATTGATTCCCATGGATGTTGAGACATCTGACCCGCTTAGAGAGGAAGCATCCATACCATTATATGATGGGTGCCGAGTATCTCAGTTGAAGACATTGCTTACACTCTTAAGTGTGCAAGCAAAATACGGTTGGAGCGATACGAGTGTGACTGAGTTATTCAGGTACCTTGGACATAGGCTTCATTGATTTTTTTTAAAACAGTATTATTGCAAACATTTGTGTTTTTTCAAGGTGTTTTATGATTTTTTTCAGGTTATTGAAATATCATATTGCCACCTGCAAATACCATGCCTGAGTCTCGTGATGATGTATGACATGTTTTACAGAAGCTTGGCATGGACTACAATAATATCTATGCATGTATCAACGAGTGCATATTGTTTCGAGATGAATACAAGACTATGGAGACATGTCCAAAGTGGTGCTCACAGGTATCGACAGGACTTGCAAGGGCAAACCATCCCTCAAAAAGTTCTCAGACACTTTTCGCTCATCCCCCGCATAAACCACGTGTTTCGCACGTCTGCCATGGCAAGCTTGACAACGTGGCATGTGTAGAATAGGTCCACGGATGGAGTTCAACGAATATCAGCGGATTCGAGCGCATGGAGCCACATTGACTCTACCTTCCCAGGCTTTGCACGAGAGCCAAGGAATCTTCAGCTCGGTCTCGCCATGGATGGTGTGAACCCATTCGGTCTGCGCTCGACTTCTTACAGTGTGTGGCCTATAGTGCTTGTCAACTACAACGTCCCTCCATGGCTTTCTACGAAGAAAGGACATCTCATCCTTAGCTTGCTCGTCTGGGGCCGCTACAAAGTAAAAGATATGGACGTGTATCTTTGTCCATTAGTCGATGAGCTTAAGATTTTGTGGGAGAAGGGGGTCACGGTGCAAGATATGAGCAGGCGCGATGGTCGGCGGTCAGCCAACATTCGAGCCATTCTCATGTGGACGATGCATGACTTTCCGGGAGTGGGAGAGTGCTCAGGTGAGCAGACCTTTGTTCTCGCTGGTAATATCTATATTTTATTTCATTCAATCAAGTATTCACTAGGCCGTGGCTCGTCTTACAGGTCTGGTTACCTCAGGTTATCATGCATGTCCATTGTGTGGGCCACAGTTAGACTCCCAAAGGTCACGAACCATGAAGAAGATGGTATATCAAGGACACGCCGCTTTCTTGCCAGAGGATCATGAACTCAGGGAAGGTTTTCTTGGACGACCTCCAACACGTATGAACGCCGCAAGCTTGTATGAGCTGAAAACGGTAAACCCGGAATCACATCCAAATGGAATGTGATGGTTCTCAGTTTTCTACAAGTTGCCATATTGGACCCACTTATAGGTCAACCACTTGTTGGATCCCATACATATTTTCAAGAATGTGGGCAGCTTGCTATGGGACCACATCACAGGAAAGAGAGATACTATAGGGTCACGAATGGATTTAAAGGAGGTAGGTAAGATAGAGGCACTTTGGCCGCAGTCGAGTGCTGAAGGGGGAGTGCAGCTTTCTCACGCTCCCTAGGTTTTGTCTACCAAAGAAGAGCGCATTGTGAAGCAAGTAATCAAGTCTATCCGCACTTCGACGGGTATGATGCGTTCTCTCAGGACCGCATTTTCTAAAGATGACCAAATGTCTGGGTTAAAATCTCATGATTGACATAAGATATGTTAAGTTTGTGAAATAGATGGATTTTAATTAGTGTGGACATTTTGAAATTTGAAAAGTGACCATTATTCATAATGCTTTCTCATTTGTGGCAGTTTGTCCTACCGATCGCGATCGCAGGATGCCTTACTCCAGAAATTCGCAGGGCCATTTACAAGTTGTCGACTTTGGTGCAATGGATCTCACAGAAAGAGATTAAGACGTCCTCTATTGAATCCACAAGGCAGGAAGCAGTTGAGACGGTCTGTCTCTTTGAGAAATACCTGCCCACTAGCATGCTCACGATACAAGTTCACCTTCTTGTGCATCTTGTGGATGAAGTGGAGATTGCTGGACTTGTCCATACGCGATGGATGTTCTTCCTGGAGCGCTTCATGAAAACCCTGAAAGGCTTTGTGCGACAACGAGCTCGTCCAGAAGGTAGCATGGCGGAATGTTGGTTCGTGTCAGAGGCATTAGTGCATATCTCACAATGGCTACCAACGGTGGAACCACACAATGAAATGCTATGGACGCTGAAGGACGATGATAGGCTGATTGGAGATGTGGTGGTTGGAAATGGGGTAGAAAAAAGAATGGATGCCTCAATGGAAGAGAATGTGAATCGCTTTTGTATGTTGCACCATGCCTCCATGGAGATGTGGCTCGCCAAGTACCAGATTGCAAGGCAAAATTGAGAGGAAGCGTGAGCTGAATTCCGACGCAATATGCATCACCGACCGATTCGATATCCCGAAGGCATGGAGGAGATGCTGCGGTTTATGTCAACACGATGGTTGCATGGAGCCTTGACCGTATCATCCAGTAAAGGGACAGAGGTTTCAATGGAGGAGTGGGAGTTCTCGAGGGGATGTAGTCCAAAGGTAATGAGAGGTTTAGAATGTATCGTATCTAAATTTGCTTGCTACATCTAATTTGAGTGTTTCAATGTGCAGTAAAAAATATATAGTGCAGCGTGGTTGCGCGGACGGCATTTTCGGGTGGAGCGTATTGACAAAATGCGCTCCACAATGGACTGTGGTGTCATGGCAAGGTTTGAGCAAGAGAGCCAGCGACGAGCGACGGATCCGAACACGGTTGTGGATGAGATGGAGTATTTTGGGAACTTGCAAAGTATTATTACGGTGGATTACCGTAGCTTCTCCATGATACTATTCGATGTACAGTGGTTCAAAGTGGTACTTGGAGGAGCTGGAGCAACAATTCGACGAGGTCCATCTGGATTTCTCGAAATAGATTCCGAAAAAAAATGGACGGATTTGCGCGACACCTTTATGTTGCCGGTCCATTGTGAACATGTGCAAATAGTCATAAGATATGTATTTTAAGAGGGATTTTTTAAAAATGATTTATATTAATGTGCTTTGTATAGTTTAAATTGATTATTCTAACATCATTTTTTATCTGTGCAAGTATCGACATTTTCAGGATGAGTCGAGGGATGAGCGATGAGGAGTTTCAGGACATGATGGCACGCATGTCTCCAGATCAGCTCGCGAGATTCAGAGAGATGGCAGACCAGGAGCTGTCTCGTTCTTCGTCAAGGCGCTCTGCTAGATCTGCTTCAGCGCGATCAGATGCTTCAGCTTCGAGCAGACGATCTCGACGCTCACGACTTGGGCCAGAGGGAGGGACTGTGATTGCAGGAGGATCAGAGGGGTGCTGCTGTGGAGACACGGACGTGGTGTCTCCGTCTCGTCGTTCAGCTGGAGCTGCGTCACCTCCAGGATTTGTCACACCTGTGGGGACGTCCACTCTATTTACTCCGGCTTTTGCGTAGCCGTCGGCAGATGGCACGCCTTTTGGTGGAACCCCCTTTGGTGGCACCCCTTTGAGTGGCACTCCGAGAGAGGGTACCCCCGTCGGTACACCGGATGTATAGGAGTCTCCTGGATATGCATGAGCGTGGATGGAGATGGGAGAGGGCCCATCTTAGGCAGACTCCTAGGGGTTATTGATACCTAGTGGATAGTTGGTCAGCACAACGTCCTCCTGGATCATTGGAGGAACATACCGGAGGGGAGCAAGGACTACATAGTAGCATCCTTTCATGAGGAGTTCTCGGTGCCAGCCGCAGTAGATAGATTCTCTACGGGCTGGATGATGGATTGTATGCGTGCATACATGTCACATAGACGATCCAATGCACGCAAGGCAATCAAGAGTGGGGATCCAAAGCCCGAGTGGTTAGATGCAGACGACTGGCGCCGACTGAGGGAGGAGGCTACAGATTCGCCAAGATATTGGAGTCAGCAGCGAGATGCGGCAAGGGCACAAATCGAGGCTGGATCGGCGTATCATCTTGGGAGTGGCGGCTACAAGACATATTTGGAGGACTTTGTAAGTATCTCTTTTGTTTTGCTTATTTGGTTTTTTGAGATATTCTTTGTACTGACAATCATGTTTCTAACAGTTAGCATTTTGTTTTCTTTGCAGCACTCCATTACAAATCGCGATCCGCAAGGCCTTGAGACTCGATATGTAGAGAGGCACGGTCTCAGAGCATTGATTGACCGATTGTATAGACGCGGCGGCCCTGTAAGTCACTCATCTTTCTTGTCCGTAGTTACCATGAGATATTTGAATGCATTATTGTATGGTGGATTGATATGTTGTTTCTTTTTCTGCAGAATCCATTTGATGCTCCTTTGCGGCGGGACGAGCTTTCGGGGGACGAGGATTTGTAGCTTGCCCTTGGATCCTTAGAGCTCACACACATTTAGTTTTTAGTCGCCTGATCTATGTAGACATTTTCTATGTATTAGTGATATCGTTTCATGATTGTACCAATTCCATTTTATGCGATCATGTATTTATTTCATGTATCAGTTTTATGATTTCAGTATACATTCTTTTTGTTTGCAAACGCTTTGTATACAGCAGTGCAGAAACTATTTTGTATGGCTCGTCGTGCCACAATTTTTTTTTCTCTGTTACCATCGCTATTTGCGTCGCAAATTTACTGCTCGCGTCGCTATTGGCGTCGCTATGAGTGTCGCAAATTCTTTGTAACCGTCACTATATGCGTCGTTATCTGACGCAGATAGCGATGCATATAGCGACAATTCTATGGCATCGTCAATAACGACGCTTTTTGCGACGACGGAGGCAAATTTTGTTGTTTGTATTTTTGTCGCTTTAAACGTCGCTATAAGTTCTATATCTTGTAGTGTCCATCCTTGAGAAAATAACCGTAGGCTTTTTTTCTGATCTTCTTGAACTCTTCATCTATCCATTCATCTCTTTTGCTTAGTGTACTAAGGTATTTGCCAATCTGTAAACCAATCTCTAACATAGAATTCTTCTATGAAAGCCACAATATCATAGACATGACAAACATGATCAACCATAGCGGTTGAAATTTTTGCATCATCCTCTTCTGCAAGTAGTGTCTCCTCATCATCATATCTAGCTCTAGACATTATATCCACCATTGGATTATCCTTCCCTGCTATGTGTTTAAATTCTAGATTTAATGACTTGATGTATGCAATCCATCTCAACATAGCTATATCCGGAGTAGAGTAACTCGTAATCATACCTGTCAATAGCAAGAAATCTGTCTCTACCACAATTGGGGCTCCAATAAAGTACTCCTTGTCACATTTGAGAGCTGTAACAATTCCTAGTAATTCCCTCTTGATTTGCGGATACCTCCTCTGTCTCTCGTTTAGGACTTTCGCTCCAAACCGAATAGCATACCTGTTTCCATCTGCATCATCTTGACCCACAGTCCAACCTATGCTAATTGGACTAGTATCAGCTGTCAATACAATAGGGCTTCCGCAATTATAATCCGCTTTCCTGAGAGTAGGAGCAATCTGCAATAACTTCTTCAATTTCTGCATGGCTCTAGTGTGGCTCTCATCCCAATAAAATTTATGCCCCTTTCGAAGCAATTGATATAAACAATCTGCTATGTGTGCAAAATGGGGTATTCAAATAATGTAAAACACACAGGCTCCAATAAATCTCTGTACCTCTGAAGTGGTAGAACAATACTCCGTAATCTTGCCTATAGCATCCACCTTCTCAGGTGAAGGTTTCCTGCCATAATACCCACACATATGTCCAACAATGACAACCTCATTTACTCCAAAAATAGATTTTTGCCATGATAGTGTCAAGTTCACTTCTTCTAACCTGGTCAAAATCTTTTCACAAGTTGAAATATGATTAGCCACAAAGTATCTGCATCCCTACTAATTTAGACTCTCATTCTTCTCTTCTTCTGCACACCCCTTAATGGGCACATCATCCAAGAAAGGCATGGTAAGCTGAGGTATGTACTCACAAAGGACCTTATGCATGGCGTTCATCATATGTGCAACAGAATTAGTGGCACCTTGAGGCAAGGTACACATCTTGACAAGTCCAATACGAGTTCTCATAGTGGTTGTCCCTGCTTTCCAAAGCCAGCTGAAACTGATCATATCCTGAATACAAATCACCTAAAGAATAGATGGCACGTCCAGCAAATGCTTCTACAAACTCATCCACAACTGGACCTATACCAACATTCCTGATAGTAACCCTATTTACTGGCTGCATGTCCTGTATAAATCCGAGAGTACCATTCTTCTTTGGAACTGTAAACCACCTATTTGAGTATGGAGCAGAAAACGGCTCTAGGATTCCCATCCTGATTTTCTCATTCAACAAGTCAACTAGCTTTGGAGAGTGTGCCCTAGGCACTGGAATAGGTCGGAGGTTCCATGGAATATGAGGAATAGTAAAGATCACCATAGGGGCAACAATATCTAGATTCACACATCCAATCTCATGCAAGAAAAAAGCAAACCCCCTTCCATGTCGCTCAAGCATATCCTGAAAGCACTGCTTCTCTGAGGATAACAAGAAATTACAATTTCCAATTTTTAATTCAAAAAGAGTCTCTGCTGAAAATTTATGGTCTATATGCTCTGGATTCCTCAAAATTGGTTGCTTGGCAGCGCTCTCTATTTGCTTATCACTGTTAGGTGGAAGCAGTCCAGCTAGCGGCTTCACCTTCTTATCCACAGTCTTGTATTTCGTGTCAACCCTGACTTCATTATGATCCTCTACATTACTCAAATCTTGTTGTAAATCAGCAATTCTGCACTCTGGTGGCTGAATATCCTCAGCCCTCTGCTCTATGGACTACATAGGAACATCCCTAAACTTTGGATGTTGAAATATTTCAGCAGTAAACTCTGTTGGCTGAAAGTTTTCAGCCCTTTGTGTCTTTGTAGGCTAATCATAATTAGCCAGAAACTCTGTTTCCTGAATTTGTTCAGCACTCAACACTTTTTGCTGAGTCACCTCAGCCTCTAACTCTGCCTGTGACACAAAATCTGAAATTTTATGAAACGTGTCTAGGCACTGCACTGATACATTATTGTGACAACTCTGCATATCAGTTTTCAACATATTTTTCATCTCTGTCACATCGTATTTGCACAAACCATACTATCATACATCCAATCTATATGCTCATCATCCTCTAAAGTACCTGCATTTTTCAAATCTTTCTTCTTCCTGCATATGTACTGCCTGGCAGCTCTAGGCAACTTAGAAATCTTTTGATAACTCATTAAACTATTTGCTGAA
This sequence comes from Lygodium microphyllum, assembly GCF_053477565.2. Taxonomy (NCBI): domain Eukaryota; kingdom Viridiplantae; phylum Streptophyta; class Polypodiopsida; order Schizaeales; family Lygodiaceae; genus Lygodium; species Lygodium microphyllum. Next base: position 78,466,115 of record NC_141144.1, read on the forward strand.
ATTCCAACAAAATTGGAGGAGAAAACACTACTGCCACAGGAGGCGAGAACTCTAATCTCCTCTGCTCTGTACCACCATCATCTCGCGGGACAGCGGTACCTAATGAAAACCCGAATCCCTCACACTGGGCAAAGGTGCATCTCGAAGAGTATCCCTATTTCTAGCATGGTTTACACACCCCGTCATAAACTGGACTGCTCTCATACCATCTTTACTGCAAATTCGTGCATAAGCAGATCCATCATCCATTTCTTTTGTCTCCATGCGCATCTCTGTGATGAATGGATGTCCTAGGATTATGGGGTAAGAGCATGAATCCTGCACAAAGAAATGGAAATCCTCCTCTACATCTCCAATAGAAATCCTGACACTGGGATAGGCAGCATACAAATCACCTGCACTGTTGTTGGCGGCTCTCATATGCCACCCATGCTCTGCATCCATAGGCCATCTATTACTTTCATAAACTCCACGAACTATGAGATTAATCTCTGAACCATGATCCACCAAAGCAACATAAGGCACCTATTTCTCTCCAATTTTTACCATTGTTTCTGTAGTTGCCCTAGCCCAATGACTCCACGAAAAGTGACTGCACGATACAAAAATAGGCTCATCAGTTTCAGCATAATGCATAGGCTGAACTCTCTTCTCTGTTTGCGGAAAAATAGAAGCATTCTCAACCATAACCTCATCCTCATCCTCATCCTCATCCAACTCCCCAATCAAAACTCCATGTGTATCAGTAGTGGGCAACATATGTCTTTTCCTCTTCAAGACTTCTTGGAACTGATCTTGAATCTCTCTTTTCGAGATGCCCAAAACCTCAGAAATAGTAAAAGTCACGTCACGGCAAAGTATCTTATCATTAAAGATTTTCTTCATGTCCGTAGATGTCTCAATATCAAACATTAATCTAAACCCTGGCTACTTTCTCTCTCTAGGCTCTTGCCTCTTTTCTTTCTTTTGAGCATCTTCCATCTGTTGTCTGGTCCTGGTCTCAAAGATGGCCCTGTAGTAGGTGGAGTAACAAACTCACCCCCTCTAGTCTTTTAACTGCATTTGGATTCTCTTCATCTCTCTTACGCTTCTCCTCAACAAGTACATCTGCTCCCTAAGACTTAGCCAAGTAGGCATAAATAGTGTGCCTGTCAACAGGCGAATCCCAACCTTTCTCAGATCTGATGCTAGAATCTGCACTAGTCAAAACAATTTGCTAAATTTTCCCCTTGTTTGCCATCTCCTTAGCATATGTCCATAATGCTGATTGACAATCTGAACTTTTTCTCAATTTGGACTCCATATGTAGAAGCATCTCCTCTAGGTGCCACATAAGAAGTACGTGTAGCCATATCATCTACTAATTTCTTCATTTCGCCTTTCCCAAAATTGGTAGCAAGCGGAGCTCTTGTTTCAGTCAACCAGATCTTGCCATCTTGTCCCCAAAATACCAAATTCTTTCTCCTTACATCTTGAAAAGATTTGCAATCCCTGCAATGCTGATGGTCCGTACTATCATACCAAATACATCTTCGATCTCTCCTAGGTGCATTAGGAGCACTTCTAGGTACACTAGGAGCACTAGAAGAAATAGTAGGCGTGGATGAAGCAAACTGCTCTTTCAATTTTCCCACCAATTTTGCTTTAACTAACTCCAGTGTCAAATCCGTTATGCCTTTGATTATGTCATCAAGAGAGGAAGGAACGGATGGAGCAGATGGTTCTGGAGTAGAAGGAGCCGACATTGGTCTTGGAACAGGAGGAACAAGTGGATTAGAAACAGTAGGCATTGGCATAGGCCAAGTAACTAGCTGAGGAAGAGAAGAAATACCAGGGGTAGAAGCAGACATAGGAGCAGAAGATGGCGTTGGTGTCATAAATCCATTCTGTAGGCAGGTTTTCCATATCCGCCGCTTGGTCAAAGTCGAGACTGCATCCTAGGAATCTTGCCAATATGTTTTAAGACCCATAGGCTTCGTACGATCCTCAAGAATCTCTCATAATTCTTCCTAAAGAGCAGGATCTACAGCTTGCAAGAAAAGCTCAACTTTCTCAATATCCAATGCTCTTTGTTCAATGGCATCAAGCTGACTCTACCTCTCTTCCAATTCTTATATCAATTCTGAAGCAGCTAGACCTTTGTTTAGCATGTAGACCCACTCTCGGAATGATCGTCGTGTAGCCATCCCAAAGTCCTCAAGAAAATACTCCTCTTTTAGGGCCTTCTTAAAATCTTGCCAATGCGAATTTTGAAGGAAAAGATCAATCACTCTTACCCTCAAGGCAGGTGTGACAAGGCAAAGGAAATATTTACTCATAAGTATTGTTGGTACTCCAAAAAATTCCATCTTGATCTCATATGTCTTCAAATAAGCTGATACATTACGGCCATCAAATAGCTTCTTTTCATTTTCAACTGCTTCAATTGCCTTAGTTGCGTTGATTGCATTCTCTTGCTCCGAATATAGTTGCCTTTGCTAAGACAATTATTGTTGATGTAACTGTTGTTGTTGCTGCATATACAATTGTGTCTGTGCTGATTTTGAAGCTGCATATACATAGACATATTCTGCAAAATCTGCTTTAAATCATCCGTAGAAGTACTTGAAGCAGAAGTTGATGATGAAGTTGAAGTAGAGGACAAAGCACGAATCGTAGAAGAGGCTGAAATTGATGCTGAAGTATCTCCCATCCTGAAATTTAAATGCGACGCTTTCACGTCCGGTTCACCAAAGATGTCGAAGGGTTTTCGAAAGCAAAGTCGCGTCCACAGAGGACCTTCACGAATTTCAAGATAGAAGATCCATCTTATGAATAAGAAAGATGAGAAAATGATGTCAAGTCTCTGTTTTTATTTCTGCCAATAACTAAAGATGAATAGAAAGCCAAATTAGCTTGCAGTGGCAACCTTCACAACACGTTCTCCACTACCAGTTTCATGATTTCTACTCATTTGGATTGATCCTGCATCAGAAATTTTCCAAAAGAATTGCAAAGCCTTGACTTCTTTAAAGAGGAGCTGCTCTTACTTAGAACTGATTTCTCTTTCTTGTTGCAAATTGGTTCATGCTTACATTCCAACAACTCTTTAGAAGACTAATGAGACAAACAGCATGATGCCAAATAGGTATTGGACAACATGGATAAATGTTGGTTGTTTAGTATAATATTATAATAACAGTGGAACAGATTCCAGTGTAGATTAGAGTACACACGACCACAGAAAATTTTATCTTAAAACAAGTAGCCTCTTGCAAAGCTTGCTTGTTTGGGCATGCAATGTATGCAGTTCACTCTGCAAACAGCCTTGACAAATAGTAGCCCAAGTTCATGATTAGGAGCCCCATGGTGTTTACAAGCATCCCAAACTCTCACAAGTGTGTCTTTGATCCAGTTTCCTGACCTTCTAACTTTGATGCATAAATCCGTGCATTTACCAATGAATCGCGTGCATCCCAAATGCGACAAGTGCCATCATCAGAAGTTGAAAGAAGATGATGCTCACAACCCAGATGTGGACTAAAAGTAATTGTTGTCACTGCACTTGTATAACCCTTCAGGACAAATACAGGTAACCCATCCTCATGACCACGACAGTTCCCAAGACAAAAGCCTGTTGGCTGTAGACCAGATACATCAGGCCAGCTTAGTGTAGTAGTAACACAAAACATCCATCACCTCTGGTCTGCGGTTCTGTAGAGCTTCTTCCCTATCAGATACACTGCGCCTTTCTTCCTCCCCAACAATATGAAATCCAAGTTCAAGGAGAAACCGAATCAGCTCCACATTGTTGATCCCTCTGTCCTGAAAATCTCAGCAACAGAGATGTATTCTCGAACAATTTACCACAGTTGGTAATTTGTATCCATTAACAGGAATTGAAAGCCTGCTTCTGTTAATTTTGCAACTTCAGTACTTTTGGATAAAAGACTAGCACGCTGAAATGTCTGGATCACAAAAGGATTTTGCAATTCATGGCCGCTCTCTGGGAAGGCTGAGCCTACAAGTTGTAAAAGGACACCCTCCCATTGTTTCATTGGATAATTGTTTAAGTCTGTCAAGGCAGGAACCCTCACAACAATATGACTGGGCAGTGGTTCTCTTGGAGGCCCTCCTTTTACCCTCCTGTGCTACCGCTCTGGTTTTTCCTTCGACAAATGTCTGCAAGTTTGGTTGGATGGCAGTTGTGTATTTAGAATCTCACTGCGGTGCTTTACTCGCTCTGAAATAACATAACTCATGCAATCCTCCATGCCGCCCTTGTTGCAGGTTGTTGAGCTTTTTTTTCCTCTTACCGAGGTTGTCTGAATTGCAAGTTCTACCCCTTCAATGTTTTCCAAGTTGCTGGTATCTCGATTGAACCCCTTGTGAACATGATAATCTACTTCTGTGTCTTCTCTATGCCTATGTCATTTGTCTTTTCTGCTGCTAGATTGATCAGGCTCTTTTGCACCCTCCCGATATGACCTCCCCTTACCATCTCTGTCATGGTACCTATGTGGATAGCCATCTTCTGCATTAACTTTTGTTCTCTTTTTATCATCTCTGACGTAGTGCATATGATAATGGCCATTTTCTTCCGAATTGTGCCTCTGAGAATGCCATTTTTTACTACTATCATGATGCCCTCTGCCTGGTGCCTCATCAACCCTTTGCCTTCTGTAATTTCCAAATAGCTTTCACCTCCATTCTCTGCTTGTTTTCTTCAGGTGCATAAAGTTCCAATATCCCTTTCGATCATAGGTATTTTTCTCATAATGTCTGCACATTGCTTTTTCTCCAGGTTCCCCTTTGATGTCTGTCCCCCCCAAGCCTAAAACACGCCTCCTTTCTCCCCAGAAAGGCGGCCTCCTCCCACAATAGCTATCCTGGGTAGACCAATTTGGCGGTAATTAGAGTTCAAACAAAACATATTTGAACCGAAACAGCATATTCTCCTCAGTCGTAGAAAATAGTAAGGTCTTAATAGTTCTGACGAAGATGAAGATGAAAATTCCAGCAATTACACGAGTGTGTTTAGTTGACAATTGACAGTAGTTGCTGTTGCTTAGGATAGCAGCAAAGATGGCACAATACACACTTTCCAAAACGGCTCAAGTATTATGTTTGCGATGGCTTCCCACTTATTGCAATATGATGATGCTGAACATAACATCCATGTTAATGCCCTGCTATTAGCAACTCCTCTAGGCAATGCTTGAGCAATAGCCCTCCTGGAGTTGCAGTCCGTAATGATCAAAAGCCTACAGTGCACTCCTCCATAGAATGTCTTGTAATCGTAATGTCCAATCCTTCCACTTCATCAAGTATGGACATATCTGCACCAACTACTCCTGTACATAGGCTGTATAACATCCACGATGTACCATTGCACCTGTAACTCATGGATAATTAAGATCAAGCTGCTTAAAATACAAATCCTCCATCCAGTTTTGAATACTATTCTCTTATGTTCCATGGAATGCGATCACAATTGCATTCAAGTCTTCAACAAGCCCGACATAAGCACCATAGACGCGTACTCCACAAGTATTTGAGTAAGTGTATGGTTGTACTGAAAGCCATCATCATAGTCATGAACCCTTGTAAGTTCCAATCCTCGTCCACCTAGAACAGCTAGCACTAGGCCTAGTAGAAAGAAGTAGCACATAGCCTTCCATATGGCTGACCTGATGAGGCACTCCATGCATTTGAATTCATCGACTGAGTGATCATTCCTTCTTTTCGCCTGGGAATTGGAAGCCAAGAAAAGCCATAAAAGACATCACATGCCCACCATTTTTGAAGGAGGATCTATCAGGTGCAACAGCTGAAAGGAAAGGCAGCAGAAGACCTCTCTCTCTACTTTACTGCCCACGAAGAACAAAATGCAAACACAAAGACTAAGTATGTACAAAGTAACAAATGTCACACATACAACTTTTTGGTGGATTCCACACCTCGGATGTGTAGCAGTATGACAGCAGTGCCTCATGGCACATGACTCCTTCTTGAGCAAGTGTTGCTCATTTGGGGCCTTTGCATGGCCAGATTCTCATTGGTGATAGTTTATCTATTCCTATTTGGGATGGGGTGACATGCATCTTTTCTAGATAGGAAAGCTAATGCCCATACATCTCAAGTGCTTTATGTGTTGGCCTTCGGTTCATCTACTTTCTGTGCACAAGATTTGTACCCTTGGACTTTTGGTGGAATTTGATGTGAATTCTTTTTGGATTATTGATTGTGGAATTGAGACAGGTCCTTTCTTTTGGTTATGAGGAGAATGGAGTCTATAAGTTGCGATATTCTTCTACCTTGACTTCTCTTCTTCTTACCTCACAAACTCAATCCAAGATTTGGCATGCTTAGTTTTGGCCACCTCAACTATGATTACCTTCAGAAGGCATCAAAGGGACACCTTGTTTGAGGTTTGCTGGATATTGTGGTGAGCTAGCAGCCTTGTGTATCCTGTATCTATGGGAAGTAGACTTGTGGTGTTGTTCTCAACAAGGCTTTGAGGTTGTCTTTAGCCTATTGGAGCTTATTCTACCAATCTATGTGGATCAATGAGGATGAAATCCCTTAAACAAAAGCTTGTATTTCATGCTAGTTGTGGATGATTATAGCCAGATGTCATGGGCTTATTTCTTGAAGTTGAAGTCGGAGGCTTTCTCCAACTTTAAGGATTTGTTTCTCTTTGAGGAGAACCAATCATGCCAAAAAACTGAAGACCTTATGATTTTATGTTAGATTTGTGGAAGTTTTGGCCTCGGAGGGGAGGGGAGGAACACCGTGTTCTTGGAGATTCTAGTGATGATAGCTAGGCAGAAGTGATTGTTCCTCTGCAGCCTACGTCTCTTGAGGACACTTCGTATATGAGGAGCTTATTTCTTAGCCACCACCAGATTTGTTGATTGCTCCTTAACTATCAATGGACCTTTTGAAACTTCAACAGATGGAGAGTGATGAGGTAAAATCTAGCCTCCTCTTCATTGGTCTTGTGACACTCTTTGTGATGGGATTGAGCAAGTTCCTAAGGAGTGGAGGCCATAGGATGGTTTGCAACATTCATAGAGGAACCAAGCACACCACACCGATCTTTTTTACACTATTTGCTATTTGATGACTTTTGTCATGCACGATCGGGAGCCCATCTACATGAAGGAGGCTTTACAGCATCATCATTGGTAAACAATAATGGAGCAGTAGTTAGAGTGGATTGAGAGGAATGGCACTTGGTATCTTGTGCCAAAGACTCCTCATAAGAAGATCATTGGAGTCAAATGGGTCTTCAACACACCAAGTGCCACAGTGATGGCATGTTGGACAAGCATAAGGCCCACCTTATTTCTAAAGTTTTTGCACGGCACCCAGCATTGATTTCCATGATATTTTGGCCCCTTTCAACTTAGATGGCTACTATTCACACCATTCTTTCCTTGGCTAGTCATAGGAGATGATCGGTCTATAAGCTTGATGTGAAGTCCACCTTCTTAAATGGGGAGTTGAATGAGGAGATCTATTTTTGAGTAGCCTCCAAGATTTGGTTCCTCTTATGGTAAGGTTTACAACATGAGGAAGGCTCTCTATGGCCTTAAGCAAGCTCCCTGTGCTTAGAATGAAAAGATTGACTTGTTCCTCTAGGAGAAATTGCAGTATATTGGCATTCCAAAGCTAACCCCTAGCTTTATGTTCACACCTCAAGTGGAGATCATGTGTTGTTTTTCCTTTATGTGGATGACTTGATTGTGAGAGGTGACCATACTTAGATGGTTGAGCAAATGAAGGTAGCACTTCATGAGAAGTTTGAGATGATAGATATGGGACTACTTCACTTCTTTCTACGTCCATGAAATCTATCAAACTCCATAGGTCCATAGGGGATCTTTATTTTCCAACAGTGATATGTCCATGAGCTCTTGAATACATGTGAGATGGAGGGATGCAAGTCTCTTACAACTCCTATGGACCCAAATTGGAAGGCTATTGCTCATTCTGATTCTCCTTTGTCGATGCTACCCATTATAGGCAGTTGATTGGCTCCTTGATCTGGCTTCTTAATACTCATTGTGACTTATGTTATGTTTTAGGTGTGTTGGTTGGGTTCATGATTGAACCCAAGATGGTGCATTGGCAGACTACTCAGAGGATTTTGTTATTCCTACATAGGGGACTCTTGATCTCAAGATCTATTATCCAACAAGTACAAGTGATATAGACTTAGTACTTACAAGATGATGGATTTTTTACATTGGGCTAATGATATGGATCATTGGAGGCCCACAATAGGATATTGCTTTAACTTAGGTGCTAGTATTGTTTCATGGAGCAGCACAAGAAGCAACCAAGGGTTTCCCTATCTTTGATTGAGGCAGAGTATTAGGCAGCGTCTTCTATTATATGTGAGACAGTGTGGCTTCACAAGCTCTTAGAAAAGCCTGGTTGCCCATTGCATAGAGGTGCTATTGTTCCTCGGTGTGTTCATGAGAGTTGCATTGTGTTGGCCAATAACCTTGTGTTTCATACTTGGAAAAATCATATTGAGATTCAATACCATTTCACTCGGAATAAGATTCTAGAAGAGACTATTTCCCTAGTCTATTGCAAGATAAAGGAAAATTTTGCAAACTTGTGTATGAAGGCACTTCCTCTGGATTTACTTCGACGACACTCTAGATCTCTTATCCTTCTACCATGTCTAGGATCTAAGAGGTGGTGTTAGAGCTTGGCATCTCCCTAAACTTGTAGTTTGCATGACAACATAGTAGGGGTCCATGTGGTAGCTAACATGGTAGGTCGCAGACATCTAGTGGGATAGCTTTTATGTCCAGTTGACTACATTTAATGCAACTGATCTGGAATTTCTGGCCATTTTCTTTATAGCCTATTTATTGGCCCAATCTTCATAGTCTCAGCCAATTGTGCTCCCAATTTTCGGGCTACAAACTGTGGACACTACCCTCGGGGTTCATAGAAAGTGAGATTTTCAAGGTGGAGACATACACAGACATTCTCTCTACACTTGTGTATATATCTACATTCTTATACATCATTCTTCATGACTATAGATTTTCTGTGTTTCACTCTCTCTTTCTCTCTCTCACTTCTCTCTCTATTCACTCTTTGTCTTGGTCATTTCCTTCTACACTGCTTCACTCTGACATATAGGTGCATGTTATTAAGCCAGACACATTGTTTTTAATGCTTAAACTCATGTATGGTGAACTTAATGCATATGGGCTCAACATAATTGGGGTTATACTGAGTCATAGCCTCAATTTATGATCTTTATGATAATGCATTTTTTGTATAAGGGTTAAGCACAATATCTTATGAAATAAATCTACTTTACAATTAAGAATTATGTGACTACTAAATTTTTATTATTTCATACCTTCTACTTTTACAAAATTTTTTCTCTCTATGCTACAAACTCTTCTTACTTGAAGCCTGATGACTTTCTTCCAAACATGATAAATATAATGATATATTTGGTAAACCCAACATGAATGGTCAAAGGAAGGCTTCTACAATATGCAAGTCCAATTGATTATGTGAGGTAATTGCTATAGACTTTTACCATGTATTTGTAGTAGCAGCAATGTTAAGCTAAATATGAGTGAGTTGTGACAAGAGCACTACAGGTGTTGAAAGGGTAAAGCTGTTTGATGGATGGAATATGTCAAATTACTTAAAGGTGTATGTGAAGAAATTGTATTTCTTGGATACCTACACACACAATGAGTCAATATTTTGTATTGTTTGCAGTTCATGAATTTAAACTATGCATCAATGAAATCTATGCAAAAGGGGATACATGTAGAGATGTAAGGATCGTTTTTAATGGATGATGGGAATTTATTGATAATCAACATAACATATAGAACAAATCACTTAATATTGGATGGTAGCTAATTATATCTTATAGAGGGTGCAAGTTGAAGCTACTTGTATATAGAGAACCATCTTGGACCTAAATATCTAAAAGAGGACACACCTTGCATACTTAGGTTATCCTAAACCTAAACATTTACATAAGAGGAAGAGAATGCTATTTATGCATTCCAATCACAATATGCATTTAGGGGCCAACCTAGAGTTATTTATGTTTTCTAGCACGTGATTGTTGTTTCCTTAGGTTTTGTCCTTTGGAAGTTTCAATAATTTAGTTCTCTTTTCAACTTTTTTGAGAAGTCTTTTTACACCATTTAGGCCAACATTGTAGTTTCCATTAGATGCCTTAATCTCATCCATTATTTGGAGACCAACTAATCCTTTATTAGTTTGATGTCCTTTAAGTCACAAAATTAAGAAGCTAAGGATTACTTTATATTAACTCTTTACTGAGAACTAAACTAGCTCGCTTAGTTAATTGAAATATTTTATTTGATATTTAAAAAACCAATTTCAACTAAGTAATAGATACTATGTAGCTAATCCTTTTATTAGAATTTGATCATTTCCTTATATTAATACTCTAACTATCATTTACCTAATTTATATGTGTATACACACATTAAATCTATAAACAAATACATAGGCTAAAGATCCCTCCAAGGTAGAATATGTGAGCTAGCATAAGTGAATGTGCTTAGATTCCCATGTTCCTACATACATTAATAATTATGATCAATGTGAAATCATGTATGACTTTACAAATGAATTTGAATAAACATATTTGTACTAGCAATGTATGCTTCCATCTCATATGAATCAAACCTTAGGTATATGCCCAATTAGAATGTACTTGGTTTGACATGCTTCATTACACAAAAATATATAATAACACTAAGATCAAACCTCTCTTTGCCAAATGATTTTCTATGCTTATAATGAAAACTTCGTAGTGCAACTAATAGAAACCCAACAAAAGTTTACAAATTTTGTACAAGACTGTGTCCTTTGACTTTGTAATATCGGGAAGAGGATAGTATATGACAAAATCTCTATAGATTATGATATCTCTTAGTTCTCCATTGGAGAATGCATCTACTTTCTCTTAACTAGGAATCAAAATCTCAACAACAAGGACCCTAAATTTTAGTTTTTAAGGATTCCATGCACATTGAGGACCATTTAAAACGGGTTTGACATAGGGTGTATTTTGTGGATCTATCCTAAAAATAGAGACAATTTTAGAACTATAATTGTACTTAAAGACAAAATGTTTGATAGTGAGGGAATCATTTCTCATAGAAACATGTAGAAAAGAAAACATTAAATGAGGAAATAGTCTATATGTGAAGGCCCTCTTATTAGAAGGGATCCTATCAATGGGCAAGATGGATAGAAACTTATCAATCATGGCAAAAGACCTTATATGATCATGTGTATGATGGCATAATCTAATTAAAATGTAGACATAACCATTCTAGGCATGAGTGTATCATATTGTGATACACTCTATCCTAAAAGTGCAAGAAGATGGGTCATACAAATACAATTGTGCTAAACCCCTACTATTCTAGGACCTCAACCATTGCAAGTAGTGCCTTACTATGAGCTGTTAGCCCTAGCCCTACATGCATCCAATCCTCATGAATTCTATTTACATGATAAACTCTTCAAGCACAAGATGACATGTAACACCTATACAACCCCTCTCTGTATGAACATGAAGGCAAAGTAGCTTATAAGATTGAAAACTAGTATAGGTATATGTCTTCAAACCTTGGTGGGGGGATAGATAGGGGAGATCCCTTGTAAATGGAGGATGCCATTTCTCACAAGTGCCAATAGGGACATGAATTTTTCACCCTCTTACTCAAAGGCTTAAAAAAGGGATATTAGGGCATAAGTTATTATGAGGGTGACAACATCATGGCATAGATAAGTATTGTTGCCTCACAACTTATAAGAAACTAACTTGAAGAATAAGAATAGAAAGAACTTGATTCTTTATTACAAGATAAGGAACTATAAGAATATACTTCTTGGTACAACATTGATATAATGGTGTTTACAATAAGGCTAGATTCTTGTTACAAGATAAAATCTTCATATAGCACTAGATCAAGTGCAATACAAGATAAGACAAGACAAAAACTAGAGATACATGGCTTGAACTTGAACTAGAGATACATGACTTAAACTTGAACTAGAGGACTTTCCTCATAGGAGCCTCACAACTTGCATTGGCCAGCAGACTCAGAGTCTCTATCCTAAGATCTCCATTGATACTGGAGTTTAGGAGGTTAAGGAGAAGCTTCTAGATGATGAGATCATTGATGTCATAGGCATCACTAACATAAGTGAAAACATAAGCAAATGTAGATGCAAGCCATGATGTAAGCACTATTTTAGAACCTTTGAAAGTAACTTCTAGAACCTTCTTAGAATCTTTGAGAACTTTCTCAAAATTTATAGAAGTTTCTAGAGGATACTAGGTTTCTTGGTGTCCATGACATTATCGCCTCAATTAGCAATGAGTTCCATTAGTATTGGTGGGGTTTCTTGGTAAGACTCTTGGCTTCAATGAACATTGTTAATGAAACTCCTCTACTTAAGCAACTACTTGACAAAAGTGGGAGTAAATTCTTATGGATTGTGCTAGCTGGTGATAGTAAGTAACTTGATTCACTTGGCCAATGATCTTGAATAGGCCAAGTCTTTAAGAATATAGCTTTTGAAAAGGAGAGGGGATCAAAATTCTTATCATTAAAGCCAAAATAGATATTCAATGTTGTAAGTTGGATGTTGCATTTGCTATTAGTCAACATTGTCTTTACATTACAAGAAAGATGAACTCAAAAATGGGCCTTTTAGTCCCCCCCTCCCCCTCCCCTCCTTAAAAACAAGGAAAAGTGGAGAAAAGAATAGTAAAATAATTCCCTTCTATCTCCACTTTTGCAATCTCAATTTCCTTTTTCATATTATCCACAAAGGTTTTTCTTAGATTTTTTCTCTCTTCTCATTCAAGAACCCTTTTAAACAAAATTTTACATTAAAAAATGAGTTAGTTACGAGAGTGTGGTAGTTAGTTTTTAATGTAAAATGATTTATAGATACAACATAATTCATTTTTAATAAAAAATAAGAAAAATGAAATTTCAAGAGTTTCAGGCTTCAAGAAGCTAGCAAATGGGTTCAAAAAGAGCTAAGAATGCATTTAGTGCAAAAAAAATTATTGTTTAAATGTGTGTGTGTGTGTGTGTGTGTGTTAAAGTTTAAGCACTATATATTAGGGTTTCTCACTCTATCTTCTTCATTAAAGTTTAAGCACTATATATCATGGCTTCTCACTCTATCGTCTTCATTCAATTTTCAAATCTCTTGCTATGTAGGAAATATGGCTAGACCTAACCTCGGGGGGGTCAATCATGAATATATGTATATATAACATGAGTTCAAAATAAGGGGTTTTTAAAACACCATTTTTATACATTTTTTACATACAGGAGGGTGTCATATAAAGGGGCTACTTACATATTGAATAGAAAAGGGTTGTGTTTTATTGAAGAAAAATTCACAAATTAGGATATTTATAAATAGGCCATGAACGCACGTTATATAGAGAATGTATATATAGTGAACCCCCCGAGGACCTAACATAGATGCAAAGAAGCTTCCTCTCAAACCCCCATATCATGTTTAGCTCAATGGAGTATCTACTCCCTCGACACATGCAGTCCTAGACAATGATACTTCATTGCTTGCCAATAGACCATGCCAATAGACCATCCCTTTCTCAATCTAACTTAGCTTCCTCAAGTTGTTATAGGAGGGGTCCTCCTCGACATCCTCACAAGAAACACAAGTGGGGGCCATATATAGTGGCCCTAAGAGAAATTAGTAAGTATGAATGGTTTTTTATCTCATCATTCCAAAGGCTAGTTTTTGGAGACTTTTTTGCAAGATTGTGCAAGATCTCTATCAAACAAAAAGTAGAATGTGGTTTCTCATTCAAGGCTAGGATAGACCTGATCGCTTCATAGAAGAATTTCTTCATACTCTATAATGGGATGTAGAGGCATTTTTGGTAGACTTAATTACAACTGATCAATGATGTGACATACATGTAATACACATTACTTTTACACCCAATTATTTCCAACTTGTAAGAAATATTTGAGAAGTTTAAGAATGCTCATTTTCTAACTGAATGAATAATATTTGTAATATTATCTTTTTTGAAATAGTATTTTCTATACACACTAGAAATGTAACTATGTTCCACTACAAAGTTATTGTACTCACGTAAAAGTATGAATTGAATTTTTGCTCTTGTTTTGTGAGAAAAATGGCTCTAGATGCCAAACTTCAAATAGAGCATACACATTCATTTTTTTAAACCAAAGAATATGTGTTGGGTGCTTGGCCACTAAACACAAGTGTGCATGTAAATTTTCATCACATTTAGATAAAAGGTTATGGATTTACAATCACATGATGGCCTGTGCACATAAAGATGGATTAACTCAGTGTAGAGGTTTAAATGGGTTAAAAGCTCATTCTTCTTCTCATGTTCACATTTTTCTTTCATAGTTTTCTCCATTCTCACACCCGCAAGCTCTATCTCTCCTCCATCCCATCCTCTTCGAGCTTGCATGATGTGGACTAAGCAAGCTATTGGCTGTCTCTCTACAAAGTCTGCAAGTTATTGGCTGTCTCTCTACAAAGTCTACACACCAAGTTCCATCTAGTGCACAATGTAAAGGCTCCTCTAGTGCATGAGCAAGTGGTCCCCCTTGGAGTATGAACATCACCATAGAAGAAGAGGAGATGGAGACTAGGTACTATTGCTATGTGGAAGATAAGGCATATCCAATAAGGGTATGAGCTGTTAATTCATAGAGTATCCTTCTAGAAGGTGATCCAAAAGTTATGTAAGACTTGCAACTAAAGGGACTAGAGAGGCTTTGAGCATGAATACTTGATTTTTGATTGCCATGGGATTGAACTATCGCAAGCTCAAATATGAAGGCCTTGCAAATGGTTTTGGAGGGGTTTCTCATTGACTTGTTTGATGATACTCAGCTAGTGGCCATGTAAAGCATGTCAGAATCACTAACAATGATATGAACTTTATCATTCAGCTTTGACATATCAAGGGAACTCTTCCATAAACTTATGCTAGTAGTGATGTACGAATGGCATGACATAATACATTGAAAAGCCAAAACATTTTGTATACTTTGTAATAATAAAGTATAACATATATTTTTTGTCTCATTTGATATGTACTCAATTCATTTGAATTCAAGTAATTTGTTTTGTTTCTTGAAATGTATGGCCATTAATTTGTGTTTAACATAGGCATGTGTTGGATGTAGTAACAAGAAAAGATATGAGTTACCTTATTATCTATATACAATCGTAGTTGTAGATAGCATGTGTTTATATAATTTAATTAGATTACATCAATGTATATAGATGCATTGTTCATGTATCACATATTATCCTTACACTTGTATTACAAACCACACATTTATTTAACAATTTTAAATTTATTTGTATAAAATAAAATATATTGTATTCATCAAGGAAAATAAATCCAATAGCTGAATCTAGAAATGACTAGTACAAAGAGCCAATAGCCAATAATGACTCTCATATGTTCCTTGACTTTTTCAATGGCTAAGAGGAAGTTTCTTCTTCGCTTCAACTATTCCTCTAGGAGAAGCATGACTAACAGTTTTGCAAGCTCACATCACCTAGCGAACATATATATTGCTCCACCATGTGTGTGGTCAAACAAGTAGAGAAGCTTTGAGTGCTTGACTAGTATCACCTTCTACAAGCTAGATATTATAAGTATTATTCAAAAAGATCTAAACTTAGTTAAGGCCCAAATCTTCACGATTGTTTTCTCCCCTTGTAGTGAGCATTTATTATGAAGGACCACCACATCGACAACAAAGTTGCCAATATACTCCTTTAGAGTTGAATCCTTCCATCGATTTGCATGCCAAGGTCCTCCTTGCCTCGATACAAACTCATCTATTTATTATATATTGAATGACACTTTCAAATAAAAAACAAGTATCATTTTAAATAAAGTGAAAAAAGTCTCATTCCTAGCATTGATAATTTTTTAAATGGTTAGGTTATTTCTTGTAAGAATACTCTAATAGTTTGTTCATTTGTTAGCTTTTGTAATTCACTTTTGACACTTTGTTAGTCTTTTGGTGTATTATGGAAACTTGTCATTTATCATTCTAAGTGCATTACATTAACTTGACCATAAGACCAAGCTATTGGGTCATGTATTAAGATTGATATGAGATGAACCTCAATGTTGTCCCTTCTCAACACTTAGTTGGCCATACTATACTCAAGCATATTGACAATGTGTATTAAGCTTAAGAATCTTTGGCATTCATGATATTATGCATTGTGCTTTTATATGATAATGGTTAAAATATGTTCTACTAGCCTTGTCAAGCTAAAGGAGTGACCTCAATGTTTTCTCTTCTCAGCACAAGAGGATGCACCTCAATTTTGATACAAGATGCACCTCAATGTTACTGTTCTTAACACTACAAGAGTCTGATGCAGTTTAAGAATTGATCTACCAGAGGATGCACCTTAAAGTTGATACAAGATGCACCTTAGTGTTGCTCTTCTCAACCTTATAAGATGAAATTTAATAATTGACCTCAATGTTCTCTATTCTCAACATGAGAGGATGCACTTCCTTGTTGATACAAGATGCACCTTGATGTTCCTCTTCTCAATACTATAGGATGCAATTTAAGATCAAGTATGTATTTCACTTTTATTTTGTTAAAAGTGGAGAATGTGCTTTCAACTAGAGATACTAATTGAGTCTTTAGAACCATTCATCTATCAACAACTTCAATTCAATGACTTAATTCAAGTCAACTACCCTAACAACATGGATGAGCACTATGACCTATTTAAAATCTACGGGGATGTATTTCTAGTAGCTTTTGTCATCATTTTGCACTTCAACATTAACATATATGGATGGATCATGTAAGAATCCCTTCAAGTTTTTACCATTCCACTTCAACATTGACATAAGAATCACTTTAACATTGCTCTTGGATTACTATTCAGTTACACACTTAAAAATCAATGATACTTAGAAATAAGTGTATTTTGTCAATGTAATTCATGTCAACAAGTCCGTGTCAAGTCTCCTTAGAATAGGTCAAGTCAGAACACCATGTGTATGATTACTATGTCAAGGAAAATCAGTAGAATGCCCTTGTTTGTGATTATAATACAACTTTGCTTACTAAAGGATTTTGAAGAAATTGTACAGCTCTTCTAGATGTTGAGTAAAAGTGTCTTAACATTAGCTTTGCATTGCATAATGATCTCCTATCACATGAGTAGCCATCATTTTGTTAATGAACTTGTAATATATCATGTGATATTTTAGATGTTCAATGTCAAAGTTTGTATACTTTCTTGACGTGGATGCATGTAAGGTATTTTATCTTCTAATGACTACATACTTATACATCAAAGTAAGACACATCCTAATTTACAGCCAAGGCATTTAGAATTGTCTTCACACAATTGCATTACCCAAAAAAAATGGTTATGTATTTTTTGGCTAGCAATTGTTTCATAAAATCAATTATGATAATATGTAATGAACTAATAAAAAACTTTATACCCTTAGTATGTGTGTTTGATAGTGAGTTGAATAGGTAAGCCTTTTCTCATAGAGATCCACTGAAACAAGGCTCCAATGATTGCTACATCATGCATATAAAAATTTTGAATGAATATATTTTTTAAATTACATAGTTCCACTAAAACAATAGTGATTTAATCAATACGATCATGACAAAATTATTTTAATTAGTGCAAATATGCACACAAAAATTGTGAATCAACATCTAATAATCTCTAAATTATATATATTATATTTTAAAGATAAAATGATAGTACATCTCATTATACGTAAAAACAAGTTCATCAAAGTTCTTGATACTATAATGTTGAAAAAATCAGTAAACTCCAAGACGTGATCGCAAAGGTAGTGACGCCAATGGGTCTTTAACTAATAGACTATTTTGTTGCTCAAGACTCAACTCTAACCTTAAAACCATGCAGTTCATCACAATCTAAAAGTTTGATTTATGTAACAAGCATGTGAAATTTAGAAAGTACAATGTTTCTATTATTATCTCAAATATGCAAACATTATAGGATCTGAGACATATGCATTCTTAGATAATAGTATATGTACATGAACCTCTCATAACTCTACTTTGGTTGGTCTATCTATGTCACGTATCTCTATTATTATGGCATTAAAAAGTTGATCGAGAGTCTCTATAATATTTTCCAATACCAACATGAAGAAACGAACTTTGTTATTGGCCATATCATAAATTCAAACCTTGGGTCCCTAGAAAACAAGCATATCAAATTTAGTGTTGCATTTATGCACATTGAAATATCAAGCTTGAATATCAACCCTTTCTCTTTGAGATCTCTTTAAAATAGATCTTGAACCCTTGGGCTAGATAGTTTTCAACTTGACCATGTGGGAAGAGAGTTCTCGCTCTCTCTTTAATCAATCAAAGCTTGGTCACATGACCAAGTTTATGTCAACCCTTTCTCATTGAGATATCTTTGAGGTAGAGCTTGGCCACATGCTCAAATCCTCTCTCATTTGAGACATCTTTGAGGTAGAGCTTGGCCATATGCCTTTGAAGTTCTGCTTGAGGTAAAGGTTTGTCATGTCCTCAAGTAGAGCTTAGACCTAGTAGATTTTCTCTTTAGGACAAAGCTTGGCCATGCGATAATGATTATCTCAACTCACCATCACTACAAGATATAGACCTTATACCGAAGTTTAAAGCGACGAAAATACAAACAACAAAATTTTCCCCCGTCATCGCAAAAAGCGTCGTTATTGACGATGCCATAGAAATGTTGCTATTGGCGTCGCTATATGCATCGCAAATGCGACGCATATAGCGACGCGAATAGTGATGCATATAGCAACACAACCAGTAAATTTGCGACGCACATAGTGATGCCAATAGCGAGGCGAGCAGTAAATTTGCGACGCAAATAGTGACGGTAACAAGGAAAAAAAAATTATGTGGCAGGGCAGTAAGCTGCCCTGCCACATATAGCACTATGTGCTGTATGAGAGCCATACAAAATAGTTTCTGCACTACTTCATGCAAAGCACTTGCAAACAAAAAGAATGTATACTGAAATCATAAAACTGATACATGAAGTAAATACATGATCACATAAAATGCGATTGGTACAATCATGAAAGGATATCACTAATATATAGAAAATGTCTACATAGATCAGGCGACTAAAAACTAAAGGTGTGTGAGCTCCAAGGATCCAAGGGCGAGCTACAAATCCTCGTCCCCCGAAAGCTCGTCTCACCGCAAAGGAGCATTGAACGGATTCTGCAGAAAAAGAAACAACACATCAATCCACCATACAATAATGCATTCAAATATCTCATGGTAACTACAGACAAGAAAGATGAGTGACTTACAGGACCGCTGCGTCTATGCAATCGGTCGATCAATGCATTGAGACCGTGCCTCTCTGCATATCGAGTCTCAAGGCCTTGTGGATCACGATTTGTAATGGAGTGCTGCAAAGAAAACAAAATGCTAACTGTTAGAAACATGATTGTCAGTACAAAGAATATTTCAAAAAAACAAACAAGCAAAACAAAAGAGAAACAAAGTCCTCCAAATATGTCATGTGGCCGCCACTCCCAAGATGATGGACCACTCCGCCT
Organism: Lygodium microphyllum; assembly: GCF_053477565.2. NCBI lineage: Eukaryota > Viridiplantae > Streptophyta > Polypodiopsida > Schizaeales > Lygodiaceae > Lygodium > Lygodium microphyllum. The sequence continues at coordinate 78,485,802 of NC_141144.1, forward strand.
CGAGTCGTGCCCTCGCCGCCTCCAGCTCTGCTGACTCCAACGTCCTGGCGAATCTGTAGCCTCCTCCCTCAGTCGGCACCAGTCGTCTGCATCTAACCACTCGGGCTTTGCAGCCCCACTCTTGATTGCCTTGCGTGCGTCGGATCGTCTATGTGACATGTATACACGCATGCAATCCATCATCCAACCCGTAGAGAATCTATCTACTGCAGTTGGCACCGGAAACTCCTCGTGCAAGGATGCTACTATGTAGTCCTTGCTCCCCTCTGGTATGTTCTTCCAATAATCCAGGACGTTGTGCCAAAAAACTTGTTGGCACAACTCTCTCATGCAAGCCATCACCCTCCTCCCCTCATCATTCATGATGATGGCTCCTGACCTACTATCAACCAGGTATCCATAACCCCTAGGAGTCTACCTAAGATGGGTCCTCTCCCATCTCCGTCCACGCTCCTGGGCATATCCAGGAGACCCCTCTACATCCGGTGTACCGACGGGGGTAACCTCTCTCGGAGTGGCACTCAAAGGAGTGCCACCAAAGGGGGTGCCACCAAAGGGGGTGCCACCAAAACGGGTGCCACCTGTGCTGACGGCTGCGCAAAAGTCGGAGTAACTGGAGTAGACGTCCCCATAGGTGTGACAAATCCTGGAGGTGACGCAGCTCCAGCTGAATGAGGAGACGGAGACACCACAACCATGTCTCCACAGTAGCATCCCCCTAATCCCGTTGCAGTCCCTCCCTTTGGCCCAAGTCATCAGCGTCGAGATCGTCTGCTCGAAGCTGAAGCATCTGATTGCACTGAAGCCTGGGAATGTGGAGTCAATGTGGCTCCATGCGCGCGAATCCGCTGATATTCGTTGAACTCCATCCGTGGACTTGTTCTGCACATGCCATGTTGTCAAGCTTGCCATGCCAGACGTGCAAAACATGTGGTTTATGCGGGGGATGAGCGAAAAGTGTCTGAGAACTTTTTGAGGGATGGTTTGCCCTTGCAAGTCCTGTCGATACTTGTGAGCACCATACTTTGGACATGTCTCCATAGTCTCGTATTCATCTCGAAACAGTATGCAGTCGTTGATACATGCATAGATGTTATTGTAGTCCATGCCAAGCTTCCGTAAAACATGTCGTGCATCGTCACGAGACTTAGGCATGGTATTTGCAAGTGGTAATATATAATATTTCAATAACCTAAAAAAAATCATAAAACACCTTTAAAAAGCACAAATGTTTGCAATAATACTGTTAAAAAAAATCAATGAAGCCTATGTGCAAGGTACCTGAATAATTCGGTCACACTCATATCGCTCCAACCGTATTTTGCTTGCACACTTAAGTGTGCAAGCAATGTCTTCAACCGAGATACTTGGCACCCATCATATAATGGTATGGATGCTTCCTCTCTAAGCGGGTCAGATGTCTCAACATCCATGGAAATCAATGCATCGATCATTGCCTCCATCTCAGGCTCCAAGATTGTAGGTAGGTCGGGAAGGTTGTCTGTCTCCTCTGGCATTGACGGTATAGATGGGCCTTGCGAGTGGTGGATTGGCTTCTGCAATCCATCCATCGCATGTCCATGAACTCTTCTAATTGGCTGCAAAGGGTGCACTCCCCCTTGGGTCGAGACATCACCCCCCTGGATAGAAAATTTGCCAACAAGACCCAATCTTATTGTGTATGGTTTTCAATTAGCTTGCGAGTACAATGCATGATTAATATTAACTTCAAATTACCGTTTGCTGAAAATCCGCAATCGCCTGATCAATGATCTCAGATTGAAACTCGCCAAATCGTCGTATGTGTTCTATAGACAATCGGTGTTTTCATTTAATTGCCAACTTGCATTGAGAGCAAGGACATGGGACACGCTGATTAAGATACGTCTCGCGATCTTGAACAATAAGACCTTCTTCTTTTTCCATCTTATCTACATTACAGCAAACGAGGCTTAAATGGATAGCTTTATGGAGATGTACGTCAAGTTGTAAGTTGACCATAAATCTTGCATTGTACATAGTAGTTGAGAGATTTATTGATGTTATATCTCGGCCTTGTATCATGCTCAAGGATTTGTTTGTCCCGGTAGATAATTATTCGTTATTGTAAAAAACTGCACTAGAGGGCTTTGAGTATAAGTAATCCATTTATGAGCATCATTGAGGATCTCTTAGTCTAATAATAAATCAGTCTCAACAAAAAACATCTTAGAAATGTGGTTTTTTTGTCCTAGGATCGCGTATTAAAATTAAAGCCATCTATGAAATTTATCAACTATAGTGATAAAATTTATTTCAATCAATTATACTCATAGTCATAAGACCTGAGGGAAAATATCCTATACTCAATTTAAGGGATTCTTCTTCTATAACAATACTTTTGGGTTCATTTTGATAAAGTACCGTAACAATCATTAGCTAGGGTATCATCTTCTTTTAGTCCTTCCGTTGACTAGTTAGCATGATTTCTAATTTGTTATGCCTATAAAGTTAATACAAAAACAATGAATTATGCATATCACAATTAGATCCCCCACTTGGACATTATCGTGCATCTTAAATCTCCTAATTAGACTTTATAAATGGTATGACTAATTTTTAGCCCCCTTAAGGAGTCGATGTAATGGTACCCATAAAAAAAGTAAAGTGGATACCATTACCATAATCATGGATATGCTATCATTCCAATATATGTTATCTTTCTCTTTCTCTCCCTCTCCCTCCCTCTCTTTCTCTTTCTCTCATATTTCCTCTCCCTCTCACAATATATCTTAACACTCTCCAAAAGCAAAAGGGAGAGGGAGAGAGAGAATGCACTCTCCCTCCCTCTCCCTCTCCCTCTCCCTCTCTTTCTCTTTCTCTCCCTCTCTCATTTCCTTCCCCTCCCTCTCCCTCTCTCTCCCTCTCCCTCTCTTTCTCTTTTTCTCTCTCATTTCCTCTCCTAAACAAGCAAAAAAGAAAGTGATTCAAACATTAAACAAGCAAGAGGGAGAGTGAGAGAGAGAATACACTCTCCCTCCCTCTCCCTCTCCCTCTCCCTCTCTTTCTCTCTTTCTCTCTCATTTCCTAAACAAGCAAAAAATAAAGTGATTTAAACATTAAACAAGCAAAAGGGAGAGGGAGAGAGACCTCTCTCTCCCTCTCCCTCTCCCTCTCTTTCTCTTTCTCTTTCTCTCCCTCTCTCATTTCCTTCCCCTCCCTCTCCCTCTCCCTCTCCCTCTCCCTCTCTTTCTCTCCCTCTCTTTATCTCTCATTTTCTCTCCTAAACAAGCAAAAAATAAAGTGATTTAAACATTAAACAAGAAAAAGGGAGAGGGAGAGAGAGAATGCACACTCCCTCCCTCTCCCTCTCTTTCTCTTTCTCTCCCTCTCTCATTTCCTCCCCCTCCCTCTCCCTCTCCCTCTCTTTCTCTTTCTTTTTCTCTTTCTCTTTCTCTTTCTCTTTCTCTTTCTCTCCCTCTCCCTCTCTTTCTCTCTCATTTCCTCTCCTAAACAAGCAAAAAAGAAAGTGATTTAAACATTAAACAAGCAAAAGGGAGAGGGAGAGAGAGAATCCACTCTCCCCCTCCCTCCCTCTCCCTCTCTTTCTCTTTCTCTCCCTCTCTTATTTCCTCCCCCTCCCTCTCCCTCTCCCTCTCCCTCTCTTTCTCTTTCTCTCTCTCCCTCTCCCTCTCCCTCTCTTTCTCTCTCATTTCCTCTCCTAAACAAGCAAAAGAAAGAGAGAGGGAGACTCACTGATGAGATATGGCGAGCGTGGGGCGGCTCTTTGCGATGAAGGCTCCTCCTCTCCTTCGCGAACAACGGCGGCGGCGGCAAGTCTTCTTCCTCTCCTTCTCTCACGACGGTCGCTCTCTCCCTCGCTCTCGCTCTCAAAACTCACAAGTCGTAAACGCGAAATGAAAATTGCGCTCGGTTTCGGCCACTTTTTTTCCCTGTGGAGCATCGCTATTTGCGTCGCAAATGCGACGCAAATAGCGACGCTATTAGCGACGCCAATAGCAACGCCAATAGCGATGCCGCTATCCACCGTCACTAATCGGCGTCGCTACTAGCTCAAATCCTTGTAGTGCATGTGCTCAAGCTTGGCCACATGCTTTGGAGATCTTGGCCACATGCTCAAGCTTATATCAATCCTCTCTCATTTGAGATCAAATATACCAATTTCATGAAACTTTACTCTAGTAAAATTTTATGAAAGCCACATAAAAAATAAAAAAAGAACCAAACCATGAGCATCTATATTATAATGCATAGATCAAATATACCAATGAATAGAATTGTCATTTTGTACATGGATGATGTAGTCAACTATATAGCCCCTCATTCAAGAAATACTTTACTCCATTAACATATGATACCAACCAGAACATAAATATAAGGGAAACCAATACTATGAGCATTTGTATCATCATCAAAAATACTATGACATGCAGGCATTCATTCATGATATAATGCCCGATGGCATATGAGTGCTTAATGTTATTGTTAGTATGTAAATAAATTACAACAAGCTCACATCAAGTTTCTACTTAAATACATTGGATTCCATTAGTGCCTTTGTAACAATAATATTCTCGTCATAATACTAGAATGTGTTTGCTAAAAACATAATTATAAGATTATAGAGTCAATACTATTTTGGAAACTCATAAAATGATTATAACAAGGACATTAACTTGTTATACACATATACTTACATGATTAGCTATGATTAGCTTCTGAATCCATATTGGTGTAATATTCTTTCCAAAGTAATCCTTTACAACCTCTACATTTATCCCAAATCTCTTTTTTCAACGCCACCTTTTTGCTAGCCCAATCAATTGAGCAAGGCTCATTCTAGGAATTTTATGAACTTATTTTTGAAGAATCTATAGAGTATGTTCATCAATTATAGCTAGACTTATAGATCTACCTTCCACCAAATTTATAGGAGACAAACTATTTGTGTGGAAATGTGCATTATATCATGTGTTGTTCATATCATCCCACTCACCCACAACTTCTCTAACCTAGTTGTACCAAGTTTTCCCTTCAGATAGAGGTAGTTGTCCACATCTGTTGTCTATGATAATAGTTCCTATATTAGAGGCATCATTCATTACAAGCAAGTAGGGAAGTAAATGTAAAAATTACATGGCGTAGTACACAATAGATAAGAGGAGAATTGGAAAATTTATTTAGCTCCAAACAATTGATACACAGATGGCTCTGTCCACCCGTGTGCTTCCACAGTGAAGCTTAGATGGCGATCTAGACAGAAGATAGGTGAAGAGCTTAAGGCTAGCTGGAACAACTCTGACTGGGTGAAAGATAGATAATCGATGGATGTGAAGGGGTTCTTTATAGCCCGTGAAGGTAGTTAGGTCGGCATGACTAACCTACCATATGAGCCTCCACTAGTCGGCTAGGCAATATTCCAGGGAATACTCCACCATCGGGGCCAAGGCCGCTTCCGTAGCCCCCAGACCTCAAAATAGGGGCCCCTTTTAACTCCCTTACCTCGAAACTTGATGCAATGCGCCTCAAGTTGCTACAAGCTTAACTACTCAGTCCAACACAAAGATTAGACCCACAGTGGTCACCTTTTTGCCATCCGGCCACATAGACCTCATCTGGTATATAAGTTAGGACTCAACCAATGTTTGAGCTCACATTTGGCTTCTCTTCATAATGGGGGCCTTACAACTTTGAGCACCATGGATCATTGGTGGCACCTTATGAGGGTGGGGCATTGAGCATATCTAACACATCCCCTCCATGTCCACCCATAGGTGAACTATCTCCTCGACCCAATATCGAGTCTCTGAAGATGAACTTGAAGCAGATCCTTCGTAAGTGCTTTGGTGAAGATATCTACTCCATTCTCCTCTGTTGGACAGTAGATGTATAGTAGACCAGTTCCACTATCCCATCCTCCATCAAATCACGCACATAGTGATACTAGATCTCTATATGTTTGGTGCGTGCATGAAACACTAGATTTTTGGAATGGTGATGCAACTCTGATTGCCATATCTCAGCACAATTGGTTCTTCATCCTGCACTCCCATATGCCATAAGATCCTTCTCAACCATACTGCTTCATACGTAGCAAAACAAGCTGCATTCTTGTACTTTGCTTTGGTAGAAGACAATGCCACTATTGGCTACTTCTTACTAATCCAAGAGAAAATTCCTGAACCCAAAGAGAAACAATAACCAGAAACTGACTTCCTGGAATCACTATCTCCTGCCCAATCTGAGTCACAATTCCCCACAAGAGAAGTTCCATAACTGTATGTGATACCATAGTCAAGAGTTTCCTTTAAGTATCTCAGCACTCGCATCCCAGCCTTCCAATGACTCTCATGAGGTTTATTTGAGAACCTGCTCAAAACACCAATAGCAAAACTGATATCTGGTCTAGTATTACACAAGTAGATCAGACTACCAACCATCCTTCTGTACCTCCCAATGTCTGCCAGTGCTGATATATCCTCAACGGATAACTTTGCATTCACCTCCATAGATATAACTATCTCCTTGCACTCGGTCATGCCAAATGCCTTCAAGATCTCCCATACATAATTCTTCTAAGAGATGATCTTTCATGGCTCTTGCCAGACTTCAATTCCCAAACAATAGTGTAGTAGGCCCAAGTCTGTCATTTCAAACTCAGAACTCAAAGCCTTTCGAGTTTGGTTGATCATATCTTCATAGTCACCTGTAATAAGAAGGTCATCCACACATAGGAAAATCACTACAGTCTTTTCACCATCCCTATAAACATATAAGTTAGCATCTAAGGCACATCTTTTGAAGTTTAAGCTTAAAAAGAACTTATCTATCCGCTTGTACCATGGTTTGGCGGCTTATTTCAGCCCATACAATGCCTTCTTCATCTTACACACTTTGTTCTCATAATGGGGAGCGTCAAACCTTGGTGGCTGAGCCACATGCACCTTCTCCTTGAGGTCACCATTTAAGAACGCTGACTTAACATCCATTTGGTAAATTAGCCACTGCTTGTGAGCGGCCACTGCAAGTACTGTGCAAATAGTGGTCATTCTGGCAGTTGGGGAAAATGACTCTTGAAAATCAAACCCTTCAACCTATGAAAATCCTTGTGCAACCAATCTAGCTTTGTACCTTTCTAAGGTACCATCAGCCTTGTACTTTACCTTCTAGAGCCACTTGGTGCCAATAACCTTCCGTTTTGCTGGCTGATCCACTAGCTCCCAAGTGTCATTCTTCATTATGCTATCAAACTCGGCTTGCATAGCTGCCTTCCATGATGGATCTGCAAGTGCTTCTTCTAAGTCAGTTGGCTCCTTTACTTATCTCATAATCTCAGCCATCAAGGCCATATTGACTATGTGAGCAGAAGCCCTCCTTTGCTCCTCTATTCTCTAAGATCTCCTTGGTCCATCTACCTTCTCCTCAATAGATGTGGGCATAGGATTATTGTGGTCATAGAGTTGCTTCACCCAACGCGGGAATGGATTTTTCAGTGGGGTGATGTCAGGTTGGTGAACTTTTTCCTCATCATCTGAAGATGATGCTTCCACCTCCTCAAGGACAGGGACAACTCTCGGGACAGGTTCATAGTGGACTACTTCTTCGCTTGATGATAAAGTGGAAGAGCTTGCCTTCTCCTCTTCCACTATATGTAGCTACTCCTTGAACATCACATCATGGCTTGCAATGATATTCTTTGCCTCTTGGTCATATAATTTGTAAGCCTTATGCTCATCACTGTAACCCAAGAAGATACATTTTTTGCTTTTTGGTAACTTGTTTCTCTTCTCATTTGGAATATGTGCATAATATTCACATCCAAAAATTTTGAAGTGTGAGACAGATGGTTTCCTACCAGTATAAGCCTTATGAGGTGTTTTTCTCTTGAGAGCCTTTTTGTAGCTCCGATTTAAAATGTAGACTGTAGTAGGCAATGCCTTGCCCTTTAGCATGCATCTTGCCATCTCCACAATGGTGCGATTCCTCCATTCCACAACACCGTTCTATTGAGGTGTGTGAGGCTTTGTCAATTGACACTTGATCCCTTTGCTCTTGCAAAAGTCTTCAAACTCCTTTGAGTTGAACTTGTTAGAAGACAAGCATAGGAGCCCACTATAAGCAAGGGAGTATAAGGGCAGATGAGTGTGAATAGCCCTATGGGAAGGAGAAACCCTAACCCTAGCTTGGCAGAGGCTATATAAATAGCCTTTGGGTCACTATCATGTGTGGGAGAGTGTATCCAAGTTGTACTCTAAGCAACTTAGTAAGCAAGATTTTGTACTTGTACTTTGAGCTCTCTTCTCCCTCTTGTGTACATTCCAATGTTGTAACTGTAGTTTCCAACATGGTATCAGAGACATCTTTGATCTCCTCAGCTTCCCTCAGCCTCAGCTATCACTAAGTGCACATGAGCTATCATCTCTTTCATCTTATCCTTCTTTCCTCCATAGCTGCCTGCAACCTACCAACATTGGAGGACTTGGGGAGGACAAAGGAGGCCATATCTCCCTCTGATTTCTTCTGGGGACTTCTTGTCTATCCCAAGACAAATCAGTCTGGTACAATAAACCTCGGTATTAGTCAACATCGTGGGTAGCATTGTCAAAATCTCAGAAATGGCATAGTTTTTGACAGTGTGGCGTCTTCGGGCGTGGCGTGGGCAGTAGGCGGTGCAATCTCAATCACCATCATAGGGCTTCAATAGCCCCCCTAGTGGGCTATCTTCGCACAATAGGGCTTTTGGAAATTCCACCCATAGAGAGAGATCTCTGTGAAACCCTAACTATGTATCTTGTGGCAGCCATAGCCAGCAAGCTCTAAGCTTGGAAATTTGTCACTTTTTTCACTCTGAGCTTCATTAACAGTGATTCTAATCACTGAAGCATATTCTCTAAATCTTATTCCAAATCTAAAAGCTCTTGGGCATGCTCAATGGACATCACTAAGTGCATCGGGAAGCCGACTTCCAACCGGGTTCATTCAAGCATTTCACTAAGCTTGACATTAGTGTTTCTAAACACTAATCGTTAATCATCTAATCATTTTTTTGCTGGGTATTTACTAAAATCTAGTGAGTATTATTCCTCTTCGTATATTGTTGTAAGGTTATGTGTACAATTATAAACACATAGACCATCATACACTAGAAGTGTATTGCATACCTTGAGTGAATTTGTTTCAAGTACACTGGTCAATGAAATCAAAAGGATGAGTGTCATTGTACTCTCCTCGGAATCATCGGCAAGCATTGAGATCATAGACCAACCTTGTCCAACACAAGCTTCATCCACTAAGCCATATCACAAGGAGGAGCCTAAAATCCAATCTAGGTTTACTTCATTCAAACCTAAAAAGACTATTAAACCTCGGAAGAAGTTTGCACATAAGAAAGGACTACCACATTCATACTTTGAAATATTACATTTATATGATTTTCAGCCTTTCTCTTCATTGCAACTTTGAGTTCAAATTGTTTGATCCTCTTCCGCATTCCGTGGAAAAATTGTAAGGGACAAGGCACTGCCCTTGCCTTAACAAGTGGTAAGACCTTCCCAATGACCACAACATATGCTGATATCCGTCCTCAAATTCGAAAGTTTGATGGCAAAGATTTCCACCCATGGCAGGTACTTATAAAATACAAAATGACGGAGAGAGGATATTGGCCTCTCATTTAAGGCAATAGAGTTGTAAACTCTGCAAATCTGGTTGATATAGAGGATGACCAACATGCTCAATCAATCATAATGTTACACTTCGATGAATCCCTGATTCATCATGTTGATCAACTAAACACTGCTAAAAGTAAAATGGGATGAGCTTGAAAAGCTCTATGGAGCCACTGGTAAAAATACTAAAATATTCCTTAAAATTGAATTCTTTAGCTTGGAATATCGATCAGGAGAAGATTTGGCGAAAATTCATCTCTTACATGAAGGGACTTATGGCACAGCTTGCCTCTGTACAAGCTCCAATACATGAAGAAGATGCTATTGCTATTCTCCTAAAAGCCGTAAAACAGGTGTTTCCTACTCTTGTAACCACTCTCACCAACATTCTAGATCCTATATTGGCAAGTACCATTCAATCGTGTTTGGATGAAGAAAAGAGGAACCACAAAGAAAGCAGCAATAGTCAGGTGTCTTCAACTTCCCATGATCAAGTATTGGTACATACAGCTCTCACTAGATGTTCTTTCTGTACGAAAAAATGACATCTTGTAAACAATTGTTGGAAGAAGTATCCCGAGAAGATGAAATGTAACAAATGCAAGAAGACAGGGCATATCACTAGTAAATGTCCCAACACTTCTGATAAACCCAAAGAATTGGTGGCCAATTATGCCTCCAATCCATCTGAAGATCAACTGTTTTGACTCTTTAAAATCATCTACCTAAAAACAACCTTGTAAGCCTGATTTATAAAGGCATCCCAAGAAGGGGAGAAATATCTTACATGCCTTGTAATCCAATGCCACCCTGGCATTGAGGGGAGATGTTAGAAGAGAGACATAGGAACCCACTATAAGCAAGGAAATATAAGGGAAGATGAGTGTGAATAGCCCTAGGGGCAGGGGAAACCCTAACCCTAGCTTGGCAAAGGCTATATAAACAACCTATGGGTCACTATCATGTGTGGGAGAGTGTACCCAAGTTGTACTCTAAGCAACTTAGTAAGTAAGATTTTGTTCTTGTACTTTGAGCTCTCTTCTCCCTCTTGTGCACACATTCCAATGTTGCAACTCTGGTTTCCAACAGAACTCACCACCACCACATGTGCTATAAATTTCTTCACACTTTTCCCTGTTTCATTCTCAACAAGTGTTAGCCATTCTTTAAACTTACCAAAATCTTGAGCCTTATCATGAAGGAAGTACACCCGCATATTTCTATTGTAGTCGTTGACAATCAACATAAAATAAGAAGATCTCCCCAAGGCCCGTGTAGGCATCTTTCCGCACAAGTCAACATGCACCAACTCTAGAGAAGCATGTGCTCTACTCTTAATTTCTTGTGGAAATGCATTTCTTTGTTGCTTGCCCATCATACAAGCTTCACATGGTTCCTTCAATTCAGTCATTGCAGGTAGGTGAGCAACCATACCTTACTTGTGCATCTCCTTCAACACTGCAAATCCAATGTGTCCAAAACTTTCATGCCAAAGCTTACTTGTGCCCACTCCAATGGTGGATGTAAGAGAACTTAGCTCATATAGGTTGTTCCTTCTTTCTCCTTTGCCAACAACTTTGCCATCACTGTCAAGAATTTCTGCACCTGTCTTCTTGAACCTCACTTCATGACCAAGATTAGTTATGGGAGCAACTGATAACAGATTTCTCTTAATTTCGGGAACATACAACACATTTGAAAGCTTTTTGACATCACCATTTGTAGCAACAAATGAAATAGTACCTGTGCCTGCACAGTAGGGCATTTTGCATCATTTCCAACCGTCACAGTGATGAATTCTTGTAGAGGCTGCATAGAACTATATAGACCTTTCTTGTTGGTCATGTGATGGGAGGCCCCACTATCCAACACCCATGAGTTAGTGGTAGATTCTTCTTGCACTGAGGAGCACACCTCCTCAATGGTCTCCATGAATAACTCCAATGCTGCTTCAGTCGTATTGGCTATCTCTTTCCCTTTACTTTTAAGGGTACCATTCTTTTCATCTACCTTCTTGACACGACAACCTACAATTGCATGTCCTTTCTTCTTGCAGTAGAAGCACTCTCCTTGAAACTTCTTCTTACCGCCCTTCTTCTTTTTGTGACCATCATTTTTGGTGGAGGAACCATCTTTGCCTTTTGCATTGGTAGAGAATGTAGCATCTCCATTGTTGCTTCCTTCTCGGGCTTTTAGCCTCAACTCCTCCGCCAGCAATAATGCACAAACTCCTCAAAACTCAAAGCTTGAGGTCTCACCTGAGTATTAAGGGTAGTTACTAGTCCATCAAAACTTTTATGGACAAATCCGAAGACACCTCCGAGCTGGCTCCTCGCTAGTCTTTTGTATCCCAGCACCAGTCATCTGGTCGTGTAGATTCTTAATCCGAGTGATGAATGCTTCAGCTGTCTCCCCTTCAACAAACTTCTCTGTTGCTAGTTGATTCTTCAAGTTTTGAATCCTTGTTTGGTTTCACGTTTCATACTAAATCCTCAATACATTCCCAGCCTCTGATGCTTTGGTTGTATGCTGAATCAAAGTCAAAACACTATCAAAACAACTTGTAACTAAGGCACACAATGCATCTGCATTCCTTCGTTTCCAAGCTCATAGAAGATCTGCATTCGGAGGAATCATCACACTAGGATTTGATGGGTAGGGGGTAGGCTGTGGTTCTACATCAATCCCCAACACAATCTCCAAAAGCTCATAAGAATCAAGGATAGTTGTAATTTTGAACTTCCACAAGGTATAGTTTGTACCATCTAACTTTCCTTCGCTGAAGGTTGGTGGATGAATCCTCAGTGTTTGAATAGCTGGTACAGTAGCACCACCTCCTTCGTCGCTTCCTGATGCGCCATAACCTCTTCCAAAATACGACATTGTTCCTCTTTGCTGCTAAAGTCTTTACCTCTTGTGCACTCTTCGATCCCTAGAGCCCCTTGAGATCGGATACCATGTAAAAATTACACGACGTAGCAAACAGAATCTGAGAAAGAGATATATATAAAGAGTACACAACAAATAAGAGGAGAATTAGAAAATTTCTTTAGCTCCAAACAATTGATACAGAAATGGCTCTATCCACCTGTGCGCTTCCACAGTGAAGCTTAGATGGCGATCTAGACAGAAGATAGGTGAAGAGCTTAAGACTAGCTGGAACAACTCTAACTGGGTGAAAGTTAGATAATCAATGGCTATGAAGGGGTTTAGCTTTTATAGCCCGTGAAGGTGGTTAGGTCGGCATGACCGACCTACCATATGAGCCTCCACTAGTCGGCCAGGGAGTATTCCCTTTACCATCAGGGCCGCTTTCACAACCCCTAACCCCAAAATAGGGGCCCCTTTTAACTCCCTTACCCCGCAACTCAATGCAATGTGCCTTGAGTTGCTACCAACTTAACTACACAGTCCAACCCAAAGATTAGACCCACAATGGTCACCTTTTTGTCATCCGGTGTAGTAGATTTCGTGTAAGGGCTACTGAACACGGAGTTCAAGTTGCAACAAGGAAAGAGGTTAACAAGAAGAAATCAAATTTTTGATGCCAAAGTTCACTATATTCCTTGTCAAGTAAATTACATGAGATCCATGTTCAGAAAAATCTGTAGTATCTCATAAACTGTTTTACATTCAGGTGTTTGAAGATAATTATACCATTGGCACATAGGCTTGAAGTGTCTTGAAGATTTCTGATGAAAGAGTTCTGCTAGGCAACAATTCTGACCTTTTTCTCGATCTAATTCAGCAAGAGATTGCCACAGGAAAAGACAATAGCAGTGGACAGCAGAGAATGGAAACATTTCTGCTGTATGACTTGAATCCAATACACTGAGCCCTCTGATTCGATTGGAATGAGCACCAAATATTTTCAGAATAAGCTCAGCTGTTCTTGTATCCCATGCTCTTACAGTGCAGTCTTCATCTCCAGTGAAAAGTACACGGTTTCAGCATTCTCAAATCGGACAAATCCAGATGGTTGACCATAACTAAATTCTACAAACTTGATTGTTCCATACACTTTCAGCAGGTCTTTGATATCACGCCAAGGACATCAGCTATGCTTCCACTAGTGGTATATAAACTGGTTTCAGCCACTTCTACAACATCATCGCAGTTTTGGTTGAATGTAAACAAACCAACATCCTTAAGGAAACATTGGCTGTTATAGAAGCCCATAACCCATAAGTAAGTTCATATTTTGCAATGTCTGTCCTGATGCGCCTTTGACAAGATTGCCAATCACAGAAATGATAATTGCCCTTCCTGGCAACCAGTCCTCAAATAGTGTCGCACTGTTGTTTGTAACCTGGTCATTGTGGTCAAACGTTTACAGACTGAAGTAATGAATTGACATGACGCTGCACCAGGCCATCGCTGAGTGCTCGATATTGTCCTGGGCAATTTTACGGACCAATCTCTAGAAAGGAAGCTTATGGATCAAGATCTCTGTACTCTTCTAATACTTACGAATTTCCCTGAGGGTAACCCTCTTAGCATGAATTGCGCAAAGGTTGGTGTCCTCAAACCGACCTACAAGATAAGCCTCAACAGCTTTTTGTAGAGAAAGAACGGCATGGCTCTAAAAACGGAGATCAGTCTTCAAGTCCTGGGGATTCTCAATAGCCACGATAACCCTTGCAGCTAACTGTAGCTTCTCCCAAGTCTTACCGACATTGATGATAAAAATACCATCGGAATGCCTCTACCACACGTATCGCTCCATCTGAAAGTCGCAATTCTTGGTGCTGAGATGCACATCGGTGGTGAGCATGAGCTGGATGTCGGATTCCTTCTGAGAGAGCACCATGGTGGCAGTCGTGGCAGCATCTTACGAGCGATCTCGGTTTGTCAAAGAGACGATCTGCACTCCAGCTCCTGCCTTTGAAACATATAAGATGGACTAAGTTCTTCCTCAAGAATCAATAAACGTCTTGCAACACTTTACTCATCATTTAGCTGGGCGATGGAAAAAAATAAGAACTCTGCTGCAAAAAAGGATGATCATCATCATTCTCGAAATGAAAACTAGCACACGCATCATCTACATTCATAGCATGTGGTGTATTTGCAAACCCTGAATTGGCAGTAGCATCACGGCTAACTTGCTTGAGACTCTATTTAGGAAATTTGTCTTCGACTGTGCAAACAGATCCAGAAAGTCCCGAGCCATCTCCACGGGGCCCTATGCTTCAGCGTCAGGTGTGAAAGCACCATAACTCTGGGGATTGGTTATGTCCTCAACCAACTCCTTTTTGACATCTGACACGACAGAGAGAGGGTATTTGAAGAGATCGCCATAGGTTTTCTCCACGCACGTAGTGGCAAGAGTGTGCAGGATGGCTCTGGAAATCTGGTGCACCTTCTCCACATCGTAATACTGGCATTCCAGAGATCCTTCTTCATTCTGTCTGTCCCTAATCCGGGCGCAGCCCGCCATTCATAGACTTTCAAAAATATCCCCCTTTTTCCTAGCTTTTTCTGGTGCGCAGATCGGTCACAGTATGCTCACGTAGGGAATCTCGGAAGGTCCCCAAGAACAATGAACTCTACCTTTTTGCATAAAAAACAATGTAAAAAGCATGAACGACAAGAGCAAGAGACCAATTGGGTTCAATCTCCCCCCATGCCTTGTGTGAGCGCTTCACAAAGCATGTATTTTATGTATATTGTTAGATATGATCAATGCCCCACCCTCATTAGGTGCTACCAATGATCCATGGTGCTCAAAGTTATAAGGCCCCCATTATGAGGAGAAGCCAAGTGTGAGCCCAAACATTGGTGGAGTCCTGACTTGTATATCAGATGAGGTCTATGTGACCGGATGGCAAAAAGGTGACCATTGTGGGTCTAATCTTTGGGTTAGATGGAGTGGTTAAGCTGGTAGCAACTCGAGGCGCATTGCATCGAGTTGCGGTGTAAGGGAGTTAAAAGGGGCCCCTATTGTGGGGTCCAAGGGCCGTGGAAGCGGCCCCTGGCTGGGGGGTCCCAGGGGGGCCGCTGGCCCCCCTGGCGGGGGTCCGGGGGCAGCGCCCCCGGCCCGATGGTAAAGGAAATATTCCCTGGAATATTCCCTGGCCGACTAGTGGAGGCTCATATGGTAGTTCGGTCAGCAGGCCGACCTAACGACCTTCGTAGGCTATAAAAGCTAAACCCCTTCGCAGCCATCACTCACTCATCTTTCACCCAGTCAGAGTTGTTGTTCTAGCTAGCCTTAAGCTCTTCACCTATCTTCTATCTAGATCGCCATCTAAGCTTCACACAATGGAAGCGCACGGGTGGACAGAGCCATCTTTGTATCAGTTGTTTAAAGTTAAAGAATTTACTGATTCTCCTCTTATCTGTTGTGTACTCTCTATCTCTTTCTCAGATTCTGTTCACTGCGCCATGTAATATTTTACATGGTATCAGAGCCCAGGGGGCTCTAGAGATCGGAGAGCGTGCAAGAGGCAAAGGCTTCAACAAGCAAAGAGAAACTATGTCGACTCCGAGAAGCAGTTCTGGCGCATCAGGAAGCGGTGCAGGAGGTGGTGCTGCTGTACCGGCTATTCAAACACTGAGGATTCGTCCACCAACCTTCAGCGAAGGCAAGTTAGATGGTACAAACTACACCTTGTGGAAGTTCAAAATTACAACTATCCTTGATTCTTATGAGCTTCTGGAGACTGTGCTGGGGACTGACGCAGAACTACAGCCTACCCCCGACCCATCAAATCCTAGTGTGATGATTCCTCCGAATGCAGATCTTCTACGAGCTTGGAAACGAAGGAATGCAGATGCATTGTGTGCCTTAGTTACAAGCTGTTCTAACAGTGTTTTGACTCTGATTCAGCATACAACCAAAGCATCAGATGCTTGGAATGTACTAAGGAGTCAGTATGAAACACGAAACCAAACAAGGATTCAAAACTTGGAGAATCAACTAGCAACGGAGAAGTTTGCTGAAGGAGAGACGGTTGAAGCATTCATCACTCGGATTAAGAATCTACGCGACCAGATGGCTGGCGCTGGGATACAAAAGACTAGTGAAGAGGTAGCTCGGAGGTCTCTTCGGATTTGTCCACAAAAGTTTGATGGACTAGTAACTGCCCTTAATACTCAGGTGAGACCTCAAGCTTTGACTTTTGAGGAGTTTTGTGCATTATTAATGGAGGAGGAGTTGAGGCTGAAAGCCCGAGAAGGAAGCAACAATGGAGATGCTGCATTCTCTGCCAATGCAAAAGGCAAAGGTGTTTCCTCCACCAAAAATGATGGTGACAAAAAGAAGAAGGGTGGCAATAAGAAGTTTCAAGGAGAGTGCTTCTACTGTAAGAAGAAAGGACATGCAATTGCAGATTGTCGTGTCAAGAAGGCAGATGAAAAGAATGGTACCCTTAAAAGTAAAGGGAAAGAGACAGCCAATACGGCTGAAGCAGAGTTGGAATTATTCATGGCGACCATTGAGGAAGTGTGCTCCTCGGCGCAAGAAGAATCTACCACTGACTCTTGGGTGTTGGATAGTGGGACCTCCCGTCACATGACCAATAAGAAAAGTCTATACAGTTCTATGCAGCCTCTACAATAATCCATCACTGTGACGGTTGGAAATGATGCTAAATGCCCTGCTGCGGGCACAGGTACTATTTCTTTTGTTGCTGCAAATGGTGAAGTCAAAAAGCTTTCAAATGTGTTGTATGTTCCCGAAATCAGGAGAAATCTCTTATCAGTTGCTGCCATAACTGATCTTGGTCATGAAGTGAGGTTCAAGAAGACAGGTGTAGAAATTATTGATAGTGCTGGCACAATTGTTGGCAAAGGAGAAAGAAGGAACAACCTATATGAGCTAAGTGCTCTTACAGCCACCGCTGGAGTGGGCACAAGTAAGCTTTGGCATGAAAGGTTTGGACACATCGGATTTGCAATATTGAAGGAGATGCAAAAGCAAGGTATGGTTGCTCACCTACCTACAATAACTGAATTGAAGGAACCATGTGAAGCTTGTATGATGGGCAAGCAACAGAGAAAGGCATTTCCACAAGAAAGCAAGAATAGAGCACAGGCTCCTCTAGAGTTGGTGCATGCTGACTTGTGTGGTGAGATGCCTACACAGGCCTTGGGGGGATCTTCTTATTTTATGTTGATTGTCAACGACTACAGTAGGAAGATGTGGGTGTACTTCCTTTGTGATAAAGCTCAAGCTTTTGGTAAGTTTAAAGAATGGCTAATACTTGTTGAGAATGAAACAGGGAAAAGTGTGAAGAAATTTAGAACAGATGGTGGTGGTGAGTTCAACTCAAAGGAGTTTGAAGGATTTTGCAAGAGCAAAGGGATCAAGCGTCAATTGACGACGCCTCACACACCTCAGCAGAACGGTGTTGTGGAACGCAGGAATCGCACCATTGTGGAGATGGCAAGATGCATGCTAAAGGGCAAGGGATTGCCTAACCATTTTTGGGCTGAAGCTGTTAATACTGCAGTCTACATTCTAAATCGGAGCTATACAAAGGCTCTCAAGGGAAAAACACCTCATGAGGCTTACACTGGTAAGAAACCATCTGTCTCACATTTCAGAATTTTTGGATGTGAATGTTATGCACATGTTCCAGATGAGAAGAGAAACAAGTTACAACCAAAAAGCAAAAAATGTATCTTCTTGGGTTATAATGATGAGCAGAAGGCTTACAAATTATATGACCAAGAGGCAAAGAAGATCATCGCGAGCCGTGATGTGGTGTTCAAGGAGGAGCCACATACAGTGGAGGAGGAGAAGGCAAGTTCTTCCACTTTATCATCAAGTGAAGAAGTAGTCCACTATGAACCTGTCCCGAGAGCTATCCCTATCCTTAAGGAGGAGGAAGCATCATCTTCAGATGATGAGGAAAAAGTTCACCAACCTGACATCACCCCACCGGAAAAGCCATTGCCGCGCTGGGTGTAGCAGCTCTATGACCACAATAATCCTATGCCTGCATCTGTTGAGGAGAAGGCAGACGGACCAAGGAGGTCTCAGAGAATAGAGGAGCAAAGGAGAGCTTCTGCTCACATAGTCAATATGGCCTTGATGGTTGAGATTATGAGAGAAGTAAAGGAGCCAACTGACTTAGAAGAAGCACTTGCAGATCCATCATGGAAGGTGCTATGCAGGCGGAGTATGACAGCATAATGAAGAATGACACTTGGGAGCTAGTGGATCGACCATCAAAGCGGAAGGTTATTGGCACCAAGTGGATCTAGAAGGTAAAGTACAAGGCTGATGGTACCTTAGAAAAGTACAAAGCTAGACTGGTTGCCCAAGGATTTTCACAAGTTGAAGGGTTTGATTTTCAAGAGTCATTTGCCCCAACTGCCAGAATGACCACTATTCGCACGGTACTTGCAGTGGCTGCCCATGAGAAGTGGCCAGTATACCAAATGGATGTTAAGTCAACGTTCTTAAATGGTGACCTCAAGGAGGAGGTGTACGTGGCTCAGCCACCAGGGTTTGAGGCCCCCCATTCTGAGAACAAAGTGTGTAAACTGAACAAGGCATTGTATGGGCTGAAACAAGCCCCCAGAGAATGGTACCAGCGGATAGATAGGTTCTTTTTAAACCTAAACTTCAAAAGATGTGCCTCAGATGCTAACTTGTATGTTTACAGGGATGGTAAAAAGTCTATAGTGATTGTCCTATATGTGGACGACCTTCTTATTACAGGTGACTATGAAGATATGATCAACCAAACTCGAAAGGCTTTGAGTTCTGAGTTTGAAATGACAGACTTGGGCTTGCTGCACTATTGTTTGGGGATTGAAGTTTGGCAAGAGCCAGGAAAGATCTTCATCTCTTAAAAGAAGTATGCATGGGAGATCTTGAAGGCATTTGGCATGAACGAGTGCAAGGAGATAGCTACACCTATGGAGGTGAATGCAAAGTTATCCGTCAAGGATACATCAGCACTAGCAGACATTGGGAGGTATAGGAGGTTGGTCGGCAGTCTGATCTACTTGTGTAACACCAGACCAAATATCAGTTTTGCTGTTGGTGTTTTGAGCAAGTTCTCAAACAAACCTCATGAGAGTCATTGGAAGGCTGGGATGCAGGTGCTCAGATACTTGAAGAAAACTCTTGACTATGGTATCACATACAGTTTCGGAACCTCTCTTGTGGGGAATTGTGACTCAGATTGGGCAGGAGACATTGATTCCAGGAAGTCAGTTTCTAGTTATTGTTTCTCTTTGGGTTCAGGAATTTTCTCTTGGATTGGTAAGAAGCAACCAACAGTGGCATTGTCTTCTACCGAAGCAGAGTACAAGGCAGCTTGTTTTGCTGCATGTGAGGCCATATGGTTGAGAAGGATTCTATGGCATATGGGAGTGCAGGATGAAGAACCAACTGTGTTGAGATGTGACAATCAGAGTTGCATTGCCATTGCCAAAAATCCAGTGTTTCATGCACGCACCAACCAAACATATAGAGATCCAGTATCACTATGTGCGTGATTTGATGGAGGATGGGATAGTGGAATTGGTCTACTATCCAATAGAGGAGAATGGAGCAGATATCTTCACCAAAGCACTTACGAAGGATCTGCTTCAAGTTCATCTTTAGAGACTTGGCATTGGGCCCAGGAGATAGTTCACCTATGGGTGGACATTGACAGGGGGTGTTAGATATGATCAATGCCCCACCCTCATTAGGTGCTACCAATGATCCATGGTGCTCAAAGTTGTAAGGCCCCCATTATGAGGAGAAGCCAAGTGTGAGCCCAGACATTGGTGGAGTCTTGACTTGTATATCAGATGAGGTCTATGTGACCGGATGGCAAAAAGGTGACCATTGTGGGTCTAATCTTTGGGTTAGACGGAGTGGTTAAGCTGGTAGCAACTCGAGGAGCATTGCATTGAGTTGCGGTGTAAGGGAGTTAAAAGGGGCCCCTATTGTGGGGTCCGAGGGCCGCGGAAGCGGCCCTTGGCTGGGGGGTCCTAGGGGGGCCAGCGGCCCCCCTGGCGGTGGTCGGGGGGCAGCGCCCCCAGCCCGATGGTAAAGGGAATATTCCCTGGCCGACTAGTGGAGGCTCATATGGTAGGTCGGGTCAGCAGGCCGACCTAACGACCTTCGCAGGCTATAAAAGCTAAACCCCTTCGCAGCCATCACTCACTCATCTTTCACCCAGTCAGAGTTGTTGTTCCAGCTAGCCTTAAGCTCTTCACCTATCTTCTGTCTAGATCGCCACCTAAGCTTCACACAGTGGAAGCGCACGGGTGGACAGAGCCATCTTTGTATCAGTTGTTTGAAGTTAAATAATTTACTGATTCTCCTCTTATCTGTTGTGTACTCTCTATCTCTTTCTCAGATTCTGTTCGCTGCGCCGTGTAATATTTTACATATATTTCCATCTTCATGCTCAATAATAGCCCAATTTACAAAAATATGACAAGCTTCTAGCTTTTGAGTTTGCCTTTTTACAAAAATAGGAAATAAAGCTAATGGACGGTGCCCATAGAGTCTGGCACGCCCAATCTCAATATCCAAATAGAAATAACATATCCGTGCGCATAGACGCATACAAAATAATAATAAATAATCGATGCCTCAATAGACATAACAAAATATAGGCGTGGCGCCTATCAAAATATAATCCATAGGTCGAATACTCGCTAAACTCCAATGCTTTCCTCCGCCACTGCTGCTATCTCTACACATCAACTGAAGCATTCACAATTGTTAGTAAAATAATACAATTAAACCGACAAAAGTGAATACCTAGCAGTCTTCAGCTACATAAATAAATCAACTGGTTAGAAATAAATCCTAACCTTAATTTATTACGAGTGCGCACTCTAAACTCATAAACATTTATTAATTTAATATGCATTTTGCAGAATCACCCGCTATGGAATCACCCATGTACACACTAAATTAATGAAACGCCCGAAAAGGACAGGCGTTCCCATCAACTTTTCGCACAAAGAATCCACTTTGTGTATGAGCCCCGGTCATCTAAGTTTACGGAATCCACCGTAAAACCTCAGGAATCCACCGTGAAATATGCCTCCTGGCATCATACCCCCGGGGTGGGATACAATTGACCTCAATTGCTATTAGCTCAATGTGGAGCTAATAGAGTGGGGAAAGCATTTAAGTCTCTAGCATGCATCCATTGTGCTTCCTCTACAGGATGGTTTTTAAATTTTACTAAATATCTAGAATACCTTCGGCCAGTTCTAGTGGTCATAAAGTCAGTGTCTATGATAGTTTCTGGTTCAATTATTTCAGTCTCTTCCTCTAATAAAGGTGGGTTTTCATAAACAGGGTGGATAGGTAATTTGCCTCTAAATGGTCTCAATAAGCTAATGTGAAATGTGTTGTGAATTTTCCAATGAGAGGGTAATTCTAACTTGAATGCATTATCATTAATTTTATGAATAATTCTAAATGGTCCATAAAATCTAGGAGCTAGTTTAACAACTGGATGTCTATCTACACTTTGCAGTCTACGTTTTTTTATTCTCAGCCAAACATAATCATCAACTTTGAAATTCATGGCTTGTCTTTTCTTGTTGGCTTGTTTGGTATATGATTGTTGGGCTTTAGCAATCATATCTTTAACCTCATCAAAAATACTGTTATGCATACTAGCAATATCATCAGCACTCTGAATTCTATTAGACAAAGATACAACAGGTGTAGATAATATGTATCCATAAATGACTTCAAATGGTGCTTTCTTTGTAGATGTGTGCGGTGTATTGTTATATGCAAACTGTAATAAATGCAAATGAGTGTCCCATGTCTGAGGTTTAGAGATAGTATATGCACGTAAAAGATCTAGAATGGTGATGTTTGTGGCTTCTGTTTGTCCATTTGTTTCTAGATGAAATGCAGATGAGAAATCAATCTTTGTGCCTAGATTAGCAAACAGGGTAATCCAAAAATTGTTACAAAATCTAGAGTCACGATCTGAAATGATAACTTTGGGCAATCCATGGTTAGTAAAAACAGTTTTCAAAAATAATTGTGTTGCCTGTGATGCTGTTAAAGTTTTCTTACATGGAATGAAATATGCTTGCTTGCTAAATCTATCTACAACTGTCCAAATCATATCATGGTTAGATTTAGTATTTGGTAAACCAGTAATGAAATCCATAGAAATATGTTCCCAAGGTTTAGATGGAATAGACAAAGGCATTAGTAATCCATACTGTTTACCATGATGTCTCTTAACTCTTTGACAAATCAAACATTCAGAAATAAAATTAGATACATCTGCATCCATATGCGGCCAATAAAAATCTTCAGTTAACATATGCAATGTAGATATGATACCTCTATGACCTTGATATGGGGGACAATGAATTTCATTCAAAACAAAAGATCGGAATGGAATAGTAACACACAATCTCTTTTCATAAAACATAAATCCATCATTATATGACAATGAATCAACAGGAATGGAATTATTTTGAACTAATTTATTCCAATCAGAATGAAAAGTAATATCCTGGTGATATGTATCTTTCATAGTAATCAAAGAATCAAAAGATATGACAGAAATATTATGAATTGCAGGTCTTCTACTCAATGCATCAGCTACTACATTTTCTTTTCCAGGTTGGTATTGAATGATAGGATGAAAACTTTGAATAAAGGAAGCCCATTTGATATGACGGTTAGAGATTTGGGGTTGGCTAAGTAAATGTCTAATGCTTTGCTGGTCGGTCTTTATCATGAATTCTGAACCCATTAAGTAGTGTTTCCACTGTCTTAATGCTTGTACAACTGCTAATAGTTCTTTGTCATATGTGGAATATTTCAGCTCAGAGGGTTTCAGTTTACAACTAGAATATACTATTGGATGATTGTCTTGCATTAGTACGGCTCCTATTCCTGATCTGCTAGCATCAGTCACAACTAGAAAGAATGGTCTATTAAAATCAGGCAACTGTAAAATAGGGGCATTGGTTAATGCATGTTTCAGTAAGTCAAAGGATTTCTATTGATTTTCGGTCCATTGATAAACAATTTCTTTCTTGAGAAGTTTGGTTAATGGTAAAGCAAGTAATGAAAAATTACGTACAAACTTCCTATAGAAACTAGCAAGACCAAGGAATGAGCGTAACTCATGCACGGTTTTAGGAACAGGCCAATTCAATATTGCATCAATTTTCTTAGGATCAACTTTAATTCCTTCAGATGATACAATATGACCTAAATACTCAATTTGTGTCTTAAAGAATTCACTCTTTTCAGGATTTGCAAACAATTGATTTTCTTTCAATAATTGAAAAACTAATGACAAATGCTCATAATGCTCTTTCTCATTTTGACTAAACACCAAAATATCATCAAAGAAAACAATCACACAGTACTGATATTTCAGAAAGATACGGTTCATCATTCTACTAAAGGTAGCAGGTGCATTAGTCAATCCGAATGGCATGACTAAGAATTCGTAATGGTCAAACTGTGTTCTGAATGCAGTCTTAAATATGTCAAATTTATCTAGCCTCACCTGATGATATCCAGACTTAAGGTCAATTTTACTAAATATAGAAGATCCTTGCAGTTTGTCCATAAGGTCATCAACTCTAGGTATAGGATACCTATTCTTTACAGTGATCTTATTTAAAGCTCGGTAGTCAATGCACATACGATAAGTATTATTCTTTTTCTTGACTAAGAGTACAGGTGCACCGAATGGAGAACTGCTAGGTCGAATTAAACCTCTATTTAGTAATTCTTCAACTTGACTCTGGATTTCTTTTTGCTCTATCTGTTTGTGTCTATATGGTGCTTTGCAAGGTGGTTGTGTGCCAGGGATCAAATCAATCTTATGGTCTTCTGGACGTGAAGGTGGTAAACCTGGTGGTAGGTCTTCTGCAAAACAGTCCTTAAAATATGCAAGAAATTCCTTATGCCTAGGGTGCATATGATTTTTCTTTGCTTGCAATTCATTCACCCAAATGAGATATGATTTAGTACTCTTGCGTAATGCATGTTTTGCTTGAGTATGCGAAAGCAGTGGAAAAACATTAGATACATGCATACCATATAATGTAATAGATTTTCTTTGAAAATTAATATTCATTGTGTGTGTGGAATAATCTATATCGGGGTTATGCTAGTGTCTCCAAGGCATTCCTAAAATAATGTCACTTGACTGTAATGGAACAACTAAGAAATTTCTTCTTTTAGTGTATGAACCAATTTGAATCTCTAAATCTTACACTTCCTGTGTACCATTATACCTAGTGCCTAAAAATGCAGCTTTTATGCGATAGTACGTAGGTACAGTTTGTAATTTCAATTCCTTTACCAATTTTGCTGAAATAAAGTCATGAGTACTTCCGTCATCATGCAAAATAGTCTTTTCCTTTCCATGCACTAAACATTTCATAGTCAATAATGAATGTGGAGTAGGCATACCTGGTAAAGTGTCGGAAGTAGTAGTAGTGTCATCCTCATCTTCAGTGAAATCAGGCATATCCTCATATTTGTCTTCGTCCATGGCTCCAAGATAGTTGATATGAGCTGGTGGCTTCTTTGAATGACAATTTGCTGCAAGATGTCTAGGCTAGTGACATTTATAGCATACTATTGGCTTGGCTTTGGTTACATTATTTGCAATGGCGGGGAGTCTGGGTACATTTGGATTTGCTTGTGGAATAGGCTTAGGATTTGGATTGACATTGGATGGTAATGCAGGTGGTTTAGCTCAATTCTTGCGGAAAGATGGTGAAAAGAAACGACCTGGAGTAAATCTTCTAAAATTGGAATTGAATTGTTTAGATCCATAATTACCATTGGCTTGGAATTGCTGTGGTTGTCTGTCTCTACCGCGTAACTTATCTTCAGTGTCGTGAGCTAGTGAGATGGCGTCTTCAAGGGTAGCAGGCTTGAACATGTTCACTTCAGCGTAGTAATGTCCAAGAAGTCCAGACATATACTTCCGCTTATGCGTCGTCTCTGGTACGTCTTCAAGCATGCGTAGCTGTAGGAGTGCATTCCAAAAACGATATGTATACTGTGGTATAGGCTCACGATCCCGTTGTTGAAGTAGATCCCATTGCTTGATAGCCTTCTCATGAAATTGCGGTGGAAGGAAATTCTGCATGAACTTCTTCTTGAAATCTTCCCAAGTAGCAGGACATTCTATGCTCTTGCATACTACAGTCCACCAAAGTGATGCTTTGTCTACCAAATGATTAGTAACACACTTGATTTTATCTTTTTCTGGATAGGTTTCCTCATGGAAATAGTCATCAAACTGACTAATGAATGATAAAATAGTCTTTCCTTCTCGTATGCCATTGAAAGTGCAAAATTTGAAACTTCGTTTACTTATCTTTGATTCCTTGTGAATGGTTTGAGCTTCAAGAGTGGCGTCGATGGTACGTCGAATCAAATCTTCAGCTTGAGGTTCTTCTTTGTCGGTAGACGCTCTTTGTAATTTTGTCAATTGCGCTTGCAATGCTTGCCTAGCCCTTCGTTCTTCTTCCAATTGCATCATGATTAGATCCAGCTTTTGTTCCATGGTAGGTTCAGGTAGGTCGTCTTCAGCCATAGGATCATCCATATGTGGTTCTGTCATCCTGTAAAACTCAAAAGACCTTTTTCACTCAAAATCAGGTTAGCGGGATGAGCGTAGCTCAAATTCGGGGTTACAAGGCTATGTGTTTTTGGGTATTTCTTTCTCAATCTTCAGAAAATCTGCGATATTTCCTTCTTCGTATGCTGAAAATACTTCAGCAAACCTGCGTATGGGTAGAATACCTTGCCACGAACAACTTTGCAGTTCGGAGTTTCTACGCAGGAACAACCGTTCTAGGAGTTTTGAGCACTAGTCAGTTCTGACTCCAGTTGACTAGTCTGACTTGTAGAGTTGCAGACTTAGCCGACTTGCAGAACTTGATCACAATCGACTTGCAGGACTTGATTTCGGAAGTGCAGGACCTGAAGTTTGGTGATTTGCTTGCCTTGTATGACTTGATGAAAGCTTAATGTCTTAAGCTTAATAGCTTAAGCTTAAGAAAGGAAGCTTAATGGAGCAGCACGGCGCAAATCGTGGGGGGGGGCCATTTTTCTTCATGGCGCGAAATTTTCGGACCTCCTTTTGTACCACGATGAGGATTTTTGTGAAGCTTTTGCAATTCCTTAAGCTTTTAAGCTTTATTACTAAGCTTTTGAAGAAGATAGTTATGGAGCTTCTTATTGTATTTCCACGACTTGTTTATGGAGATGATGGAGTGGTCCTCCGCCTGTACAGCCTGGTCCTTCGCGATCTGAGAGTAAAAACAGGGGTTCTTGATCGCCAGAAGTCTGCCTGTATCGACGGTTCGCGACGAGATTGACCGTAGAGCCCGATTGTTCCAGGAGCTCTGCCTTCGCACGAGATGGGTAGCGATTGGAAGCTCTTGATCTCAGCTCCGCTCTGATACCACTGGTGCACAGATCGGTCACAGTATGCTCACGTAGTGAATCCCGGAAGGTCCCCAAGAACAATGCACTCTACATTTTTGCACAAAAAAACAATGTAAAAAGCATGAACGACAAGAGCAAGAGACCAATTGGGTTCAATCTCCCCCCATGCCTTATGTGGGCACTTCACAAAGCATGTATTTTATGTATATTTCCATCTTCATGCTCAATAATAGCCCAATTTACAAAAATATGACAAGCTTTTAGCTTTTGAGTTTGCCTTTTTACAAAAATAGGAAATAAAGCTAATGGATAGTGCCCATAGAGTCTGGCACGCCCAATCTCAATGTCCAAATAGAAATAACATATCCGTGCGCATAGACGCATACAAAATAATAATAAATAATCGATGCCTCAATAGACATAACAAAATATAGGCGTGGCGCCTATCAAAATATAATCCATAGGTCAAATACTCGCTAAACTCCAATGCTTTCCTCCGCCACTGTTGCTATCTCTACACATCAACTAAAGCATTCACAATCGTTTGTAAAATAATACAATTAAACCGACAAAAGTGAATACCTGGCAGTCTTCAGCTACATAAATAAATCAACTGGTTAGAAATAAATCCTAACCTTAATTTATTACAAGTGTGCACTCTAAACTCATAAACGTTTATTAATTTAATATGCATTTTGCAGAATCACCCGCTATGGAATCACCCATGTACACACTAAATTAATGAAACGCCCGAAAAGGACAGGCGTCCCCATCAACTTTTCGCACAAAGAATCCACTTTGTGTATGAGCCCCAGTCATCTAAGTTTACGGAATCCACCGTAAAACCTCAGGAATCCACCGTGAAATATGCCTCCTGGCATCATTTTCCCTCTCCAATCCCAACATAGGATTCGTAAGGCTATTCTGAAAGTACCAAGTTTTTTATCTTTCCCTCCAACTTTCAAAATAGAAAGGCTTCTCTTTTGCTACCTCAATGGTTTCTCCCATGAAACCATGGTATCAAATGCACCAATTTATAACCAACCTTTGAAATCAGATGTAGCAAAGGATTTATGTTGTGATCCAATGGAAGCAAGGTCCATAAGTTCAGCCATGAATGACATGAACCACAAGCATCAGAAAATTAGCACGATAGCATGATTTGATTCAATGCTTCAATGACCTTCGATGTCACAAAGCTCTCTGGTTCATCTCTTCCATTCGCCTCATTTGATTCCACGATTTCCTGCACTTTTCTTGGAGATCATCATTGAAATTATCATCTTGATAATGTCCTTTGGCATCAGTTTTTCATATTTTTCTATCACACATACAACATGCATACAAACTGAAACACACACAAACACAAAAACACAAGTGGAGTATGTACATTGGATGCGGGTACTAAAAGGACGGATTATCTTAATGCATCAATCACACACAATGAATCACACGCGAAAAGATAACACAAATGCACAACAAAAATGGAGGTGTTTACGGCTCGGATGCGCAGCAGCACGACACCGGTCACATAGACCTCATCTAATATACAAGTCAGGACTCAACAAACCGGACTCACATTTGGCTTCTCCTCATGATGGGGGCCTTACAACTTTGAGCACCATTGATCATTGGTGGCACCTTATGAGGGTGGGGCATTGAGCATATCTAACAGTAAATGCCTTATAAGCATGTCATCTTCCTTTTCTTTGATATCAAAAGTGGATGGAAAAATGTAGTGTGCACTTGTAATTCCATTGCTACTTAATTCACACTTAGAGGTATTGCAACAAAGTCCAATCTCTCCTTCTTAGCAAGCCATATGGACTCCTATATTTAAGAATAGTTCTCACAAAAAAACCAGGTTGATAATATTTTGATGATCTTGAAGGGACTCAGCATCAGCAAATTATTTGAAGACATTCTCGATGTGAAATGCATAGTTTTGCCTTATGCACCTTGTGCCTTGAAGAAAACACCCCCAAGCATGAACCCCTATTTGTACTTTGGACTTTGTATAGCATGCATACATGAATACCAGGTTTTCTTGTTCAACCTTTTCAACACGTGAGTGCTTCTTGCAAGCTCTTTAATCTCATGCTAAACATACAATAACCCATAGCTTGATCTGAGACATCTGGAATAGACAAAAACTCCAATAGGCCAACTCACACACAAGTAGATGTAGCTCTCCAAAAACACTTAATGGAGTTCCCTAGTGAGATTACATGCACGGTCGTCATATCAACCTTAGCATACTGACTTGCTCTCCTCCAATCATACCTTCGTCAAAAACATGAGTGCCCCCTTTGTCACATTATCTTCTCCAAATTTTGAAAATGGCCTATCCTCAGAACCCACAACCTCCTTGTAAGTCTTGAATGTGTAGGGCATATGACTATCAAAATCAGATATTTCAGTCGTAATCTCTATGGATGATTTGGAGCGTAGCATGTGTGACAAGGTTCTAGAAATAAATAGAGAGAGAGTCTCTCTGATTCTGACCATCCTTTTGATTTTTTGCCCCTCATCATGGTGATCCTCATGCATATATCAACATGATCTATGGTTTTTAATTTTAAATTTTTTTAGCTTTAGTTAAAACTCAACAGCCTTAGCTTTTCAAAATGCTAAGCTTTTCCTTATGTTTTTCCATGAACTATTCTTCAACTCTCTTTCGTCTTTTTAATATCCTATGCATGTATTAATTTCAATGGCTCTTTTTTGAACAAGACCTAAGGCCTTAGTACACACTTGTGCTCAATCATCTTCTAGATATCCAAGTATGTCTTTGTCTCTTGGGACCAATCAAAATATCCAACATTAAATACAATTTGTATTTGTCTCTTTGTCTCTTTGTCTCTTGGGACCAATCAAAATATCCAAGTATGTCTTTGTCTCTTTGTCTCTTGGGACCAATCAAAATATCCAACATTCAATACAATTTGTGTAGTGTCACCACATTCCATAATCAATCTCAAGACTAGTTAACGTCTCATGCCAAGCCAATGTAAACTTATATTGTTTTCTAGAAGTAGTTTCCTCAGCTATTTAAAATAAATAGAGCTTATGCAAAAATTCATGATAGTGATCTCCTATGTGCGGTTACCTATACATGGTCACCTATGTGCAGTCATTTCCTACGGTTGGATGCAAACGTAGATGCATTTAAATGTGTTACAAATTATAAATGCACAAGAATGCATGATTGCACGATGTGAGGTGATGGATGCATAAGTGAATGTGCAAGTGTCATTGAGTGCACCACTATGTAGATGGATGCACACGTTGTCGTGCCACTACGCGTACACTGTGTGAAAAACTATAGAGTGTGGCTTTCTTATTGATCTAGAGAGAAATGCCATATTAGTCATTAATGTTAGTGTGCGTAGTGCGGATGGTCCAAAAATACTAGATTTTTGGACAAGTTTAGACAATTTTTTATATTTTAGATATTATCTCTTGTAAAAATCCATAATTTTGTAGACAACTTCTAGATTAGGTTGATATGTAAAAGAAAGCATGTAGCTTTCAGCCATTTTGGGAGGATGTTATGTAAAAAGAGGGATTGGCAAAATCGTGTGATGCAAGATTGCAATTTTCAAGTAGTGAATAGCACTCCGAATGGGGAGATGAAGAAGGAGTGATCTGGCAAAATTCTAGCCACGTGAGCTAGTATTTTACCCCCGTTTCAGAGCCAATGGAAGCATAAGATTTTGGCGGTCTGAGCAGCATAGAGGAAGGTATTGTTTTATGTACATTTTTTTTCTACAAGAGATTTATCTTCACATAATGTTGCAATAAATTGACAGGCTTCACCTTTGTGAAGTATTCTTCTACATATTCTATTTCTTTGAACCCAAAACGCTTTGACAATGGTGAACCCGACATGAAAGTTGGCAGTAGAGGTGTGTAAGGATGGGGGATTCTATTGGATCAAGTGGTGGTGATGCTTTACAACAAATGATTGATTTTTTGCAACAACAATAGTTGTTTTTGCAATAATAGATGCAAACTCAGTATAGGAAGAAGCAGAAAGAATTGACTCCTTAGTTGTGAATGCATTGCAAGTAGTGGGACAAGAATTGAAGTAGTTTAAGGAGAAAAAATGTTTCAGCCTTCATCCGGTTGTATGAAGAAAATGTGTTGTTTCATGGGGTACCACAGTTTGCATGGAGTCGGTATTTCTCCCGTTTGGCCATGCATGCATTGCACGATCGGATAGATGAGTTACATAGAAGAGATACTGATTAGGCGGTTTTTAAGAAAGCTTTGAGAGAAAAGTTTTTCTTGGAAGATTTAGAATTGGTAACTAAAAAGACATTTATAGATTGGATCGAAAAGCCCAATAAAGGGTTGGCTACTACAGCTTTTCTTTGTGAATTTGAAAGTTGGTATGTGCAGTTGGATGTCGATGAGCAACAATCATTGGAGAGTCAGAAAATTGATTTGTTTTTTAAGGCTGCAGATCCTGTCTTGCAGGAGAAGCTGACTGATTGTTTATAAGATGTCTCTTTTAAAACGAGGATGAAATTAGATTGGGCTAATGTAAGTGAAGTAGTACATATGTTGGTAAAGAGAGAGCGGATAAAATTAAGATGGGGTACAGGCACCACACCTACTAGTGCTCAAAAAGGGGATTGAAATTGTAGCCAAGGCACCTGTAGCTATGGTGGAACAACCAATTATACCTATTGGTCCGGCTCTTAAAGGTGATACTGTGGATGAATTAATCAAGGGCATGCATGATTTGAGGCTGAATTTAACAGAAATCTATGCAAAGGTCTAAAAATTGGATATCGAGGTAGAAGAGAAGGGTGGGCAACAACCCAAAGGCCTTATAGAGAAGGATAGAAGAGGAGATACATTTGGTGTGGTAGTTTACAGCATGAAAATTGAGATTGTACAACCTACCATGAAGCCGAAGCAAAAATGTTAGTCTTTTGGAAATATGGAAAAATACATGCAACAGAAAATAGTTTTCCAATAGAGCCAATTTTTGGAAATGGTGGCATGCAAAAGAGATTGGAAGATATGGATGCAAGGACAACATTTGTTGCCATAGATGTAACCATATATGGGTTGAGAATTGAAAGGGCTGATGAAGCTCATAAAGGAGGCATGGTTGAAGCAAAATCTCATGTTTTGATACAAGTATTAGATTGCATGGAAAAGGGCAAAACAACAAAGTCTAAATTGGCTGATGCAAGTGAGAGTATACGAGGGAGAACATGATGGAGTGCACTAGTGGATTCATTCTCAGCCTATGCTTATTTGACTGAGGTTCATAATCAAAAAGTTCTTGTGGAAGAAAAGAGAAGAAAAGATGAGGACACTACTGGTCCTTCCTCTTCAGGTCCATCTAAATGTATGACACGAAGTAAAATGGAGCAGCAGAAAGAGGCAGAAAAAGCCATACCTAAGCATGTTATGGAGGATGCATCTCAAGAGAAGAAATAAGAAGGGGAAAAAAAGGGCAAGCAGCCTGGTTACATGTTACAATCAAATCTTGAGACTACCACAGACCTTAAAAGGGTCTTAGAAGATCGCATACTTGGTAGTAGAGTGGAATTCACACTTGGTGACGTTCTTGGAATCACAAAGCCTGAATTTCATGATGCAATCATTGATATGCTAAAACAAAAAAGATAGTTTGATGGTGAAGTTTTGCAAGCATTGATGCAAGTTAACAAAGACATAGAGAAACAACTTCAGAGGGAATATGATGATGCATGTAATACTAATTTGAAGCAAGTTGATGTTGAAAATAATGGGAGTATGGACAGCAAGCTTGTGGTTAAAATTGGTCTTATGGATAGCAGTAAGCATAGAGAGAAGGCTATGTATAATGGGGATGTCCATCAACAAGCACATGAAGAAGAAGATGCTCATTTTATTCCATGCAGTCATTATTCACGAATGCATTAGGCTCATGCTATAACAAAAACAATTGTTAAAGTGGGAGAAAGAGAGGCACCTTGCATAGCTCTCTTGGATCATGGTTCTGAAATCAATGTTATGGCAAGCAACTTATATGAGAATGGAGGTTGGCCGATTGATGTAGATCTAAGATGGCACATGCAAGCAACAAACAATTCATCAAGGGATCCTTATGCAGCTTGTCCAAATGTACCTGTGTCTATTGGAGATGTTAGGGATGAATATCATTTTTTTGTGCAGGATTCATGTAGTTATCTAGTGATTTTTGGGCAACTCTATATTTTGGAATCAAGGCTGGAAACAAAAGCCTTGGATGATGGTTCTTCATATGCTCAGGTTTTGAGTAAAGACAATATAAAGGCAATACAGTTTCTCACTGCTTGTGTGTATCATCTTTGTAATCATAAATGGCTATAGGATAATCTCATGCCACCTAATGCACGAGAGTTTAAGGGTTTTTAGACAACATTGCTATAAGTGGAGGCTATGGCAGTGCCTCTAGGAAGATAATTATGCCTCCAAGAAAGGGAAATTTTTTGTTTGTGTCTAGGTTGTAGGAATGGACAACATGTAGTCTTGGCAAATTTAAGAATATTTTAGCCATGTGCAGGTGGCTGAAAAGAAATATGTAGGGTGGGTTGAAGAAGAGCTGAAGATATATGGTTTGATGTCTGCAAAGGAAGGTACTTTTAAGGTTGTTTTTAGGGCTGGTTGATATTGATACAATGGCTGAGATTTTTGCATCAATTAATGCTAAAAATAGGGCAGAAAAAGAGGTTATTTATGTTGACACTTTAGAGATGTATGAAGTCATTCAAGAGTTTACCAAGCATGAATGTTATGGGCTACAAAACAGGGTTGAAGCAAGGATGGATACAAAGTACAAAATAGTTGCAAGGAAGGTTAAGCCTATGGCTTTGCCTTTACCGCTTGAAAGTGATGGGTTGGTTGAAAAAGTTACTCAATAGGCTAGTTTACGGGATCCACATGGAGTAGGACATAAATTTACCAAGTTGAAACTTTACAAAAGCTAAAAATTGGTGATACAAGCTTTCTTTTGTCTCAGAAAGAGCTTGTTTCTTGTAGATGTTGGCAAGGCATGGGAAAGCCTTTGTGTTTCACCTAGATGAAATTGGATGTGTTGATCCATAGTTGCACCTATAGTGATCTTTACAGTCCCTCATGTGCCATGGAATTTAAAGCCTATTCCAGTACCTCGGGCATATCTGCCTAAGCTTCTGGAGCTTCTGAACAAGAAGATCAAGATGCGGATTTTGGAGCCCTCTTTAGCTCCATATTTGAATTGGTGGTTCACTATTCCAAAGAAGAATGGTTCTTTGAGGTTTATACAGGATTGACAACCAGTTAATAAGGTCACCATAAGGAATGTTGGATCGGGTCTCCAATAGTGGATGAATTTGCAGAAGCATTTGCAGGCAATGCAATTTACTCTATGGGAGATTTATATTCAGGATATGATACATTCTAGCTTGCATTAGAAAGCCGAGATATCACTACCATGAAGACACCACTTGGATTGGTTAGGATATGTACACTTCCATACAGAGCAACCAATTTAGTGGTACATAGGATGAATGCTATGTATAGTTTTTTGAGGGAGTATATTCCTTAGTTGACCTTACCCTTTCTTGATGATGTTTCGATAAAAGGGTGTGACATCCATGAGAAGAATGAAGAGCTGAATGAGTATGAATATAGAAGATTTGTGGCTGATCATATTGTTGATTGTGACACGATTTTGAGCTATCTTGAAGAAGTGCATTTGACTCTGTCAGGAGAAAAGTTGATTTTTGGAAAGGAAGAAGTATTAGTTGTTGGGCACATGTGTGGACCATATGTGGGAGAAAGCCCTCACCAATAAAGATTGATGACATAAGTAGGATGCAAGAGACATGCTTGAATTATCCAAGGTGAGAAGTTTTTTGGGTGCATGTGTCTTTTACTTAATATGGATTTTGCATTTTACTCATGTGGCTAAAAGTTTATATCATCTCTCGAGAAAAGGGCAAAAGTTTTGGTGGGGGAAACAACATACGAAGGCAATTCAGAAGTTAAAGAGCTTATTGATTTCAACTCCAACACTAAAGAGAGAAAATTATGAGAATGGGTAGCCTATTATTCTCACCGTGGATAAAAGCCCAATTGGCATTGGTTGGGAAATGGGTCAGGATGATGTTGATGGGAATAGGTATGCCAACTCCAACACTAAAGAGAGAAAATTATGAGAATGGGTAGCCTATTATTCTCACCGTGGATACAAGCCCAATTGGCATTGGTTGGGCAATGGGTCAGGATGATGCTGATGGGAACAGGTATGCCATTTGGTTTGAAGCAAAGGTCCTCAATGAACAGCAACAGTGGTATTCTTAAGTCAAAAGAGAGCTTTGGGGTGTAGTGACAGGCCTTAAGTGTGATAGGGAGTATTTTATAGGAGTTCATGTAGTGGTAGAGACCAATTGTCTACCTATATTGTGCATGATAGTAAATTGCTCAACTCCTGATATTGCCATATTATGATGGATTGCATATATAAAGTCACTTAACCTTGATTTTTAGCGTATTGCATGTAGAGAAAACCCCATGGCTAACATGCTTTCACGAGCAAGGTTTGAAAATGAAGAGGAGATGATGAAAGATGAAGCGGATGATGTGATAGGTGTTAAAAATGACTTTATGACAGTAGGGAATGAGTGTGCAGCTGATGTAACGACGCGTACAACTATTGTAATGGGGTTTCATGCATGGAGAAGAGATGGACAATAGAGAGAAAGCATCATCAGTGTTATGCTTCAATGAGAACACAATTTCTGAAAGAGTTGTATGAGGATGATTGGTTGAAAATAGGCCAATATCTCAGCCTCATGACAAAGAAGGCTGAGTGGTCTGAAGCTGAATTTAAAAGGATTAAAAGAAAAGATTATGGGTTTTTCTTGAAAGATGGATATTTATGAAAGCATGCAATGAAAAAGCGAGGAGCTCCAGTACGTGTATTGGGAGATAGGGCGTCTCAACAACAGGTGATGCAGGAGTTTCATGAAAGCTTGTGGGCTGGAAATAAAGGAGTTTGGGGCACATTTGCCAAGATCAAAGAGACATATTGGTAGAAAAACATGTATAAAGATGTGGATCATTATGTGGAATCATACAATGTCTGTCAAACGTATTCCATGCTAAAGCATAGAGATGGGTTGCAACTGACATATCCATTGTCTATGCATTACAAATGGGTAGTTGATTTGGTTACCATGCCTATAGGTTTATGGAATATGAGATATCTTGTGCTTGCATGATAAGACTTGACAAATCATGTGGATGGTCGAGCTCGGTTGCAGGTTTTTATTAGAAGAAGTCATTTGCAGGTATGGTTGTGCTGGTAAAGTGGTTGTAGATAGAGGAGAATTGGATGTGGATGAGGCTTGTGACTTCTTTTCACGATTGGGTATCAAGCTGTGGGTATCAAGCTGGCTTTAACTTTAGCCTATAATCCTAAAGCAAATGGAAAATTTGAAAGAGGTCATTAGCCTATCATTAAGGCATTAGCAAAGCCATGCAAGGGCAAGATGAAAGAGTGGCCAAGGATGTTATGCGTTTCCTTGTGGGCTAATAGGACCACTCATAGTGCAGCTACAAGGCACATGCTTTTGCTAAATTAATGTATAGACAACAGCCAATCATGCCTATTGAGAAGACGATTTGTTCTTGGAGTGTTCTACCATGGGAAGAGGATTTGAATAGAGAAGAGTTGTTGGTCCTACACATTAGAGAGTTAGAAAGAAGGTGTGAAGACATTGAGGCAGCCATGAAAAAGCTGAAGATTGCAAGGATAAAAAACAAGAAGAGGTTTGACAAGCGACACAGACTTTGACCATGAGCTATACAAGAAGGGGACTGGGTGCTGGTTTATGACAGCATCTTGGAAAATCAGCATAATGCTAGTCAAAAGATGGCAAAGTGGTGGTTTGGTCCATATGTGGTAAGATCTATTTTTTATAATGCTATCTATGTATTAAATGATATGGATGGGATGGCTCTAAGGGTTCTAGCAGCTAGAAAACGTATCAAGCTCTTTAAACATAGGGAGTCTTCAGTATATGAGTTGAAGGAGTTGGATACTGAGCATGAACATGAGAATATGGAAGAAGAAGAGGTAGAAGATGAAGACATTGACATGGTAGAGGATACTTATTTTGACACTGTGGATCCATAAGACTTTGGCAAATGTTGGAGGATGTGCAGGTTAAGAGGAGGTGGATGTTGTGGTACTACGCACACAGTGTGAAAAACTCTAGAGTGTGGCTTTCTTATTGATCTAAGATCTAATGCCATATTCTTCATTAATGTTAGTGTCCATAGTGTGAATGGTCCAAAAATACTAGATTTTTAAATAAGTTTAGCCAACTTGGTATATTTTAGATATTATCACTTCTAAAATTCTACATATTCTATTTCTTTGAACCCCTTCTCTTCCGTCTACTCCTCTCCTCCCTGAATCTCCCTTCACCATGCTGTCTCTTACCCCTGTGGTAGACTTTCAACCCAAAACGTTCTGACAATGTGTACGATTGGACACACATGGATGCACACATGTGCGGTCAAACACACACATGGGTGCCTTGTTACACACGGATGTAGACTTGGAAAGTGGTAGGATATAGTGCAAAAAGGGACACAAAATTGTATATGCTAAGTACAATGAGGATGAACTATGTGCCACAAGTGGATGTGCTATGGTGAAATGGATGTACTATGTGGGGTGAAAAATGCACCTAGTTGTGTGGAACCACACATGGAAGCACACATGTGCGATTGAATACATAGGGGATGGACGATTACACAAGAATATACATAGGGTGAGTATATGCATAGAGTCATGCAGGGATGCAATATGGTGTGTAGGTGTATTCTAAGGTGATGAATGCAATGTGGATGCCTAAGGATGTTTCCATTTGAATATGGACTAGGTGGTGTGTGTGATATGAGTCTTGTGCCTTTGGTGGTATGCATGTGCTTGACATGCCGCTTTTACTCCCTCATCCCTCCCTTTGACTCCCCTTGTGTGAAAAAGTATCAATAGGGGTGAGAAAGAAGCCAACAACGTAGGTGCCTTGCTTGTGGGATGTGTGTGATGCATTGTGTAGTGGCACTAGTGTATACAATGTGTGTATGCATGTATGTGTATGCATGTGTGTGAGAGGTGTGTTTAAGGTGTCTGTGCATGTGCACACACCTGTGCATGTGCATGGGTGTGAGTGCATGCATGTGTATGTTTATTAGTAGTGGGGTCTATGTGTGTATGTGAGGGTGGGTGCAAGATGCATGTGGCCTAGGTGATGTATGTGGGTAATGTGTGTTCATTGATTTTCACGTTGAAAAATTTAAAAGAAAATGCAGATGGAAAGCACCCCCACTTCAAGAGTTAAGTTGCTCAAGCCTCATTGAATTCCAATTCTGTCACGGGTCATTATAACAAGTGTGATGTGTACGGTCAAAAGATGCATTTGACAAATATGCTGCCTTAGTCAATAGGCTTTAATAAGCCCCTTTTGAGAAATGATGGTGACTTTAATAGGCCCCTTTAGAGAAACTTGATGTTAGTTGATGGTGACTGCAACCATTATGATTGATGGCAACGCTCGTGTGGCTGACAACTCGGCATAAGTAAATGTTCACTCTAATGGGTAGTTGTGAAGGTGATTAATTCAGCTTCACGGGTTAATGCCGTCAATGTATATTTAGCAGACGTCCAAGAAAAGGAATGCTATCAAGATACAATTAAAGTGCAAGGTTATGATAGAGGATGATGCTCCCATGCCTGCATTGTTCCATGCTCTGAAACAGAAACAA
Organism: Lygodium microphyllum; assembly: GCF_053477565.2. NCBI lineage: Eukaryota > Viridiplantae > Streptophyta > Polypodiopsida > Schizaeales > Lygodiaceae > Lygodium > Lygodium microphyllum. Next base: position 78,524,655 of record NC_141144.1, read on the forward strand.
TATAGAGAGACTAATTGCTCGGTGGTGGATGCCGAGGGAAAGGAGAAAAATGATGATGTATCCATTGCTAGTGTCTTTGTTAAACATCTCTCAAGTATTGTTGGGCTTCAACTAGTGGTGGACCCTAAGTATGAGCATAATCTACAGTTAATGTTGGAACCTATTGAGCCTACTATACCTACTGAAACTGCTACTTTGTTAGCTAGACCATTTTTAGTTGAGGAGTTAAAATTTGCTTTGTCAAAAATGAAGAGGGGTAAGTCCCCACGTACTGATGGAATCCCTGCGGAAGTGTTCCAAACTTTGTGGCCTGTCTATAGAAATGATCTATGTACATTAGCAAATAAATGCATCAAGGATGGTCAGATTCCTGATGAGTTCAATGAGTGTAATATTTCCGCACACTGCGTGCCGTAAATATTGACTTCCCGCACGTCGTGTAAATCTCGTGCAAAGATTATCACTAGTGCCAGCAGCTAATCTATAACCACACGCGGGAAATGGAGACACTCCACCTTGGGAAAATAAGGCCGGGGATTCAAACCTGCATAGCCGCGGGAAAACAGCCTCTTGGGAAGAGGTCAAGAGGATAAGGTAATTGCAAATTTTTTTTATTATCTTCCCCAGCCGATGTGTGGCTGGGGGAAAGGGATGGGCTAGTAAGGGGAACATGGGTAGGTGGAGGGAGAGAGCCATGCAACGGGCCACGTGGGGAGGTCCCCTCTCCCCCCCCTTGGACTATAAGAACCCCCTCTTGGGGGGGGGGGGGAAAGAAAAGGAGGAGATGGCGGCAGAAGACGGACGTGCTGGAGGACGGCCGGACGTGAAGGGAGGTGCCGGACGTGAAGGGAGAGGGGTGCCGGACGTGCTGGACGAGTTGGGGGAGGTCGCCGTGGTGGACGGGCTGTGAGAAGGGGGAAGGTCGCCGTGTTGAGGAAGGGCGCCGTGGAGAAGAGGACGCCGTGCAGAGGGAGCCGCCATGCAGTCTGCCCAGTCCGCTAGCCGCCACCGCCGCCCGCCTGACTGCCACAGACCGCCGCCGCCTGGATCACGACCCCCCCCGACGTGGCCACGTGCTGACAAAAGCTTCTTAGAAGCTTCTCTAGGAAGCTTCTAAGGGGGCTTCCTTAAGCCCCCTTCCCACTACATTTTCCCCCATAGGTCTATCCACACCCCCGGGACTTTGAAGAATAAGAGAGGAAGCCCATAAAGGCCCTTCCCACTAATCACCTACAAGGCCGGTCCTAGGATTTTAGGGAAGGAGAAGAAGAACTCTAAAGCCTCCATTCTTGCAAGGCCAATTTGCAAGAGCCCTTTCCGCGAACATCCTCGTAAGGCCCCAATTGTTGAAACTCCGTTTATAAAATCCCCGTTTCCAAGAATTTTATAGGAGCCCCATTTCCACAAACCAAGCTCCAACCCCGCAAGGCCTTCCATAAGGCCAAATTCCGCAAGCCGGTATTCTCAAGGATCCACATTTCGGAAGGGATCTCCTGCGTACCAGGGAGAAAAGGCCAAGATCTTGAGACTGCATACCAAGGCGAGTATATCTATAGGCCGCGAAGGCAATCCGGAAGCCAAAATCACGCCTACAATGGGCCCTAAAAAGTCACAAGACGCACCTGCGGGAGGATCTTCTCCTAGTATTTACGTGGATATTTCACGGAGCCCACAAGTCCAGGTTTGATCTATTTGGATTCCACACAGAAGTATTGAGTTAATCACGATAAACTTCATGAATTAGGAAGCACTCATGCATGTTCGAGTTCAACTAGTCAAGTTAAATGTAATTGGAAAATGGATTGGCTATTTGAACATTTATTAGAAATAGCTTAAGATATGAAAAATTGATCATTGGTACGTTCAAAGGAATGAATGAAAAGAGCATAAGGTGTCTATGCATTTGTAGGACCTTATCAGCAAGATTCCTTTTATGTATTCAAAAGTGACGAGCCTAGGACAACTGTTGCCTCATTACAAGGTTGAAATTATTGAGGTACACCTTTTTGCTAGGCATGGAAAGATTAATGGCATGTCCCATTTTTAGATAAATCTTCCTTGTAATGATTCATGAGGAAAAGTTAACACCCATAAGATGTCATTCGAAAAGGAATAGAAGGGCACGAAAATGATCTATGGACTTGCAAGTGGCATGATTATTTGATGTAAGTCCTAGTAGGACCTAGGAAAGTTAGTGTCCAGATTATCAGGCATTTTTACCTTACCAAGGAAAGATAGGGTTATTGTGAACCATGTGATGCGTAGAAGCAGTAAATCGCATGTTTACACATATTGGTGTAGTTGTAACTATTGTTCTCCATTAGATTTAGTTTATTACCTTTAGAAGGTTCATCCTTGTCGCAATACAAGTATATTGAGTTGTCTAAGTAACCTAAAACACAAGGGATTCATATGGGCATGGCTCAGTCGATATGATAGGTATCCCAAGTGCCAAGTGCAATAAGAATTCGACCTAGTTTTACACTTGTTGCCAAGTCTAAACCCGCAAACCCAAAGATCTTACACACGTTCACGAAATGTCGAATCAATTGGATGTTCATGCATAAAATGATCTAAGGTCTTATCCTAAGGATCATTCGTTCTAATGATGAAACTCCGACGGAGTTGCAAATTTCTAGGACCATGGGACAACATAATTAGGAATGGGTTGGAGGATACCCTAAACCCTGCTACTCGGCTAGAGGTAATTCCGTGGCCGGAGGACGCCATTCAATGGGTGGAATGATCCCGTGGAATGATGCAACACATGTGCAAAAAGGTTGCAACATCGTATAGACTTGAGATTTGTCCACAAGAGAGTTTTGTCATCTCTCGAAATGAGGTTGGCAAGTTATTGAAAGAATTTAACTTACAAGAGGATGAGTAAACATCCTGTTACTCACTTTTCTTGGGGGATAATTGCCAAGGAAAATGAAAGTTAGGTATTTGCCTTGAAGCAAATGACCAGACAATAAACTAAAGCGACATGGTCACTGGAACCTACCACAACAAAACCTAAAGTATTGGTAGGGTATGACCCTAACGCAAGAATGATAGGAATCTTGCCAAGTTGCAATTGATTCCGGATCGAATGCGAGTTGCATTCGGAGAAAAGGAGTCACTCCTTAACAGTTTGCCAGCTAAACGATCACTGGAAATTGATTGTGCTTGTAACAGTTTAGAAAGCACTGTTTGCATTGTTTGCTCAATGAACTAAAGGATGAGAATATATCTAAATACTTCAGGTTGAAGGCCTGAAGGGAGAGGCAGCTTCAGTTACCCCCAACTGCCTGCCTGACCCTAACCAAGGGGGTTGTTAGCCGCGCCGGGAACGTGGACCGAACCCGTCGCGAGAGGTCTCTCCGTTGAGTTCTACTTGGAGCAGGAGGACGCTTGGGTGCCAGGGGGGGCTCTGGCCGTAAATCCCTCGCCTTCCGGGTCCTGCACAAGAGGCTAACGTGACTCGAGATTGGATCTCGAGGCCCGCATACTAGTCTACGGGCGGAAGCTTGGATTAGTGATCCCTGGTGGATTACTGGATAGCCTTCGGGCAGATTATGAATACGCCTACGGGCGGGAACTCCTTGTATTTCAAAGATAAAAGGATAAAATGATAATAAAGAAGTTGTTTGGCATTGTTTTCTTTATGTCCCGTGATAAGATTACGTGAAGGAACCAGTGCATAAGAGGGTTAATCAAAGAAGCTGTTTGTATATGTCAAACTAATGTGGTAGGTAATTACACAATTAAAACAAACCGAGGAAAGTGCGGAGGATGAACCATGGGTCCGTCCTATGGATGGGTGGTCCCGGTTAGCCGGGAACTTTTCTCAAAGTCTTCGATGAACAGAGGATGATCGTCATCTCCGAAACAAGTAACGAGAACGATGACTTAGAATTAGCTATTACCCGATTCACGCTGTTTTAGGGGAACGTAATGGGACTATGCCTTATGGCAGAGAGGTCAAGCCTTGCATCCCTCTCGTTTCCCATTCTCCTTGAACCAAGTGCAGCGTGAACCCGCTTCGGACCTGGAGTTTCTGCGTAAAGTAGTTCGCTCGGGTCTGACGCTAGTTGTTGCTAGCTAACAACCAAACAGGAAAACCCAAATTCAGGTCGATCCTAAGTGGGAACGGCCAGGATACTTCCGCTACGTGGCAGACGCGGGAAGACCTAGATCGCAAGTCCCGTAACATTCCATGGGAGTGTCGGGCGGAGCCTTCTAGACATCCTTCCCGATGGACTGCTAAGACGTGTCCGGGATGATTCTAGTGGACACGTTACAATGAGGGTCTCATTAAGCTCACTCCTAAGAATGTAGCTAGAACTAAATCTGAGCATTGGAGGCCACTAACAATGTTAAATGTAACCTACAATGTCATTGCCAAAGCTTTGGCTATCTTACATATGGCTAGTAAGATATATTTTGGTTGTGAGTATTACTAAGCACCAAGACTGATGGGTCCAATGAAGTTGAGGCCCTGCTTTTCAAATGGTTGGCATGCTATCATTGGCGTCAACTCCATCTTGTCTTCCTTACAAATGGGAACTTTGGTGCACTGGCACTCATCACATTGTTTAACAAATTTAGCAGTATGATAGAATAGCGTGGGCCAACACAATTGGGATTGCAAGACCTTTCATATAGTGGTGTCCTTGTTGAAGTGTCCTCCTATAATTCTTCCATGTGCTTTAGTGAGCACATCATGAATTTCATTCTCACAAACACTCCATCTTAACAACCCATCCTTCCCTAGCTGATAAAGTTGTCATGTAATCATCTGGTATGGCTAAATCTTTAAGATGAGTTGTCTCTATCTAGCTTTTTCGATGGGATGATCAGGGATCCCATTCTCCAAACTCTGCACTATATTATTTGTCCTGTATGGCGTGCGGTCCACTTTGTAAATCTCTTTTTCACTAGATACTCTAAAAGGGTGAGCATCATGCAAATCATCCATGATGCCTTTTCTAGCAAGCTCTCCTATGGTTATGTGGGACATGATCTACCATGTAATGTTGTTTTCCCTTTTATACAACCACTAAAAATACAAACTCTAACAAGAGTAGTAGCCATCTGGCAATGCATCCAATTGCACAAGGGTTGTTAACTAGATAAAACAATGACTACTGATCAACGAAGAAGGTGAATGGTGTAGCCAAAAGGTAATGTCTAAAAATTCTAATTGTGAACACCATTGCCAACCCTTCCCACTTTGTTGTTGAGTAATTCATATTCGCATCAGTGAGTTGCTTTCTTGCGAAACTCACTAGAGAATCCATGTTATGTCGCTAGGTTGTTGGCATAACACTGCTCCCACTGCAAATTCTAATACGTCAATATGCACATGGAAGATAATGGTGTGCAATCTAGGGCGTATAGGATAGATACTAATGTTAGATCCTCTTTAAGCTGTTCATGTCTAGCAATTAGGACATAGTTCAACACGAACTATTGATAGCATCCTGTATGGCCCAGGAAGCATTGAACTTACTTGTAGTTAGTTGGAGGTGGAAGATCAAAAACCATATTCACTTTTAAGATGTCCGCAGAAATTCTATTCTTCAACACAGTGTGCGCTAAGATATAATCGTGTTTTACCCAAAACTGGAACTTCAAAGGGTTTAATGAGAGACCACACTACCTATACCATTCAAAGATTATGTAGAGTTTTTCTAGGTATCTTGTCCAATTGATGTGAACACAAGTCATCAAAAAATACTTCTAACCACTTCTTGAGCATGTCTTTGAAGATTGCATACATGAGGCATTGGAAGGTGGTTGGGGAATTAGTCGGTCCAAATTGCATGACTATGTAAGCAAACACCCCGCATTCAATGGCGAATGTTGTTTTGTGCCTATCATCAAGGTGGACTTGTACTCGATTATAGCTTGAAAACCCATCTATGAAGCTATATGCCTCCTTCCTTGCCACTCTCTCAAGCATGTGCTCAATGTATAGAAATGGATAGTTATCTCTCTTGGTCACTGCATGGACTTTTTTGTAGTTTACACAGTCTAATCTTACCATTCTTTTTTCACACAATCACAATAGGTAATACCCATTCCATGTACTCGATTTCATAGATGAATCATGCACTCAAGAGTTTAGCAATTTCTTCTTTGACGGCATGAGCATGCTTAGGATTCATGGCATATGGTCTTTGATTTACAAGTGTTGCATCAAGCTCCATAAGGATGTTGTGGGTTACTATGCTTGGATTGATACCCTTCAGCTCCTCAATGCACCATGCAAATACATTAGAGAACTCTTTCAAGAGACTAACAAGGTTAACCTCCTCAACCGTGGTCAGGTCATCTGCTATGAACATTGATTGGGGGTTTTCATGTTCGTTAAACAAGCTGACCTCCTTAACCTTAGCAGGTCCTTTGATGGACTTGCTGATTTCTCTCTTTGCTTCTAGTAACACCACTATCCTATCTCCCTTCTTAAACTTTGTGAATTGTTTGGTAATTAGATCTTGAAGTTTCTTCTGTCTTTCAGCATAAGACTTCTTAGATTGGTTCGTTGCCTCTCCTTCAGTCATCTAAACCTCAAGTGGATTGGGAGGTCTCCTTTGGTGTGTTGGGTCCTAGGGGGTTTTGGAATTTTAGGATCATTATTAGAGCTTATTTTAGAATCGGAGTTGAATTCAAAACCTTCACTAGAAGAAGGAGTCTTGCCAAGTGGTTGGAGATCAAATGCTAATCCTACTTCATATAAAGTTATGATAATATGCTAGGTTATTCTTGTGTGCTCATAATCCACTACATTCAGATGTTCCACCTAGGTTTGGTCACCCTCATTACCCCTTCTCTATCCTGAAGGCATTGGTACCTTTGGGCTTAGAGCCCATAATTATTTTCTCAATGGTCTACCCGTTAGTATCATAGTATATGGTTTTTGCTTCTTCCTCACTTTCCTCATTTCTAGAGTCACAATCCACATACTCATAATTGGAATTCTCCCGCTTTGAAGGTGCATCCTCCTGTGATTCATCATCGTGTACATTTTTATTTTCTCTCAATAGAGCTCAATTGTATAGTAGGTTCAAATCATGCACTCAATTCCATTTTCATCTTGTTTCTTCCAGGAGATCCTGAAGAGGCTTTAGGTTAACTGCAGGGTTGCAAGTCAATTCTCTCATTAGATACTCAAGGATTCTCTAGCACTCCAATTTGTTTGATGGAATATGATAATTCATAGATGATGGTTTCATATTCAAGCTTTGTACCAACATGCACAAAGGTACCATAGGCAAGGTGTCATCCTATGGTACATGAGCTTTAGCTTGGGCAGTGAAGGTGCTCGCCTTTTCCACAACCCTTTTGTAGTCATCCTCATTGTTAGAGAATGGCAAGTCAATTGTTGCAAGCACGTGCATCCATTCTAGCTCATCCTCTGGATAGAGTAGATACTCGGTTAATGGAATGTAGTCATGCCTATTCTATGATCCTCCTTTGAGCATGGCTAATATGGCATCAAGGTCAATGGGTGAGGTCTTTGAGATGTCCATCTCCACTCGCAATACTTTCTTTATATTTCCAAATAATTTTAGTTTGTTACCCCAATCCTCTATTACATAGGTATTTCTCATCCAAGGTCTTCCTAGCAAGATATCATAGTTCATGCATGTCATCATGATGAAATCCATTGAAAACTGTACTCCAACATTCTTGATTGGTCAATCCTTAAGCACTCTGAATGTGTGAAGTTTCATATTGTAAGTCACATTGAATCTAGCAGCTTCCATTAACAAACTTCCCCAAGCTTGTAGTACAGTGTGTTTAAGGACACTCACTCTTACTCCTATGTTTACTATGCCTTTTTGTGTTGTATCCTCAATGCCATCACAGGTAGGATGACATGCATCTTGGTCCCATCCCAGAAGGCATTTATTTGTAGTGATCCTACCACTGGAGATGGTGTCACACTAGGTATGTGGAAATTGTTATCGGCTTTATCTAGTGGCATAGTTTTCTCTTGTCTCTGAACCCACTCCTTAAAGGTGTCCCACAATCCTCAATTTTGCCTCATTAGTTGCCCAAGGGCAACGAAACTTATGCTGATACAAGGGTTGATAACAGTTCTACATTAATCTTGTTGGTTGTTCATTGTCTAGGAGGTTGAGTTCCCATCCCTAAGTTGGGTTGTTGCAAGGGGATTTCCTCTTATTGAGGGTGAGGTTATTGCCCATGGCTAGTCACTTCTCTCAAGTAGGTTGGCGATGAGGTGGCTCTATGCTAGATATCTCATGGTCCTCATGATCCGATAAGGATTCTCTCATGTGTGTTTGAGCCTCTTCTACCCATCCTCTCACTTTCTCTTCAATTTCCATCTAATGCTGCCTAGGATCCTGCCTAGGGTCAAGGTACTCTCCTACTTTAGCACTCCCCTTCTTCTCAATGTTTAATGCGGACATCTTAGGTTCTACATTAGGCACTTGCCTTCCTGATGTGAATGTCGTTACATTATCACATTTTAAATTCTTCTTCTTCTTCTTCTTCTTCTTCTTCTTCTTGTCAATGGAAGATACATCTATGTTACTAGGTCCATGCATTGTCACTTTGGATTTCTTCGCTTGTGCCTTAGTCATCACATTAAGTGGTATGGGCATCATGTCATCATTGAGAGTCTCTATTCCAAATAGTCTCAAGGGAATTGATGGAATGTTAGAGCTACTTGTTGATGCCTTTCTTCTTGGATGATTAGTGTATAAATGGGTTATGCTATACTCAAGGCATCACAACTCAGCCTTGTCTTTGTTCATTTTTTCCTTTTTTGGGCATCAAGAGGATATGTGTCCAAGGTCACTGCAATTCCATCATGTCACTAGTTCTTGTGACTCCATTCCTCTAGATCCACATCCTCTTTCTCTGCCCAATGTCATCATCAGGATGGGTTTGTAGTTCATAAGGACTGAGTTTCCCTCTTCATCATACGAGATGTAGGGGTTGACATATAGATCCACATCAATGGCCTCTACATAATGCACAAGAGTGTTGCTCTGAGGCAAGATGATGATTGGTACTAGGGGTCTAGGTATTCCAATTGGATTAACGTTTGCCCTTGGTGTAGCTAGCCTTTGCTCATTGGGAGGTTGGTAGAGCTAATGAAACTCGTCAACCAAACTAGAAGGGTAAATTCATTGGATATTATGGCTGATAGGGTTGCTAGTATGGCAAGCATCGAAGCAATCTGTAGTGCATAGTTTCATGCCCATACATGCTGCAATTGGCACAATTCCTAGGTCTTAACTTTGGACATTCTACTAGTAGATGATTACCACCGTAGTGCACACATTGAATGTTTTTCTTTGTAGGTCTTTGCAAAGCATCTTGAAGCTTCATCACTTCGAGATTGAGATTAGATATCTCGTGAGAGAAATCCACACTCTTTTCTTTCTCTTGAGCTTCAAAGGTTGTCTGCTCGCAGTGATGAATGGTGGATCTTTTGCTATAGATAGTAATGATTCCTATCAACTGTGAGGTTTTGTTGCTTCTTTCCTTTAGTAGATCATCCACCCTTATGGCCTCATCAAACATGTTAGCCAAGACATGTCACTGCAAACTTGAATTGCTTTCCAAGAATACCATATTAGAGAATTTGGGAAATTTTCAAGTCCCAATTTCAAATAAGTGATAAATATTTGATCACGTGGCTAAATCTTGATCCATATTTGAAAGTGAGATTTGGAAAGGTACCTTATATAGCATTCATGGTAGACTCCACCTTTAAGTTAGACAACAAGATTTGACCATGTGGTCAATAATAAAGATATTGGGAGTTCCTAAAGTGTATGGAAATTCTCAAATTCCCTGATATAGTATTCAAGGCCTTATACAATTCTTCATTCTTTATCCCGTTGATAAACACTATTAACACTACACTAGCCATAGGTCTCTCAGGTTCAAGAATTCGTTTATAGAGACTCCTCACATGGATGACGTAGTCTTGAATCTCCTCTAGCTCGTCTTTCTAGCTCACATTCATGAACTTGACAATCAGGTTATCAAAGTATCTGGCCTTTGAGAAGCACTTGATGAATAAGTTCTTCAGCATATCAAAGTTTGTTTTTCTCAGTGTCATCGAGGCTTGTAAACCAGCCTGACCTTTTTCCCCAAGATGCAACTTGAAAGTTTGCACTCTCTTATATGTATCCATGAGGTTGTTTGCATCACAAACTTGTTCAAGCTACTCAATGAAGCTATAAGGGTCAGATCTTGCCCTATTTGTCCACTTGTTTTGTGACTATTGATATTTTTGTCTGGCTCTTATTCTTAGGTGCTATCCCCAAGCCAGTTAGAAGTGTCATAGCTAGTGTAGTACTACCCTTTTCTATCAAAATGTAACACCATATTGGAAAATATGGGAATTTCCCATAAGTTTGGGACATGTGGTCAAATCTTTGGATTTGTCATAACTTGAACACTATAACTCCAAATCGAGCGCTCTATAGCTCAATAGATTCCATTTTTCAAGCTGCTTTCCAATGATAGGTCATATCATATGGTTTTGAGAAGCTTATGGGCATGTTATCAGGGTGCAACCTTTTTAGTATTCAAAAAATGGGAATTGGGAGATTCCCAAAGTTGGTAATATTGTGTTATGTGGTCTAGCAATCTCTTGAGCAAGGGCTTAGATGAGCTAAGGTTTGCATTAGGTGTTCTTGCTTGTCCTGCCTCTTCTTCTACTGTGGTTCCTCTTGCTAGATCTAAGATGCACTTGATTTGTCCTAGTTTATACTTCTTCCTTCACTTGTCTGCTCGTTGGTTGCATGTGAATCTTGCAACTTGCCTAATGAGGTCCCCTATTAGCTATGATTTCTTCTATCTTTCTTCCTTTATATTCGACATGAGTAGGCTGGTGTCATAGAGGAACACTAACTACTGAATATCCACTGGAAACTCCATTGCATCAAACTCCAATGAGTCATTGTTTGAGCTTGTTCCTGCCATGGTTTTCCAATGTCCTTATGTGGGGTAGTTCTCTTCAAGGTTTGGATGTGTACAGTGACCTTCTCTCTTTTAACACTCCCATCACTCAAGTTCCTTGTTTCAGTTTTACTTTGTTACCTACATTGGTTGTAGGGTCCAGGTCAAGGACATGCACCCTCTCAATGGCTTTATAGCCTTTTAAAATGTAGAAAGTCCTTGGTGTCTCTTGTGGTGTTTTTCCCTATGAAGGTACACTTTTCTATCTCCTTACTTCTTAAGTTGTGGATTCTTTAGTATCTTGCCCTAATCAATATTCTCTTATTGCACGTGACTGTACTTCCTTTCTTTCCTCAAGGTCACAAGATTGTAGACTATCCCTATTGCTTACTTCGATGTGTGTGTAGTATCATTGATTTGATGTTGTTCAGAGTTTTTTAAAGCTCATAGCTTCCTTACTACTCACTCGGGTTGGTCTCATACTCAAACCTCCCCCTATGGTGTCCTTGACAAGATTCCCATGGTTGCAACCAATGTGGATCTTTCAACTGAAGTTACTTAGAGGTGGTTATGACAGTGATACTGATATCCTTTCACAACGTTAGTATTGGGCTCTAGTGTAATGTGCTCAATCTCTCCCTTCCAAGCAAAAAAAGTATCCTCAAGCCATTGTTACACTACATGAGTGTAATGAGTGAGGCTCTACTCTTATGGTTCTTCCTCTATCCAAGCTTCTTCTAATACCCTTGAGGGTCTGAACTAGTCTCTAGGGTATTGTGGTAGTTATTTTCAATTTCCAATCCCCTCTAAACACAGCTGCCCTTTGTTTGAAAAGTCACCTGCCATGTGGCCCCAAATCAATCCTAGACCCCACTTGTTGTAGACTAAGTCCTTGGTGGTGTGTGAAGTCCTATCGAGCTTCAATCATGTTTGATCTAATCCCTAGCTTTGCACTTTAATGTTCCAGTAGTGTGGTTTGCAACTCTCGTGTTGGCAATGCTGGTCAAATGGTTTGAGTTGTTGTCGTGCGTACTAATGTTACAGGTCCGTCTAAGTTGAGCAGTGATCAATATGGTGTCATGGTCCTTGCCCTTCCTAGGACTTCTTAGAAGTTACACTTGCGAGGTGATACAAGAGGTATTCAAGATAGGTGGCTAAGGTCTAAATTTCAACTTGGGTCACTTTCCATGCCTAAGAGACTCACAATGAGATGTTTTAATGTTTACTCCCCAACACGATTAACTTGTTTCATAGAAAAGAAAATATCTCACTAACTAAGCAAGGATGGAGATATATTGGAAATGTAAGTGTGATTACCTTAGTCCCAAGTCATGACTCTTGATTCGTCCCATTGGTTTTGCAATTGTGGTTGCTTCTCCCAAGCACTCATAATTTTCTTTCCAACACTGTATTTTGAGTCAAGCCCTCAATCTTATAAGGTGTTATTCCCAAATTTCACTTTTGCATTCCAATGCCTTTGGGGTAAATAATATGGGTTCCTTAGTGTGCTTTTGCAAGCACAAGCCTTCACTTTTTCTCTAAAAGCATGTGAGCTTGCTTTTGGTCACAACGTTCTACAAACTTCCTTGCAAAGTACTTTTGTGTGATGCTGCTTGAATCAATGGGTTAATGTCTAGGCTCACTCTTGGACCTTGAGTCAATGCTATGCTTAGATCATTGGATAATTACTCGAGGCATTGGTGGGTGTTATGAATCAAAACATTGAGTGCTATCAATCGGAGCATTAGTTGTTCATAGTTGGCTCATCATGCTATTACCCAGAGAATTGGCTCATCATTACCACTTACTCAAATCATTTGGATCATTATGCTCATTAAAAACATGCACTGGCTTGGTAGCTTGAGTTAGTGTAATAATGATTTCTTGGGTCACTAGGAGCATTTTCCACGTGCACTTTGCCCTCACTTAAGACCTTGATGGATCCTAAGGGCCCACCAATATGTTTGTGTCATATGGACTCCCACTCTTGGCTAAGTGTATGGTTATGAAGTTCTAGAGTTAATGGGGTCTCAAATATGATTTCACAATGATGATGGTATTGGTAGTGGCTTTAGGCTATTGCCATTACCTATGGTGTCCCTATACAAGTCGAAGGTACACTTCTAGTGAGGATGGTAGTGTCAACGACAATGAAGGGAGTATCACTAATATTAACAAATATTTGGTTCAAGCTTTCTAAATGTGTCTGGATTCTAGTCAAATTCTAGATGTTATCATTGGATAACAAGGTTCTCAAGGCAAGGTGGTGATGGGACCGTCGTCTCCAGTTGGAATCTAGAGGCTAAGGTGTTCTCTAAAAATGGTTGGCTACTCATCACTAGAGACAAGGTTGGTCTCTTGCCATAAGGCTCTTAGGCGATACTTTGTGCCACTAAGTCAAGCTTGGTTTATATTGGGTTGTTAATGTTTTTAACATGGAAGTGCTTAAGGCTCAACCCTAGACTCCCCACACACCTCAAGTGGGTGTCTCTTGGATGACAAGAGCTTCAAATCCTAAGTCTGAAGGTGTTGGAAGTCGTGAGGTGACTGATAGCCTTTGCTAGCTTCAATCTTGGTTATAAGGTCACAAGTTGCATGTGACTCAAGCAGATGGGATAACTAGATGCCAAAGGCACTTGAATCTTTCTCGCAAGACACTTAACCTATTTCATGCAGTTGGTTAGTCCTCAAGGAGGTCTCACAATCACCCATGGTGGTCTATGATGTGTTGTCATTAGAGATCACAGTCCACCGCCTACGATTCTATAAGATCATAAGCTACCCCCTTTGACTTTAGAGCGAATTCCTTGCCAATGACCTTGTGATCTTCAACACAAGGAGATAGACCACCAAACCATGAGCAAGCCATCCCCCTAGTCCCAAAAAGGCAAGCTTACCTGCTAGGCAATGACTAATTAACCACTTCCCATCAATCAACCTATCCACAATGAATGACTAAGTGTGTAAGGATCTTCCTGGTGCAAAACCTGAAATTCAGCCCATAAACATGCAATTCCATGATGGGGAATGGTACAAGAACCCATGATTACAATTTGGTTGAAACTATGTCCCCAAGAGTCCCCAAACTAGCTTTTGGGGCCCCTCAAACATCCTGCTAAGCTCTGGCAACACCCTTTTCTATTATAATCCACTCAATGCACCACTTGGGTTGGTAATAATAGTAATTTTTCTGAACTAAATATGGGTGTGAAGTCCTTTCTTACCTTAGTTTATACCTCTCCAAACTATGCACCCTCCTCAAGCCTCATTAAGAGGAGCTAGTCAACACTGTGAAGGACTAACTCATTGCAATAGGTGGTGTCTACGATACCCATGGTCAATGCTCAATGATTATCAGAGAAATTTTAGGTTTGTGACTTGATTTGGTTGATACCATGAGAATTTTGATGACTCACATAGTTTGGCTTAGATTTTTACTAGTCCAACTAGCCAACAATGGCACCACCGCAACTAGTTTACTTTCCTGTTGGGTCAAGTGGTTTGCCCAACCTATGCCTCAAGTCACAATAAAATTTCAGTGATTTTTTTCTACTATCATTCAATAAATTACAGCAATTCCCTATTTGATCATTCAATCAGCAACATGACCAAGAACAGGTTCCTTGCAAGCCCTGTAAACTAGCTAGTCAAACCTATCTAGCTTTTGTGCTTATACTTCATAGAATAAAAGAAATTTCAACAATTCTCAATGCTTTCTAGGAGTTTAAACAGTAATTTTTAGTAATCAACTCATTTAGTTTCTTGGGCAAAACACTTTCAATCACAAGCTTGATAATTACATTATTTCCACAACAATCAGGCACTGACAAGTATTCGCTAAAACACCGAGCAACTAGTCATAGATTTTTGATTATTCATGATGATCTATCATTCAAAAACTGAAATTTTTACTAAATTAACTAAAGTCAACATTTAGCCCTATTGTTCTCTTGTTATGCATATTACCCATAACACCCGCAACTAGATTGTTTTGTGGTGTTGTACTACCCTGTCATAACTTCTTTCTCTCACCCTTAACCTACATAACTTTAATCGATAAATAATAGAAGAATTCAAAAAAAAATCAGCAGTAACCATGTGCTTCAATCTTTTCCATTCATGTCAAAATTTCATTCACAACAAGTGATGCATCTAACTATAACAAGCATGATTGCTTCTATGAGTTTTCCTTGCCAAGCTCTCAATTCAACAAATTCAACTTAGCTATAGTAAACCATCTATATTTTCATGCTCTTGGGATGCATCTTTCACCCCCATTTATTGCTAGCATTGATACTCGCAATCAAGGACTTTTTTGGATAGTAGGGTATTGATCGCAACTAGCTAGTAGCCAACAAACTCCTAGTCCATGCAATGCTAATGCATCTCATAATGAAAACTCATAAAAATCAATAAAATTTCAGCAGATTTTTACAAATTATCATGACTTATCAGCCCATTAAGCAAAGTCAAATGATACCATTGCCTAAGACTGTGTCAATTATCAACAAGTAAGAGTACTTTAGTTTTTTTGTTGCTTTTTTTATTTTTTAAAAAAAGCTTTCTATCCTAATCTAGAAATTCTAAAAAATCCATACCTATTTTACAAAAAAATATATACATAAGTGCACCCAATAGATTGGTTTCCTTCCAACCCATCCTTCCTAACTACGATATTTAAGGTTTTCACATTGAATCCATCATGGCGAGAAAGACTATCTAGCTCAAATAATCTAGCATTTTCTACTCACTTTATATGTGATCAAAAACTTGTCAAGAGGAATTTTCTTAGGTCTAGGCAACGGAACCAACATGTAGGACTATTTCACCTGCGTGCCAGATCTAGATGGAACGATGCATATCAATCATATGCTCCCTCAAGTCAAGTTTGCTCATGGTCTCTTACCCCACGAGGTTTCCTACCATCTCGTCTCACTCTCTCGACTTGCCACGAATACAGATTGACAACTCGTCAAGCAAGAAGATAACTCAAGAATATTATTCAGTGCAAGAGAACTCATCTCATGTAGTCTAAAAATCTGTGCGAGCTCCCAAACTCCGACGACTCCATCAGCCTACAATGTGATAAGCTCCATAATTTTTTCCCTTCATCTTTCGTGTGCAAGGATACGGCCTCCCTCGCTTGTTCCTCCAAGCTTCTATGAGTTTGCCTCCTCTCTCTCTCTCTTTACCCCTCTTCCAAACCCCCTCTAGCTCTCTATCTCTTCAACACAGTCTCTATATTTCCACCCCAAAAACTATCCCAAGAAGGTGAGGGGAAGGAATGGAGTAATGTAGCAAAGACCGAGAGCAAGCTCATAAGCTCTCTTATCTCTCAAGGCTTCTGTAAGTGTGAGATGGCTACATACAAATAGAAGCAAAGATAGTGGAGAAAAAAGAGATAAGCCTACTTTACATTAGTTGTAGGAATTATATACAATAAGATTTCCCACCATATATATGTGGACTTTGAATTTAAACTTCGGTTGTGGACCTCTTATCTCAAGGTGTCCATCGCTTGTAATCTCTTGATGCCCCCATTTCAAGCCAAGTGTCCCATCTAATTCTCTAAACTCACTCACTCACATGCCATTAAATGCACATTAATTACAATTTGTACAGGGGTGAGCCCAATGCTTGAGAATGATTTTAACAAATTTATTTGGTCCTCTTTCTTAATTCCTATTTTTTCTAAAGAGTTGGATGCTTTTATGTTATTTTTATCTCTTTTTATTAAATCTTGATGAGCACTCTTCTTCCATGCTTTGAAATTCTTCCAACTGGATGTAGTCATTATTTCTTTAGGACGTCACTCTTGAATGCTCCTTGACTTTTGTATCTCTTACTTTTTTAATCTTTGGATTTTGTTGGTGTACTCTAATAACTTGCTATTTCCCACTTCTTGTGGCTTCTTTGCAAAAAGGTTAACAATTACCTTCAAAATTAACTCCAAGAACTTTAAGAGGCAAGTCTACATCAAAAAGGCATTTTGACATCTTATAGCCACCCTCCTAGTTATAAAAAGTATCCAAATTTTAGCTTACCTAAAAAATTAGAAGAAGATCAAGGTTAGTAGTTTTTTGTAGCAAGTGTGGTTGCTCCTTTGCATGCAATCGGAGCATTATCTTTATGATGGTTTTCAAGTGAGGATTATGAGCACACTCCTCTCATGTGCAACCCTCTCTTGATTTTTACCCTTAGTTGAGAATGAAACTTCTCTACTTTATGATTTTAAATATTTTGTTAAAAATTTCATAGCTATCCTGGGAGACCAAAATAGAGCTAGAGTTGTGGAGACCAAAATAAGTAGTCTACATCAAGGATCTAGATTAGCATTAGTTTATGCATTAGAATGTTGACAACTCACTTATGATTTGACTTGCATAAGTATTATTTTATTGCCAATTTTATTGGGGATTGAATGATGATGTGCAAGATCTTTTGTTGACAATGTCAAAGATTCACAAATTAAGTGACTTCATTTTTCTCAAGAAATAGAATGTGATAATCATCTATTTAAGATATGTCAAGAGAAGTTCAATGGTTCTTCACTAAGTCTAGGTGCCATGATAACAATAATCTCCTGACGAAGATAAGAAACCAATATTGAGTCTATATAGACTAATTTGGCCTAATTCAAGCCTTGTCAACTCAAGAAAAGCAAGGATGATGCTCTTAAGGATTATGTTTGTGTTGTGGAGGACCTACCAAATTACTCAACATTGTCCTAATAAGAAGTTGTAACCTGGCTATAAGTATGAAGCTCTATTGTGTCCTCATTTCCAAGAAACATGGATACCCAACCACAATAGGGGCCATGCATTTGGATGAAAATCAAGAACTCTTGGAATGCCCCTCCTTGCCTACCAAGGCTACCTCAAGTTTGATGTTATCTCAGTCACATTGATAACTAGATGTTAAAGCACTTTTGAATTGTAAACCCTCTATATATTTTATGCATTAGAAGTTTTCTAGGTAGCATGGTATAATAATTGTGAAGAAATCTAGCTCAATTCCTATAGAAGTCGTAGATCACCAACCTCTTGGTTTAGGTCATGTTAGATACAAAACTCATCCTATAGAAGTAACATTAAGAGACTTTGTAACAAACATAGAATTCAATATGACATGTCACTCAAGCAATCCAATCATCATTGGTCTACCTTTGGCTCAAACTACACAATCATAATATCAATTTGAGAACTCAAAAACTTAAACCTAGGTTGATAAATTTTACTTATAGAGAGGATGCAAAACCAACATACCTTGGGGACAAGTTATTCATGAGAGAACCGAAAGAAAAATCCCAATTTTCTAATAGGTGCTTTGCCAGGTGTACCAACATTAACAAAGATATGTGATCTCTCTACTCTAATCCCATGATTAATAAGATGTGTTTGTAAAGAAAAAAGTAGATATGCTTATGGTGTATTGACCTTATGATTGTGCCATCCAAAGTGAGCTCAACCACCCTTTGGCCCAATCTATAAGGGCACCTGTATTCCATGGACAATAAATTAGACTTATTTGGGAACTTTTGACTTAGGCTTCTAGCAAGAAGGTTAAGGTTGTTGCTACATCTAATAAGGCAAGGAGCAATGAATGAAGATAAGAAACTACAAATGCACCTTTGATGAAGATAACATGAAGTGCCTTTTGGAAATCAAGAAATAACTCCTTAGACCCCCCTATACAGAAAAATATTAATGAAAATTTGATTTTGTTTCCTATACATGCAAATTCACTTGCCATTTGTTAGCTAAAAAGGCAGAGAGTGAGACCTCATGAGTGGTTTGTGGGGAGAGAGAGATAACTGTGTGAGGCAAACCTTTGAAACAACCACTTATGTCCATCCAAAAATAGATGAAGCTTTTGGGTGAAAACATCGAGGGCAAAGTGTTTCCCAAAAGGCAGAGAATGAGACCTCATGAGTGGTTTGTGGGGAGAGAGGGATAACTGTGTGAGGCAAACCTTTGAAACAACCACTTATGTCCATCCAAAAATAGATGAAGCTTTTGGGTGAAAACATCGAGGGCAAAGTGTTTCCCAAAAAACAGGGTTGTTTTGGGGGAAAACGGGGAATCCCCATGTGACATGGAAGGGTTTGCGGTTTTCGTAGAAAGCTTTCAAAAAACCCAGGCGGGAACAGCTCGGCAGGGTCTACTCATCCCAAAGAAATAAGACTTTCCAGTCGTGGATTCCGTTAATCCAGTTCGGATAATGGTATACCGTATGCCCCATTTTAGGAGGGAAAAAGAAAGGCAAATCGGCCTGCGGAGTCGCGGACGAAGGATAGAATGAGATAGGGGAGCGTGTGGTGAGCGTCCCTGGCTGTCGCAATATAAAACGGGGGCCATCGCGCAGTTTACGGGAGTAGGAAGAAGGTGCTCAAGAGAGAGGAAGATCGTCGTCTGCGCCATCGTGTATAATGGCCGCAATGGCAACTGCCTCTTCCACTGCGATTACGTCAAGCAGGGAGCTGGCCTCCTTCTCAGGCCTCAAGAGCACGAATGGGTCAGCCCCGTTCTCTGGGCAGCAGGTGGCGTCGCTGGCGTCCAAGGGAGCTGTGTCGAACGGTAGCCGGCTGCACTGCATGCTGGTGAGCATGGATGGGATGGATGGAGAGCTCTCTCTCTCACTACTTCTCTCTCTCTCTCTCTCTCTTTCTCTCTCTCTCTCTCTGTATCTCGGATTTCTGCTTGCATTTGCGATGATCAGCTGATTGGATTAATGGATGGAGTGATCTAACATTAATGACTGCGTCAATGGATTAGTGATCATGTAATGGGAGGTTAATATATATATGTATGACTGGCAGGTGTGGACCCCGTACGACAACAAGAAATACGAGACGCTGTCATACCTGCCAGCACTGAGCACTGACCAGGTGGCGAAGCAGGTGGACTACATCACCAAGAAGGGCTGGATCCCGTGCCTGGAATTCTCCAACGTACGTGAAAAACTAAGCTAAAAAGAATGCATAATATATCAGAGTTGAGAAATGATGTGCACTTGCTGGGTTCATAGAACTAATCCGGCAGTGACAAGAAGAAGTGTGTAGATGGTTGTGTCTCTCCATGTGGCGGTGATTGCATCGATATTCATTATATGTATAATAACAGATGGGGAGCGTGTACCGGGAGCACTTCCACGGGAGCGGGTACTACGACGGGCGGTACTGGACGATGTGGAAGCTGCCGATGTTCGGGTGCACGGACGCGTCGCTGGTGCTGAACGAGATCCAGGAGTGCCGCAAGGCCTACCCCAAGGCCTTCATCCGCGTGCTGGGCTTCGACCGCAAGCGCCAGGTCCAGGTCAGCGGCTTCCTCGTCCACAAGCCCTGATCATCGTCGCACATCCATCCATCCATCCATCCGTCGTCGCCAGATCAATATCTCATCGAGGCATGGATCCTTGTCTCCAGCATCTTCTCATCGCATACATCCATCCCCCCATAAAGCACTTTCCCCATAAATTTTTGGAGGATATGTCAATCATAATTCATGCTGCTCCACGACCTCGCCGCTCTTGCTCCCGGAGTCCTCAAAATCTCCCTTCCTTTCTTCTTCGATCTTCCTTCCTCTTGTCGTTGGTACTAGATGCGTTTACATGAATGAAAATTGCAAACTTTGACGTAATTTCTAGTTACTAATGACTCTCAATTTTCGATTCCACTTCTCCAAGTCGTTGATGTTTATTACGTCGTTGTGCCCCTTCACCTCTAAGCTACCATCATTGCCGAAGGAGGAACAAGTAACGCCAACGCCGTGAATAAGTTCCATGTTAGACGGCTTTCCCACAGGCCCCAATTAGCCTGTGAAGTGCATCCCAGAAAACTCTATCTAAAAACTCTATCTGGTTGTGCTAACTGCATCCAGAATAGGAATTGTCACAAACAATTGGCTATAATTTAGAGTGCGTTAGTTCAAATGTTTTTGCCATTTGTCATTAGATGTAGGGACATCACGGCACAATTAATGTGCGAAAGCCCTCTTATACACAACGCGAAGATGGTTTACAAGTGTTTAAGTTATTTGTTAAGGTTTTTTTTGAGTACACACACCTTGAGTTATTTGTTATTAAGGTTGTTTTCATTACAGTTTTAAGTTATTTGTTAAGGTTATTTTCATTACTTAGTGACAAGAAACTCCTCACTTAGATTCGCCTAATGTTCCCCATGAGTGTGGTTTGGTTGTCCATAATAGTTGGGGCAGTTTGAGTCCTAAGCTATGCTTCATGTGGAGAGAGAGAGTGTGTGTGCCTTTAATAGGTAATACCATGTATCAAATTTACTTGTATCCCCAAACACATGAATTCATCCATAAGATGTTGATGGGTTCCTTTACTTGACCTACTAGGCTTTAAATTGGATGCCCAATGTTGGGTTTCAAAGAAATTCTCATGACACCTTTTGCAATTTTAATAAACATCATATTGATACTTTTATTTTAATTTTGGGAGTCAAGGAACTCTACCTTCACATTTGCAGTAGCATCTCAATCCTCCAACCTCCAGGTTGCACCTTTGATTTCAACACATCCATCTCACTTCCATCACCTATGAAGTTTGGTTGACACCTCTCTACATCATCCAATTAGACCTTGAATCCACCTTTACTCCTTCATCACTACAAGATATAGACCTTATAGCGACGTTTAAAGCGACGAAAATACAAACAACAAAATTTGCCCCCGTCGTCGCAAAAAGCGTCGTTATTGACGACGCCATAGAATCGTCGCTATATGCGTTGCTATATGCGTCGCATATAGCGACGCATATAGCGACGATTACAGAGAATTTACGACGCTGATAGCGACGGCAATAGCGACGCGTGCAGTAAATTTGCGAACGCAAATAGCGACGGTAACAGAGAAAAAAATTTTTGTGGCAGGGCAGCTAGCACTGTGTGCTGTATGAGAGCCATACAAAATAGTTTCTGCACTGCTTCATACAAAGCGTTTGCAAACAAAAAGAATGTATACTGAAATCATAAAACTGATGGATGAAATAAATACATGATATCGTATAAAATGCGATTGGTACAATCATAAAACAATATCACTAATACATAGAAAATGTCTACATAGATCGGGCGACTAAAAACTAAAGGTATGTGAGCTCTAAGGATCCAAGGGCGAGCTACAAATCGTCGTCCACCGAAAGCTCTTCCCGCTGTAAAGGAGCATCAAACGGATTCTGCAGAAAAAGAAACAACATATCAATCCACCATACAATAATGCATTCAAATATCTCATGGTAACTACGGACAAGAAAGATGAGTGACTTACTGGGCCGCCGCGTCTATACAATCGGTCGATCAATGATCTGAGACCGTGCCTCTCCGCATATCGAGTCTCAAGGCCTTGCGGATAGCGATTTGTAATGGAGTGCTGCAAAGAAAACAAAGTGCTAACTGTTAGAAACATGATTGTCAGTACAAAGAATATCTCAAAAAAACAAATAAGCAAAACAAAAGAGAATCTTACAAAGTCCTCCAAATATGTCCTGTGGCCGCCACTCCCAAGATGATGTACCGATCCGGCCTCGATTCGTGCCCTCGCCGCCTCCCGCTGCTGACTCCAACGTCCTGGCGAATTTGTAGCCTCCTCCCTCAGTCGGTGCCAGTTGTCTGTATCTAACCACTCGGGCTTTGGAGCCCCACTCTTGATTGCCTTGCGTGCGTCGGATCGTCTATGTGACATGTATGCACGCATGCAATCCATCATCCAGCCCGTAGAGAATCTATCCACTGCGGCTGGCACCGGGAACTCCTCGTGCAAGGATGCTACTATGTACTCCTTGCTCCCCTCCGGTATGTTCCTCCAATGATCCAGGACGTTGTGCCGAAAAACTTGTTGGCACAACTCCCTCATGCGAGCCATCACCCTCCTCCCCTCATCATTCATGATGATGGCTCTTGACCTGCCATCCACTAGGTATCCATAATCCCTAGGAGTGTGCCTTGTATGGGCCCTCTCCCATTTTCGTCCACGCTCCTGGGCATATCCAGGAGATCCCTGAACATCCGGTGTACCGACGGGGGTACCCTCTCCCGGAGTGCCACACAAAGGGGTGCCGCCAGAGGGTGTGCCACCAAAAGGAGTGCCACTAGAGGGGGTGCCACCAAAAGGAGTGCCACCAAAAAGCGTGACATCTGCCGACGGCTGCGCAAAAGCTGGAGTAACTGGAGTGGACGTCCCCACAGGTGTGACAAATCCTGGCAGTGACTGAGCTCCAGCTGAACGACGAGACGGAGACACCGCGTCCGTGTCTCCACAGCAGCACCCCCCTGATCCTCCTGCAGTCGCAATCCCTCCCTCTGGCCCAAGTCGCGAGCGTCGAGATCGTCTACTCGAAGCTGAAGCATCTGATCGCGCCGAAGCTGATCTAGCAGAGCGTCCTGACGAAGAACGAGACAGCTCCTGATCTGCTATCTCTCTGAATCTCCCGAGCTGATCTGGAGACATACGTGCCATCATCTCCTGAAACTCCTCATCGCTCATCCCTCGACTCATCCTGAAAATGTCGATACCTGCACAGATAAAAAATAATGTTAGAATAATCAATTTAAACTATACAAAGCACATTAATAAAATCATTTTTGAAAAATCCCTCTTAAAATGCATATCTTATCTACCTTTATGGAAGATCTAAACAACGAATTGAGTAATACAATTCTCCAAGAATGAAGTATTCTATGGTCCCATGTTAATCTCCTGACACAACTCTGCATACACTGGAAGGTCGATAGACATGTCACCACAAAACAACGAGTCTGTCTCGTTCTCAAAAAATTCTACGACTTCTGTATTTCCATCATTGTTAGCCGATGCAGGCTCCAAGCTTGCGGTGGCCTCCACCCCTTGTAATTTCGATCCCTCTATTTGCATATTTTCTTCATCTATGCCTGGAACATCGCTTTGATCGTATACTCTCGCACCTCGAGGAGTTGAAGGTATAACATACCACCATCGAGGTTGTCGGGGATTTGGATAGAAGATTACCTATTCACAAACACTTACAAACCGTCTTCAAACCATTGTGACATAAACCATGTCGTATTACAATTAGCAAGCAAATGCCTAGTTGCACCTGTTCACAATGGGCCGGCAACACAAAGGTGTCGCGCAAATCCATCCATTTTTTTTCGGAATCTATTTCGAGAAATCCAGATGGACCTCGTCGAACTGTTGCGCCAGCTCCTCCAAGTACCACTTTGAACCACTGCACGTCGAATATTATCATGGAGAAGCTACGGTAATCCACCGTAATAATACTTTGCAAATTCCCAAAATACTCCATCTCATCCACAACCGTGTTTGGATCCGTTGCTCGTCGCCGGCTCTCTTGCTCAAACCTTGCCATGACACCACAGTCCATTGTGGAGCGCATTTTGTCAATACGCTCCACCCGAAAATGCCATCCGCGCGACCACGCTGCACTATATATTTTGTACTGCACATTGAAACACTCAAATTAGATGTAGCAAGCAAATTTAGATATGACACATTCTAAACCCCTCATTACCTTTGGACTACATCCCCTCGAGAACTCCCACTCCTCCATTGAGACCTCTGTCCCTTCGCTGGATGCTGCGGTCAAGGCTCCATGCAACCATCGTGTTGACATAAACCGCGGCATCTCCTCCATGCCTTCGGGATATCGAATCGGTCGGTGACGCGTACTGCGTCGGAATTCGGCTCGTGCTTCCTCTCGATCTTGCCTTGCAATCTGGTACTTGGCGAGCCACGTCTCCATGGAGGCATGGTGCAACATACAAAAGCGATTCACCTTCTCTTCCATTGAGCCATCCATTCTTTTTTCTACCCCATTTCCAACCACCACATCTCCAGTCAGCCTGTCATCGTCCTTCAGCGTCCATAGCATTTCATTGTCTGGTTCCACCGTTGGTAGCCATTGTGAGATATGCACTAACGCCTCTGATACCAACCAACCTTCCGCCATGCTACCTTCCGGACGAGCTCGTTGTCGCACAAAGCCTTTCAGGGTTTTCATGAAGCGCTCCAGGAAGAACATCCATCGCGTATGGACAGGTCCAGCAATCTCCACTTCATCCACAAGATGCACAAGAAGGTGAACTTGTATCGTGAGCATGCTAGTGGGCAGGTATTTCTCAAAGAGACAGACCGTCTCAACTACTCCCCGCCTTGCGGATTCAATAGAGGACGTCTTAATCTCTTTCTGTGAGATCCATTGCACCAAAGTCGATAGCTTGTAAATGGCCCTGCGAATTTCTGGAGTTAGGCATCCCGCGATCGCGATCGGTAGGACAAACTGCCAAAAATGAGAAAGCATTAAGAATAATGGTCACTTTTCAAATTTCAAAATGTCCACGCTAATTAAAATCCATTCTGTTCACAAACCTGACATATCTTATGCCAATCATGGGATTTTAGCCCAGAAATCTGGTCATCTTTAGAAAATGCGGACCTGAGAGAATGCATCATACTCGTCGGAGTGCGGATAGACTTGATTACTTGCTTCACAATGCGCTCTTCTTTGGTAGACAAAACCCAGGGAGCGCGAGGAAGCTGCACTCCCCCTTCAGCACTCGACTGCGGCCAAAGCGCCTCCATCTTACCTACCTCCTTTAAATCCATTCGTGCCCCTATAGTGTCTCTCTTTCCTGTGATGTGGTCCCATAGCAAGCT
The DNA here is from genome assembly GCF_053477565.2 of Lygodium microphyllum. NCBI lineage: Eukaryota > Viridiplantae > Streptophyta > Polypodiopsida > Schizaeales > Lygodiaceae > Lygodium > Lygodium microphyllum. The sequence continues at coordinate 78,550,262 of NC_141144.1, forward strand.
GCCCACATTTTTGAAAATATGCATGGGATCCAACAAGTGGTTGACCTGTAAGTGGGTCCAATATGGCAACTCGTAGAAAACTGAGAACCGCCGCATTCCATTTGGATGTGAATCCGGGTTTACCATTTTCAGCTCGTACCAGCTTGCAGCGTTCATACGTGCTGGAGGTCATCCAAGAAAACCTTCCCTGAGTTCATGATCCTCCGGCAAGAAAGCGGCGTGTCCTTGATATACCATCTTCTTCATGGTTCGTGACCTTCGGGAGTCTAACTGTGGCCCACACAATGGACATGCATGATAACCTGAGGTAACGAGACCTGCAAGGCGATCCACGACCTAGTGAATACTTGATTGAATGAAATAAAATATAGATATTACCGGCGAGAACAAAGGTCTGCTCACCTGAGCACTCTCCCAATCCCGAAAAGTCATGCATCGTCCACATGAGAATGGCTCGAATGTTGGCTGACCGCCGACCATCGCGCCTGCTCATATCTTGCACCGTGACCCCGTCCTCCCACAAAATCTTAAGCTCATCGACTAATGGACGAAGATACACGTCCATATTTTTTACTTTGTAGCGGCCCGGGACGAGCAAGCTAAGGATGAGATGTCCTTTCTTCGTAGAAAGCCATGGAGGAATGTTGTAGTTGACAAGCACTATAGGCCACACACTGTAAGAAGTCGAGCGCAGACCGAATGGGTTCACACCATCCATGGCGAGACCGAGCCGAAGATTCCTTGGCTCTCGTGCAAAGCCTGGGAAGGTAGAGTCAATGTGGCTCCATGCGCGCGAATCTGCTGATATTCGTTGAACTCCATCCGTGGACCTATTCTGCACATGCCACGTTGTCAAGCTTGCCATGGCAGACGTGCGAAACATGTGGTTTATGCGGGGGATGAGCGGAAAGTGTCTGAGGACTTTTTGAGGGATGGTTTGCCCTTGCAAGTCCTGTCGATATCTGTGAGCACCACACTTTGGGCATGTCTCCATACTCTCGTATTCATCTCGAAACAATATGCAGTCGTTGATACATGCTTGGATGTTATTGTAGTCCATGCCAAGCTTCCGTAAAACATGTCGCGCATCATCACGAGACTCAGGCATGGTGTTTGCAGGTGGCAATATATGATATTTCAATAACCTGAAAAAATCATAAAACACCTTGAAAAATCTATCCATGTTTGCAATAATACTGTTTAAAAAAAAAACAATGAAGTCTGTGTACAAGGTACCTGAATAACTCAGTCACACTCGTATCGCTCCAACTGTATTTTGCTTGCACACTTAAGAGTGCAAGCAATGTCTTCAACCGAGATACTCGGCACCCATCATATAATGGTATGGATGCTTCCTCTCTGAGCGGGTCAGATGTCTCAACATCCATGGGAATCAATGCATCGATCATTGCCTCCATCTCAGGCTCCAAGATTGTAAGCAAGTCGGGAAGGTTGTCTGTCTCCTCTGGCATTGACGGTATAGATGGGCCTTGCGAGTGGTCGATTGGCTCCTACAATCCATCCATCGCACGTCCACGAACTCTTCTAATTGGCCGCAAAGGGTGCACTCCCCCTTGGGTCGAGACATCACCCCCCTGGATACAAAATTTACCAACAAGACCCAATCTTATTGTGTATGGTTTTCAATTAGCTTGAGAGTACAATGCATGAAAAATGCTAACTTCAAATTACCGTTTGCTGAAAGTCTGCAATCGCCTGATCAATGATCTCAGATTGAAACTCGCCAAATCGTCGTACGTGTTCTATAGACAATCGGCGTTTTCGTCTAATTGCCAACTTGCATTGAGAGCAAGGACATGGGACACGCTGATTAAGATACGACTCGCGGTCTTGAACAATAGGACCTTCTTCGTTTGCCATCTTATCTACATTACAGCAAACAAGGCTTAAATGGATAGCTTTATGGAGATGTACGTCAAGTTGCAAGTTGACCATAAACCTTGCATTGTATATAGTAGTCGAGAGATTTTCCGATGTTATATCTCGGCCTTGTATCATGCTCAATGATTTGTTTGTCCCGGTAGATAATTTTTTGTTATATCTCGGCTTTGAGTATAAGTAATCCATTTTAAAATTAATGCGCGCCATCTATGAAATTTTATAACTATAGTAATAAAATTTATTTCAATCAATTCTACTCATAGTCATAAGACCTGAGAGAAATTATCCTATACTCAATTTAAGGGTTTCTTTTTCTATAACAATAATTTTGGGTTCATTTTGATGAAGTACGTGGCCGTATGCAAAGCACATTGCATACCATTATCAATACGTATATTATCTTAAATTTTCTTCCCTTCCCTCTCCCTCTCTTTCTCTCCCTCTCCCTCTCTTCCTCTCTTTCTCTCACCCTCACCCTCTCCCTCTCCCTCTCGTTCTCTTTCTCTCCCTCTCTCATTTCCTCCCTCCCCCTCCCCCTCCCTCTCCCTCCCTCTTTCTCCCTCTCCCTCTCCCTCTCCCTCTCCCTCTCCCTCTCCCTCTCCCTCCCTCATTTCCTTCCCCTCCCCCTCCCTCTCCCTCTTCCTCTCCCTCTCCCTCTCTTTCTCTTTTTTTCCCTCTCCCTCTCTATCTCTCTTTCTCTCTCATTTCCTAAACAAGCAAAAAATAAAGTGATTTAAACATCCTCCAAGCAAAAGGGAGAGGGAGAGATACAATGCACTCTCCCTCTCTTTCTCTTTCTATCCCTCTCTCATTTCCTTTCCCTTCCTCTCCCTCTCACTCTCTTTCTCTCTCATTTCCTCTCCTAAACAAGTAAAAAATAAAGTGATTCAAACATTAAACAAGCAAAAGGGAGAGGGAGGGAGAGAGAGAATGCACTCTCCCTCCTTCTCCCTCTCTTTCTCTTTCTCTCCCTCTCCTATTTCCTCCCCCTCCCTCTCCCTCTCCCTCTATTTCTCTTTCTCTTTCTTTCCCTCTCCCTCTCCCTCTCCCTCTCCCTCTCTCTTACTCTCTCGTTTCCTCTCCTAAACAAGCAAAGAAGAAAGTAATTTAAACATTAAACAAGCAAAAGGGAGAGAGAGAGAATGCACTCTCCCTCTCTTTCTCTCCCTCTCTCTCCCTCTCCCTCTCCTTCTCTTTCATTTCCTCTCCTAAACAAACAAAAGAGAACGATTTAAACATTCAACAAGTAAAAGAAAGAGAGAGGGAGACTCACCAATGAGATATGGCGAGCGTGGGCGGCTTCTCTTTGCAACGAGGGCTCCTCCTCTCCTTCACGAACAACGACGGCGGCGGCGGCGGCGGCGGCAAGTCTCTTCCTCCTCTTCTCCCACAAAGCCTTGGCTCTCTCCCTCGCTCTCGCTCTCAAAAGGCGAAGAAAACAAAATGAAAACGGCGCTCTGGTTTCGGCCGCGCTTTTTTTCCCTGCGGCGTCGCAATTGGCGTCGCTATATGCGTCGCTATTTGCGTCGCAAATGCGACGCAAATAGCGACGCATATAGCGACGTCAATTGCGACGCATATAGCGACGCCGACATCCGCCGTCGCTAATCGGCGTCGCTATTGCCCCATTCCCTTGTAGTGCATATACTTCATTTGTCTTCTTCTTCACTGGCAAAATATCTATGCTCTTAATTTGGTTAAGCGAGAAATATATACACTTTATGCTCTTGAAACAAGAATACTGAATTGCAAACCCCATGTCCTACAATGTCTACCCTTTCAAAAATTTCTATTGCTAAAATGATTAGGCAATCACAATACCTTAGATATGCATGTATGTTTCAAGAGGAAAGTAATTCCTTAATACATACATGTCAAAAATGAAAGCAAAAAATAATGCAAGAAAAGGGTAAGCAAAGGTACTTCAAAATGCATATCCTATCTAAGGCCAACTGATAACTTGTGAATACTAAATGACCAAATTGACGAATGTCAAATAACAAAAAGCAAAAGACATACGGACATTGAATTTTTTTAAATTTTAACATTGAGGTTGAAAAATCCACTTGAGTGCCAAGTCTTGATTGTTGCAAACTTTTAAGTTATGAATCTAAAATAAACATTAAGGTTTAAAAATCCACTTGAGTGTCGAGTCTTGATTGTCACAAACTTTTGAGTTATGGATCTTGATGGCAAGTTGCAGGCTAATTGATTGTTGGACAACATCGTGCTCAAGTGTAGCATTATACACTAGTTGTCGACAACACTCAATGGTGAGCATCATGAGAGGGTTTATGCTAGAAGAACATGACTAAGTAGTGAGCATAGTGAGTAGGTTTCTACTCAAGTGAAAGTCAAGGGTCAAGCCCTTTAAAATTCATAGGTCAAGACAATGACTATAGTTCAAGAAAAAATAATTATTTAAAATTATAATTGTTATGCTATTTTTAAGCTTAAGCCTTAAGCTTAAGAAGGTGGACCCATGCACTATCAGAGGGGTTTTAGTTGCAAGGTTGTATTCACTAGGGATCAAAAAGAGAAGGAAATAGAAATAGGAGACAGAATAGAAGAAAAAAGAATAGACAAGAGGTACACAAGATAAAGACAAAGCTTAATGAAACAAAATACTATGTTTTTTATAGAACTTGATAAGCAAAATCCTTGTTTGGGACTACTCAGAAGTAGTCTCCAAGCATTAGATACCCTAGAGCTCCCTGGTAGACCAAAAACACACACCAAATACTAGCTTCTTCTCTGTTGGTGCTCAAATGGTAAATCTGATAGTTCCATTGGCTTCAAAAGGGATTTAAAACCTTAGGATGCTTGTTTAGAAATCTCCTAGATCGCTCTTTCTTCTTTTCCCCATTCAAAGTGGAGTTTGATGCCTGTAAACTATGATTCCGCGTTGTGCGAATTTGGAAGCTTCTTCTTTTTGCATGAGATCTCCCAAAACTAGTTGAAAAGCCACTTGTTTTTTGCATGTCACGCTATTTTAGAAGTTTTTATATCTTTTTAGGATATTTACAAAATAAAATATCCAAAATATAAAAAATAGGTTAAACTTGTCTGAAAATCCCATAATTTGAAACTATCCAAACTATAGACACTAATCCTAATGACTAATATGACATTGTCTATCTAGATTGATAAGAAAGCCGGGCGGATGATGATTCACTCTAGGGTTTTTCACACTATGTCTACGTAGTGGCACAACATCCATCCCCTTTGAACCTACACATCCTCTTATATGTGCCATTGATGCACCACCCGGGGCAAACACCCATAGCATCAACTTGTTGCTCATCATGCACATAAGAAGGCATCCTAGATCATGGACCAAAATGAGTAGCATTTGCACAACTCTAACACCATACCAAGCATTTACTCCAGGGTCATCAGGCCTTAGGCACACATCATATACTAGAGGCTATTGAATCTCCATATACATGCTATCAATGCACCCATCAACACATACATGGCAACATGCCCACTCTATTAGAGTCCAGTGCATGGAAATCTGCTTATATTGACAATTGTGTACCACATCAAACATAAAGCGAGCTAGACTTGCATCCAACACATTCTAACACATCAAGGAAAATAGTGAAGCAGTCCATATCTTGAAGCATCTTTGAATCACCTGTCAAGGCCTCTGAAAAAGTATCCAAAACATTTTCCAATTGTGGAGCATCATACATAGGATCCTCTATCTACATAGCCTCTAGCTCATGAGCTATCTCAAAGATAGAAACTATGTCCTACAAATCATGTACATCCAGCAAGTCACCAATCTCTCTTTGAGTCCTTGCATCAAGTAAAACATGAGCTTCGTAAACCTCTTCAGATGCATTAAGAAAATCTACATATGCAATGGTTGAATCTTTCACTACAAGATCTTCCAAGGCATCCGTGGATGTCTCAATATCAAATTGCAGCTTTAGGCTATCTTGTTTCTGCTCATGTGCCCAACCTCTTGCATAACATGCTCAAGAGGTGGATGATTTGTAGCTTTAGGATGATCCACATTTCTTCTTGTCACTTTCTTAGATGTCATTTCATTATCTACATCCCTCTTCCCTTTCTCTTCAATCTCTCTTCCCTTTCTCTTCCACAAGTACATTTGTGTTTTGTCCTTTTGCTAAATATGCATCCTTTGAATATGCATTTACCGATGATTCCTAGCTAGTTATGCCACAAATGTCTTTCCCTACATGAGACATTTCACTATTAGTAACTTTTCTCTTTTTAGCTGCATGCAAGGCATGTGTCCATATTGCAGCATTCAAACCAACCATCACTTGGCCAAGCATTCTATCCAACTATAGATCAAAACTAGCTGCATGTATACTTGCATAAGCATTTCGGACAGCCAAGTCTTCCAACAACTTTTGCATACCTCCCTTTCCAAAATTCAAAGCAAGAGGCAATTCCATTTCTTGTGCATGGATCTTGCCATCTTTCCAAAAGATGAGCTATTGTGCTAAGGCCTCCTGATAAGTAGCACAATCCTTCCTTTCATGCTGCAAACTATCCACCATATACATCTTTTCCCTGGTTTAGGGGCTATTGCCTATCCCCTTTTCTCTTGTCCTTTTCTCATTCAATTTTACAACCTTCAACTGAAGATTTCACATGCCTTTAACCAATTTATCTAATAGATCTTTTCTAATAGTGGGAACAATAGGTGCAGCCATAGGGTTAGCCATAAAAGTGGCTGGCTTACAAGATATATTAACTATTTTTCCCGTAACAATGGGCAAGCTAGATACATGCAATCTTTCTGCCCTTCTATGCTTTTTCACCAGTGCAGTAACAAGTTCCTTAACATGCCTCCACTTTGTTTTAAGCCGTGTCTCTGTAGTATCGATCCTCTAATAAATCATCAAGAAGCTCAGGATCTACTACTTGTAGAAACAATTCAATTTTCCAACTTGCAAGAGCTTGATGTTCTGCAAGATCTAACTACTCAAAAATACTTTTAAATTCTCTTAATAACTTTGTAGCCACGACCCTTATTGGGTTTTAGAACCCACTCATGGAAAGTCTTGTGGGTAATCAAATTGGTGTCTTCAATGTAAAATTCTTCCATTAGTGTCTTCTTGAAAACTACCCAATTAGTATCTTGCATATACTATTCATTAACTCAAGCTTTCAATTCATGTACAATGACTCTTACAAAATACTGGTTCCATGCAAGTTGAGCCACCCCAAAGAGCTCCATCTTCTTCTGAGCATAGGTATGCAAATATGCAGATACATTCTTGCCATTAAACAACTTCATCTCATGCTCTACTTCTTGCACAACATTCATCATAACAGTTTCTATTTGAGCAGAAGCTTGCATCACTTGATGTTATTGTTATTCATGCATAAGCATGTTCATATTTTACACTAATTGTTGCAAAACATCACTAGAAATTGTGCTTGAAGGTTCTCTCATTGTGTCTTTCCTTCCGACGACCTTTCATGTTCGGTTCACCAATGTCAGAGGGGTTTTAGTCGAAAGGTCATATCCATAGGGGATTAGAGAGAGAAAGAAGTTGAGAATAAGAGATAGAAGAGAAGAAAAAGAATAAAGAAGAGGTACACAAGATAAATACAAAGCTCAATGAATCAAAGCACTATGTATTGATAGAACATGAGAACATAAGAAAAATCCTTGTCTGGGACTAATCAGAAGAAATATCCAAGCATTAGATCTCCTGGAGCTCCCTTGTAGACAAAAAATGCACACCAAATACTAGCTTCTTCTCTACTGCTCAAATGGCAAAACTGATAGTTTCGTTGTCTTGAAAGGGGGGTAAAAGCCTAGGATGTTGACTCAAAATTCTCCCAAAATTCTCTTTCTTGTTCTCCTCATTCAGAGTGTTATTTGTTGCTTGTAAACTACGATCGTGCCCTGCACAAATTCAAAAGCCCCTTCTTTTTGTATGAGATATCTCAAAATTGGCTAAAAAGCCACGTGCTTTTTGCATATCACTCTAATATTTATAAGAAATAATATCCAAAATATAAAAAATAGGCTAAACTTGTCTAAAATTCTCGTAATTTTAAACTATCCATACTATGGGTACTAACACTAATGACTAATATGACATTGACTCTCTAGATCAATAAGAAAGTCAGATGATGATGCATTCCAAGGTTTTTCACACTGTGTCCACGTAACAATGTCGTGCTGCTGCGCATCCGAGCCGTAAACACCTCCATTTTTGTTGTGCATCTGTGTTATCTTTTCATGTGTATTTCATTGTGTTTGATTGCTGCATTATCTTTCCGTCCTTTTTAGTACTCGCATCCAATGTACATACTCCACTTGTGTGTTTGTGTTTGCGTGTGTTTCTGTTTGCAAGTATGTTGTGTGTGTGTTTCAGAAAAATATGAAAAACTGATGCCAAAGAATATTATTATGCTGTCAATTTCAATGATGAACTCCAAGAAAAGTGCAGGATACCGTGGAATCAAATGAAGCTTACATTTAAGCTATGAAGATAAAGGTTGCACGTGAACAAGGCCAACGTAACATGCGGGATAAAGCATTTTTGAAGAAGATACATTGGTACTACATGCAATGAAGATTAAGATGGAGAGGGGTCCTTGAGACCTACTTGAGGGTCAAAGACGATACAACTCTTTAGTTCATCCATTGAGGAAAAGGTTATCAAGCAGCTGTAGATACATAAGGAGGAGGGCATGCTGTTGGCATTCTGGAGGATAAGCAGATCGACAAAATTCAAGAAAGAAAAGGTTCTAACCATCATTTGGCCTCAGAGAACCTTAGATCATTCAGCCGATTATCTAAGTTCAATAGTTCCCATGAAATAGAGTTGAAGGAAGTCTCTCAAAAGCTGCGTGAGCGAGCAAAGGTACATATTAGTGATATCATTCTGAAAGGGTGTGGAAACTCAGGCTCAGCGGCTTCTTCAATCATTAATAAAACCTGATCTGAGCCAAAGGATAGGCCCTTGCTAATAGGAGCAACTAAATTTATTGGGCCTTTTTGGGGGCTAGCCTATTCTGGTCAAAGAGGAGCTTTTTCGCTCTCTACCGGGGAGGAAAAGGGGGGGGAGCTTAATTGGGTATGGTGGAGACACTCTGCGGATCTCCCTTGTACATGGCACCTGAAATCTTGGATTCTAAAAGATATGATGCAAAGGCTTCAAATCACATTTTTCTAGTTCTAGAGTATTGTGCAGGGGGTGATCAAGCTGCCTATATTCATCGCTATGGGAGAGTGTCTGAGATGACTGCGAGTCATTTCATGCGCCAACTAGGTGCTGGCTTATAGATCTTAGGTGCAAACAATCTGATACATAGAGATCTGAAGCCTCAGAATCTTCTTCTATTGTCAAATGATGGAGATGCGGTCCTGAAAATAGCAGATTTTGGATTTGCAAGGTCTTTGCAACCACAAGGAATGAACTAAACATGGAGGTTTCTCTCTCAAGCTGTCTCTGGGTCTATGAATGAAAGCTATGCGCCAAACTGCCAGCTCTTAGTCCTCTCTACCACGGTCTCTATTTACAACAAGCGGTGGCGATCTTCATCAAGTGCAAGGAGGAGGGGTGTTTCTGTCAAGGACGGACCTGTGCGGATTGTGCCAAGTGCATCAGCAAATCTGGAAGCCTGTGGAAATTTTGATAGTAGAAAACAAGCCCGAGTAGCTCACTCACTCTCTCTGGAATTCTCCCACTGTTGCTGCCGCTTTTCGTCCAAAGACTGGGGTCACCACCATATTGCCTATCTTGGGAGCCTTCTTAGCTGATGCATATTGGGGATGATATCGAGCAATCGCTTATTTTTCAACACTATATATATTGCAGGATTCATCCTGTTGACTCTTTCAGCGTCTATTAGGTCTCTCAGACCATCCTCTTCCAACACGGATGCAGCCTGTCCCCAGAAGCAAACTCAGTCCAGTTAGCTTTTTGTTTCCTCTCTTTATATCTAATTGCCACTGGTACAGGAGGTGTAAAGCCCTATCTGGAAGCTTTTGGTGCAGATCAATTTGATGACAAAGATAGTAATGAAAGAAAGCAGAAAAGTTTTTTTTTCAACTGGTGGTACTTTGGACTTTGCACAGGTGCCTTATTGGCATTTACAGTTATTGTGTACATTGAGGACAATGCAACTTGGGGACTTGGCTTTGGCATACTGGCAGTTTTGATCACTCTCGCATCTGGTCTTTTTTCTAGCAGGGACTCCCTTGTGTCGGAACAAGGTTTCAGGTGGAAGCCCTCTAACTCATATACTTCAAGTGTTTGTTGCAGCTGTTTGGAGGTGGAACATAGCAGCACCTGTTGATGACACACTTCTGCATGAAGTACATGACACAGAATCACTGCGAATAGGGAGACGGAAACTTGTGCAAACTGCAGGATTATGGTGTCTTGACAAGGCAGCACTTCTGGAGAACCATGATTACAAGGGTAATGTCCTTGCCCAACTGGATAGACAACTGACTGTGAATGACTTCTAATGGCATTGTGAAAGATCAGTTTTTGTGAACCGCATCAGCTACTCTGCTTATTCAGCGTGTCTGAAGATGCCGTCATGCTGCTTGCAAAGCTGCAGACAACTTTCGTGATGAGTGGGATGCATATTTGACAAAAGACTGGAAAGTGCTTGAAGAAAGGGAGCCTATGCAAGCACTTATCAGATGTTTTATCCATTGGACCTGGAGATTGATCAAGCTGTCTATAACTAAGTCCTGAATCTGGATGGATTACTTGGTGCCTTGTAAAGCAAGCTCTTACACTTTATTGTAAAGCAGTGGACAGATTGTAATGCTTTGTCATTTATTTTGACTCTATACCCATAAGTCTTCAACACTGGTCTATGAAAATTGCTTTATCAAAACATTGCAGCCGAGAGACGCTTAGCCTATGCAAATTCCTGCACAAGCTGGATGTTCAGAATGAGCACTCATGGATCTCTTGTAATTTACTTGATAAGCAATATAGTGATCTTTGGCATAAAAAATTGAGATCTTCTTGTTAGCCTCTTTCCTTGCTGTATCTTGAACCTCGTGTTCTGCAGCTCTTGCATGAACTCTACGACAACAACACGACAGTGTGTATACGCACACATACACACACATTCATTATATCTATATATATGCTTGACCCTTCTGATAAGGGAAAAGCCTCTATGCATAATGAAATGGAGATAATCAGGTGGAATCTTTGTTATATCAAATACAAAAGATATATTTTTAAAATCCCTTATTCTGAATCCACGTGATATACATATATATTTATGAATGATCCCTTCCCCCCAACCCCCCTCCCCACCCCCTCTCCCCCTAAGACTCTTACGTACTCTTGGAGGATTTATCAAGGTATTGTCTTTCTTCGTGATTCATAATGATGAGTTTTGGTCAAGGTTTTATTTTGGTGAGATCACAAATTTATGCTTACATGTTCTCTATTTTAGTCATTAGATCATGGAGGGTTTCCAAGTCAGATGATTTTGATTGTTCCACCATATTCTCCTTTCCCTTCTTAGAGCTCTCTCCTCTTTTTGCTATATTTTCAGCCACTTTATGTGATATAGATTGATCTTTCTTGTGCATTCATCAATAGATTCCCTTGTGACATGTTCATACTTTTCCTGGATTTTCTTCATTTTGGCTTCTAAAAATTTCCACTCTTTTTTTATATTTTTTAGAAGTAAAAACTATCATTCACTCACTTATTTTTCTCAATCATCAAATCTCCTAAAGATGAGCTCAGCTTCGCTTTACTTCTTCTGCTGCTTGCCATATTCCTCAAGAGAGTTGGGGTTCTCTATTTCTTCTCTTTGTCTCTCCTTCTTTTTTTTAGTACTTTGCTCTTCAATCTAGTTGTTCATTGGTAGATGCAAGGTTATATATTGTGACAATAAGATTTCTTACAAAGGCACTTCTAATAGCCACAACTCAAGTTGGCTCATTGTTGTAATTGACAATGTCATTTCTTGCTTTTGTGTGGTTGAGCTTCATTGTTAGATCCTTCAAGAAAACCTTGTGGGCCTTGGTTAGGGATTTAGTAATGCATTTGAACCAGAGACAATGTTCCTAATTGACTTAATTCCCTATCATGATAATAATCATTTTAGCACTTTGGCTAATATGGTCCTAGCTTTGTTATAAGTAAACATGTGATGAAACACACATGCTGTGACTCTTAACTCTTCATCAAGGATACCTTCAAAAGTATTCCTTTGTTATTTATTGTTGAATCATCCCACCTTTGTTAGAATTGGGGTGTTCACTATGGTTTATTATACTTTTATGTTCCATCTTTGATTCTCAATGTCTTCTCTATTATCTTCGAGGTGAGTTCAATCCTTAGTTTCCAATATTCATATAATTGGTCAAATTGTAGAGAATAGGTGAACTTGCCGGTCCTAGTATTTGAATTCTAGTTTTTTTTAAAAGCCACATATGCCATAAAATAGATGTGAGTTGTTGTGGCCCTAATATAGTCGACTAATCCATAGCTGATTATGAGCTCCCAAGTGGTTTCACACTTCTCCACTAGGCTTTCAACTATGGTTAAGTGAGAGCAGGATTTTAAGCTAGATAAAGGATTGAAAGTATGCCAAAATTTGTCATTTTAAAGTGAAAATGCGAGGCCACTGGAAGCAGCAGAGGTAGATCCGATCATTTTAAGCATATGTCAAAGATGGGTTTTAAAGTTGCATTCGAAGATGAATCCTATAGTGGTTCCATATTTTTATAAAAAATTTTGACTGGCAAGACCAAAAACATAAAGTACCAAGTAGTGCAAGAGTCCCAAATGGGCAAGGAATAACTTGAGTTTCGATGTTGGATGTGAAAGTTGTGGGTGCCCAAGCGGGAGGCCAAGAAAGGGGAAGTTGAAAAAGGGTTTGGGATGTGATTTTTGGGGCCTCCCCCTCCCCAAAATTTTCATGTGACTTGGAGGGTTTTTTTTTTTGGTGAAACAAAAAGAAGGTGGGGAGGGGCTTTTTTTTTGTGAAACAAAATGGTGGGGAGGGTTGCGGATTGATGAGAGGGGAGATTGAGGGGGGCAGGAGGGCTATGGAAGCCAAAGAAGACCCATAGTAATAGATTACATCATGACTCTCCTTCATTTTTTTGCTCCATATTGCCACCTCCTAGATCCGAAAATGGTGGCCTAAATAGAAATGCCCATTTCTAGTCTTTCCCTCTCCTCTCGTGGCTTGCTCTTGTGGGAATAATCAAGAGAAGATCAGGATGAGAGACAATTTTCCGGATTGAACCAAATGAATATGAGATGATATTGATATTGAGATGTGTGATGACTAGCACTGAGTAGAGCCCAAATTTGGACCAATTTACTAGCTGTATATGCAACTATAAAAGTATAAAAGACGAAAAATCCTAGTAAGTCTCATTTTTAATGAAATTTTGGCTCTTTTTTATGTTTGATCATGGAACTAATATGCACATGGTATAAAATTTATTATGGAAGTAGTATGTGATGTGTTTGAGTGTTGCCATAAAGAAAATATAGAATCTGATATCACAGTAATGACAAATTAATTATCCAAAACATGGAAAGATGCACAAAATGAAGTAGTTTTGGTCATAATGATAGAAATGGTAGAAAGAAAAGTTGTATGTGGATGAAATAGGGTATGTCGATTGCCATGGTTGGTCTTTGTTGTTATGTGATAAAAAATTACAAAATAATGAGTATCTATAGTAGAAATAATCCCAAAAAAGTAAAAAATTGAGAAAAATCTTTAAAAATTTGAATCCAAAAAATGGAAAAAAGTAGTAGAACATATTCAGATGTATAGTGGGTTGGAATGTTAAGAATTGTGTGGTGGGGGACTTTCTTGAGCTGCTGCGTCAAACACACATTGTATACACAAGAGGAAGCTCACTCAAGAACACAAGAAGAGAGATGAAGGCCAAAACATTTTCTTGCTAATTTCTTCTTCTTCTTCCACACACTATACAATGTACACAAAGTATAGATAAGATACAACATAAAGGAAAGTGGCCTACTAAGTCAAACAATGCATAACAGACTACACTAATCGACTGGCACTATATCTTTGCCAGCTATAGGTAGGTGTAATAAACTAAATATAATAAGCGATAAGTCAATGGCCATGTGAGTATCATAATGACCACCAACGTGCTAAGTGTAGACGTGCGGACTCATCTAACCAAGCGGTCCATCATCAATGTCCGCACGTGTTGAGCTTGCCATCTCAACACTCCCCCTCAAGCTCAACTCTATCTCTACAACTCCAAGTAAGCTTCGGAACTTTCAAATCTTCTCTGCACCCAATGCCTTTGTGAAAATGTCAGCTATCTGATCTTGTGTGCTAACATATACCAAGTTAATCTCTCTTGCAAGTACCTTCTCTCTCACAAAGTGGTAGTGCACCTCAATGTGTTTTGTCCTACCTTCTCTCTCACAAAGTGGTAGTGCATCTCTATGTGTCTTGTCAAACCATGCTCTAGGTACTTGCTTCAGCCCATAGAGCGTCTTCTTTAACTTTCATACATATGTGGGATGCTCTAAATCCTCGTAACCTACTGGCTACTCCATATATACTTCTTCTTGCAATTCGCCATGCAAGAAGGCATTCTTAACATCCATTTGCTACAAAATCCAACCTTTGGCTGCTGGAAGGCAATCCCACATCTAACAATTGCCATCCTAACAACTGGACTAAATGTCTCTTCATAATCTATGCCATATGTTTGAGCATATAATTTTGCAACTAGCCTAGCCTTATACCTGCTAAACTGAACCATTTTCATTATGCTTGACTTTGTAAACCCACTTACAGCCAATAGCTTTCTTACCCTTAGACAAGGGTACCAAATCCCAAGTCTTATTGGCTTCTGATGCAGCCATCTCCTCATCCATTACTGCATCCCAATGAGCATGACCAACAACATTCTCAAAACAAGTGGGCTCAACATCCTCAACTAGTTTCACCATATAAGCATAATAGTGAGCGGCATAACCTCAAAGACAAATCTTTTAATAGGGTATCTGACCCTGCTAGACCCACATACCACTAGATCACTCAATGGCGCCTTTACATTACTATGAGCTCTCTGTACACTTGGTGCCCTGACTGAAGGAATACCAAGCTCATCATCCAAACTCTCTGAACCACTAGAATCTCCATCAAATCCCAAATGACTAGTAGATGCATCATTACCATCTAGCACTTTCTTCTTTCCTTTGTCTTTGCCTGCAACACATATAGATACACCTGAAGATGTGGGGCTACTCCTCAGTCTCCCAGAACAAGGGCTCATTGTAGATGTAGTACCAGATGATGTTTCTAGTCCACTAAGACTCCATGATTCTTGCTTTTCTTTTTGCACATACCTATCATAATCATTATCATCATCTAATACATCACCAGCATGTGCATACCAACTACTCATCTCATAAAAAATAATGTCCATGCTCACTCAACTCACCTATGATAGGGTTATAACAACTTTCCTGTGCGAAGGAGGAGATTCTCGGGCGAAGTGTCTTCAAAACGCGTAAGTGAACCAAAGGAGAGTTGCTGAAGTGAAATTTACTACATCAATGGCCCCTAAACAAAGGACGAAAGGAGCACATGCGGGAGCTTCCACCCCAAGTACGCGAGTGGACAATGGCCCGAATCTTAATGCCCAGGCTCCTAAAATTAATTCCGCATGAAAAGGATGCACTAGGAATGTTTAATTCTCGTAGGCAAGTTTAAATACACTGGGAAATTTATTTACTCATTTGATCTACAAGTTAGCTGCATGATGTGTATTTGCAATTGCTAGCACTTCCATGGTCAAGGGTAGCTACAATTCTAAATGTATGATGCATAAATTAAAAGACGGAATTGTGCAAAGGCATCTTGTTGCATCACAAAAAAGGATAGAGCATAAACACATAATGTGCTTACACAACAATTTTCCAGTTGTGATTCGTGTATAAGATAAATCATATACGGACATTAAATGATGTCCGAATAGTTGCAATGTATGGAAAGGATTTATGTACTTTGCAATTTATATGCGATGATAATTACATTTTAGGTCGGATTGAGTGCTAAAAGAAGGATTAAGTCAATGATGGACTCATGGCATTCGCTCAAGAGTGGAGTTCTTTATCAAAGTTTGAATGCATCTTCATTAAAAGTTTTAAAACTTTGACTTCGTTGCATCAACGTAGGGTTTATATGAGTTAGCTCTGAATGTCAATCATTATAGTATAGAACAAGGAAAATAATGATCTATAAGTTGCATAAAAGTAGAAGGTCTATGGTTTGAAGTTGCATACTCTCATGGAATGATGCATCTCACCTATTTTCCAGTTACTTACATCTTTTAGGGGAAATTACTTGCAAACTTAGAAGAATGTATTTGCATCCTTAAAGAAAGATCATATTAAATTATGGGTTGGTTAGAGCAACTAAGTAATTTTCATATAATTGAATAGCTTACATGAGAACCATAAAGGTATGAGTAGTTAGCATATGTCAATCACCTCAATATGCTAGGTAGAGTTAAGCCACGATAAAATTATGCCTAGTATCGCACTTGGGATGCCAATTTAATAATTTTGATCCCAAAGATCCTACCCACATTCACGGAATGTTAGGGTTATCTAAACGCCCATGCAAGAATGATCTAGAGTTCTCACCCTAAGGATTAATTGACCAAATACTAGACCTCCGTATGAATTTAGGAACCTTAAGGCCAAAGCATTATCGACCTAGTAGGGTTAGGGCTGGATTGGGTCAAGAGGACTCCCAAACCCTACATCTTGACCAAAGGTATTCTTGACCAAGGAATACTCTATGATGGGAGAAATGATCCCACAAGTTAGGTGCTGTCACCTATCTCATGTAACAAGTTGCAACGTCGCATGGTTTTGTGTCTAAATCACAAAATAGTATTGCCACCCCTTAAAACAAGGTTGGCGAGTTCTAAGTACAAGTCTAATTTTCTAGAGGATGAGTAGTCAACCTGCTACATCACCCTTTCTTGGGCCTAATTTGCCAAGTTAGGGGAGTTACGAATCTTCCAAGAAAGTAGTTGACTAACCAAGTTAGGGCGAAGAGGTTGCCTAGGGATTTATTGACCTTAATATAAGTAAACCTAAGGTATTGACAATTTGGGTCAACAAGGTATAAACTCTAACCCAAGGAAAGAGGGTAAACAAGCAACTCAACTTACAAAACCCTTGGGATCTTGCCAAGTCACAATTGATCCAGGATCGAATGCTGGAAGCATTTAGGAAAAAGGAATACACCTTAACAGTTGGCCATACAAACGGCCACTGGAATTTTCGTGTAACGTTTGCATAAACTACCTCTTGAGGATAATGATATAACATTTTCATAAGGATAAATTGAATTTTTATAAATTATTCTCTTATCCCCCCCAGCCGACAATCGTGCTGGAGGGGGAGGGGAATAGAAAGGAGGCGGAAGCTCCTCACTGGGAGCTCGCAGGTGTGGTAGTGCTATGCCTCTCGACATGTAGAGAGGGAGGATATCCCTCCCCTCCCCCTATAAGAAGCCAGTCGGGATGCTATGCAAGGGACGGCCAAAAGGAGGCGCTACCATACGACACTAGCTATTGCCGTGAAGGGACTAAAGGGAGGACTGAGGGCTGCCAATATCCGTGCGTCGCCTGCAATAGTGAAGGAGGGAGGGCTGCCTCGTCTGGGCAGAGTAGCAACGAGGTGGCCCTCCGTCCTTCACTATTGCAGGCGACACACGGATATTGGCAGCCCTCAGTCCTCCCTTTCGTCCCTTCATGGCAATAACTAGCGTCGTATGGCAGCGCCTCCTTGTGGCCGTCCCTTGCACAACGTCCCGACTGGCTTCTTATAGGGGGAGGGGAGGGAGATCCTCCCTCTCTACGTGTCGAGAGGCATGGCTCTACCACACCTATGAGCTCCCACCGAGGAGCTTCTGCCTCCTTTCTATTCCCCTCCCCCTCTAGCACGACTGTCGGCTGGGGGGGATAAGGGAATAATTTAAAAAATTTCCATTTATCCTTAAGAAAATGTTATATCATTATCCTCAAGAGGTAGTTTACGCGAATGTTACATGTTGAGCTTTCCATCCCTCTCGTTTCCCATTCTCCTTGAACCAAGTGCAGCATAAATCTACTTCGGACCTAGTGTTTCTGCATAAAGTAGTGCGCTTGGGTTCGACTGTAGTCGCCGTTAGGAAATTACCAATAGAGAAAACCCTAATTCAGGTCGATCCTAAGTGGGAACGGTCGGATTACTTCCACTACGTGGCAGGTGCGGAAAGCCCTAGATCGCAAACCTCGTAACATTCCATGGGAGTGTTGGGTGGAGTTTTCTAGACATCCTTTCCGATGGACTGCTAAGACGTGTCCTGAAGATACAAGTGGATACGTTAGAGTTAGTATCAGAGGCGACCAAAAATGGAATTGTTTTTATGAAATCTTAATAAGATGAAGTAAAGAAAATGTTGTTGTCCAAACATTTCCTTACCTTCAATGCTGTCTTGCAGAATTACGAAGCGTGGAACAAGTTTTTAGTATTTCGAATCATGTTTATAACTGCAATGCATTCTCCGCATTATCGACAAAGGGTTGAGATGATGAACATCCTAGAACAAATCTATAATCCATCACCCTTGTACATGGAAAGAAGATGGACGAGTGCCTTAGGAATCTACTATATAGCCGCTCACCGGTTTGTTTACCTACAAACCAACCTAAAGAGGATCAAGTGGTTGGACGACCTGAAAGTCGTGAAGCTGTTCATTTTTGTGGAAGCTCATGTAAACTCAACTTTACATATTTGAGGTCGGAGGGTTGATATGAAATCATATGTATATGAGGAAGTAACCCGTGTAATCCCCGCCGACAGGATTAAAGTGTTGGGCCACCATGAAAAGAATGGGTTCCAAAGGAAAGGATACCCTGAACTTCCAATGATTTACCAATTCCTAAAGATCCATGACCCGAAACCATACTATTATATAGTTCCTATAGATAAATGTAATACAACATTGTTCTCCCCAAACTAAATGTAATAGTTGGCTTATCATCGCAAGAAATGTTGTATTCTGAAAGGGCTATGCCCATATAAATACAAATAAGACTTCCTTTTATCAATGTCTGATTGTGCATGAGAATTGATAAAAAGTTAAGTAGCTACATTGCTTACGTGATAGTAGAATGGAAGATGTAATATAAATCAATAACGATTATCGTATAATAACATTAAGAAACCTTTATCCATGCACAACCCTAGGTATAGGTTCCTACTTCGCCTCCTACATCAAGTACTGCTGTAATTCAGGAGAAGAAGTTTCTTCTCAAGTAGATTAAGCCACCCGAGTTTGACGGGAGAGGCAGTTCCGTTCAAGCTGATGTTGAAATTTGGATTGAATCCATGGAGGATTACTTCTAAGCATCCGATACTGCACCCGGCAATCAGGCTATGCTCGCCAATCTAAAGCTCACCGGTGAAGCCAGGCTTTGGTGGAAGCAATGGTGCAGGGATCAAGGGATCGTGGAGCGATCAGTTACCTGGGAGAAGCTGAAGAAAGCCGTGCAGGGAAGATACTTGCCACTTGCATATCACATGCATAAAATGAATGATTTCTACAAGCTAAAACAGCTGGGGCTCAATCTTGACGCATACTACTCTAAATTTGTCTCACTTTTAAAGTATGCACCGCAGATGGACATGACACAGCAGGTGTCCAAATTTTGTGCGGGCTTAAATCCACCAGTAAACACATGTCTCGAATCTATGCGTCCATCAGATCTTTAGGACGCACTAATTCGAGCAACGCCTATAATTTAGGAGGTGCAGTCTAGACCAAGGGGTAACAAAACTTGGTCTTATAGTGACCCAAACAAAGGAGCATTCAGACCTCAAATAAAGAGAGTTCAAGGTCATAATTAGGGGCAAAGAAAGAAAGAAAGGAGTAACAATGTCAACAACTTTGTTCCTACTCAAACCAATGGCCGAAACCTCCGTTGTTTCCACTGCAACGAACTCGGTCACTTTAAGAGGCAATGTCCCAAGCTTGGTGGAGGACATCGCCAAGTGCCTTTCCAAGGAACAGGTCGTGGTCAAGGAGCTGCTACCCAAGGAAGAGGAAGAACCGCCTGCATTGCCAATAGGCAATTGTCTGAAGAAGAATAAGAAGAAGATCGACCATGGAAGCAGAGTTCGAAAGAGCGACAATCCATGCCGCTCTACACAAGAAAGGCCCGAATCTCCAGTTCTCGATGATTCAGACACCGTCGGACTATCAAGGTAAAAGTTTCAAGACCTTGATTGATTGTGGTAGTACACATTCCTTTATCTCACCAGCATGCGCAAAAAGATTAGGAATAGCCATAGTAGAAGCACCTACCCTGCTTGTGGAATTGGCAAATGGTCGTGAGGTTACTTGTACTAGGCAAATTGCTAAGGTAGAATTCTTCTGGGGAGGGAAGAAGACTTTGGTCAAATTCAGAGTCATGAATTTAGGTATCCATGAGTGTCTACTTGGAATGGATTGGCTTAAGCCTAATGATGCCCACATTCACTGTGGAAACAGTCAAGTTTCCTTTCGAAACTCTGAAAGGGAATTAGTCACAACCCAAGGTGAGGCTGGAGTGCCGAAAATCCAATTGGCCAAAGTATCTCGAATCATAAAAGGAGTCAGAAAAGGATTACCTGTCTACTTGATCAAACTCAACAAGTTAGATTAGAAACAAGAGTCTAATGAAGGGCCTTCTTGGCTAAAGGAATACGCAAACGTATTCCTGGAAGATTTGACAGAACTTCCACCTCAAAGAGAAGTGGATCATGAGATTAAGTTAGTACCAAGAGCTGCGCTAATTGCAAAGAGACCTTACAGAATGTCCATACCAGAAGCAATTGAGCTGAAGGAACAACTCAAGCAATTGTTAGAACAGGGATATATCCGTCCTAGGAGTTTACCGTGGGGAGCTCCAGTACTGTTCCAGAAAAAGAAAGATGGGACACTTCGACTATGTATTGATTACCGAGGGTTGAATCAATCAACAGTCAAGAACAAGTACCCTATTCCTAGAATAGATGAGCTTCTTGACCATCTTCAGGGTGCAAAGATCTTCTCCAAGATTGATCTCATGTCAGGTTATTATCAGATAAGGATCAAGGAAGAAGATATCCCCAAGATTGTTTTCAATACAAGATATGGGCACTTTGAGTTTCTAGTTATGTCATTCGGACTTACGAATGCACCTGCCACCTTCAACAGGTTAATGCAGGATATCTTTAGGCCATATCTTGATGATTTCGTGCTTGTCTTCTTGGATGACACTTTACTCTATTCTAAACAGAAAGAGGATCATGAACCCCAACTTCGGATTGTCCTTGACACAATGAAGTCACATAAGTTGTATGCTAAGATGAAGAAATGTGTATTCTTCAAGCATCAGATTGAATATCTGGGATTCATAGTATCAGCTGAAGGAGTCTCAGTGGACCCAGTCAAGGTCAGAGATGTGCTAGAATTGCCAATATCAACATCTGTCAAAGAAATACACAACTTTCTTGGATTGACAAGATGGTATAGGGTCTTCATAAAAAACTATGCTTTGATTGCAGCACCTCTAACAGACTTACTAAAGAAGCAAACAACCATTGCATGGTCAACTCCTGAACAAAATAGCTTCGACAGATTGAAGCAAAGTTTGGTATCAGCATCTATTCTAAAACTTCCAGACCTCAAAAAAGAGTTCGAGGTAGTAACTCATGCTAGCATACTTGCCTTGGGATGTATGCTCATGTAGGAAGGTCATCCAGTAGCATACTCTTCAAGGAAATTGAAGGGTCATGAAAAGAATTATGCTACGCATGATCTGGAATTGCTAGCTGTCATCCATGCTCTAAAGCTTTGGAGACACTACCTATTGGGTAACAAGTTTACTCTAGTAACTGACCATAAGAGTCTCAAATGGATCTTTACCTAGAATGAGCTCAACATGAGGCAACATCGGTGGATTGAAGTATTGGAGGAATATGACTTTGAAATCAAGTACCGACCGGAAAAAGAGAATGTAGTTGCCGATGCACTTAGTCACAAGGCATTCCTTAATTCCCTAATCTTGCGGAACCCATCAACAACTAGATCTCTAGCTACAAAAGTATCTATGCCAAACAATCCAATACTTGAGTTAGCTAGAGAGGATACATGCCATGATTCGGCCTACCAAATAATGCTAAGGGAGATCTCTATCAAGGATCAGAATCAAAAGCTGCAGGCTAAGTATCATGAATTTTCTATCAATAGTGGACTTGTCTACTATAGAACAAGGTTGTGTATACCAGCAAGCCAGTCACTCAAGCAGAAGATATTGTGGGAAGCTCATTCCCCTTTCGCAAGACATCTTGGCTATGCCAAAACTCTTAATGCAGTTAGGAAGAGCTACCATTGGGAGAGGCTCAAAGGTGATGTTCTCAAATATGTCACCGAGTGTCTGTCTTGTCAATGTATCAAAGCTGAACATGTCTAGATGCTAGGGAAGCTGCAACCGCTTGACATTCCCCAAATGAAATGAGAATTCATCAGTATGGATTTTGTTGTTGGCCTACCCCAAGTCCATGGAGGATACAACTCCATCATGGTTGTGGTTGACATGCTTACTAAGGTTGCACACCTTATTCCAATAAAGACAAACTATAAATCATCAGACATTGCAAGATTGTTTATCAAGGAGATATTCAAGCTACATGGTTTACCTAGAAGAATCATTAGTGATCGTGATTCTCTCTTCACGTCACACTTCTGGAGAGCTATCTTTGAAGCTATTGGGACTCAACTCTGTTTTAGCACCGCTTACCATCCCCAAACGGATAGTCAAACAGAGCGAGTAAATCAAGTCATGGAGGATATGCTTAGGGCATACTGTTGTCGTGAGCCGAAGAGGTGGATTCAATACTTGCCTTTGGTTTAATTTTCCTACTATGCTTCTTACCAATAAAGCATTCAGATGACCCCTTTCCAAGCATTGTATGGTCATGACTGTCGAAGTCCCCTAAACTTCTCAGATCCAACCTTAAGGGTTGAAGCTTCAAGGCAGATGTTGGAAGAGATGGATGAACAAATAAAGTCAACAAGACATGACATCCAAGCTGCCAAGGATAGACAGAAGGCATACACGGATTTGAAGCGTCAAGATAGAATCTTCGAAGAAGGAGACATGGTCTTCATTCGCATACGCCCAAAGAAGAGTTCCCTATCCTTAGGATATTGCAAGAAGCTAAGTCCAAGGTACTATGGACCATACAAGATCCTCAAATGCCTAGGACCTAATGATTATAGATTACAACTCCCTGAGAATCTAAAGGTTCACAATGTATTCCATATCAGCCTATTGAAGAAATATGTACCTAATCCTAACCATGTACTTGATGACCAACAAGTTGTAATGCCTAGTCAAGGAGTCCTTGAACTAAGGCTTGACAGGATCTTAGATCTTAGGGAGAGACAATTAAGATCCAAAACCTTGAGAGAATGCCTTGTCCAGTGGAAAGATTATCCCGAAGAGGATGTCACTTGGGTAGATGAAGGCACTCTCAACCATCAATATCCCCAGTTTATCTTGAGATGACGACATCTCGATTCCTCTAAGGGGGAGAGAATGTAACGTTCGCGTAAACTACCTCTTGAGGATAATGATATAACATTTTCTTAAGGATAAATGGAATTTTTTAAAATTATTTCCTTATACCCCCTAGTCGACAGTCGTGTTGGAGGGGGAGGGGAATAGAAAGGAGGCAGAAGCTCCTCGGTGGGAGCTCGCAGGTGTGGTAGTGCCATGCCTCTCGACACGTAGAGAGGGAGGATCTCCCTCCCCTCCCCCTATAAGAAGCCAGTTGGGATGCTATGCAAGCAACGGCCAGAAGGAGGCTTTGCCATATGACGCTAGCTACTACTGTGAAGGGATGAAAGGGAGGACTGAGGGCTGCCAATATCCGTGCACCATCTACAATAGTGAAGGAGGAAGGGCCGCCTCGTTGCCAGTCTGCCTGGACGAGGGCTGTCGAACCGTCGCTGCCATGCCAGAAGTCGCCGTCGGATGGCTAGATACCCCCTGCCCACGTGTCTGCAGAAGCTCTAAAGCTTCTAAGTGGCTCCTAAGCCCCCTTCCCTTTAGGATTACTCTCCACCACCCCCCCTCCCCCCCCCCCCCCCCCCCCCGGTGTTTAATCCTCCCTATGACCCCCTTCCTGTGGGCTTGGGATTACTATCTCCCCCCCCCCCCCCCCCCCCCCCGAATGTCCCTTTTAAAGCTCATAAGCCCCCCTCATATGCCTCTTGAAACCCCTTTCACCCCCGTGTCGTAAAACCTTTCAAGGGCCCTTCTTGTGCCTCTTATTACCCCCCCCCCCCCCCCCATGCTTTTAATCTCTTTTAAGCCCTTTTCTTGGGCTTTGAAGGTATCCCCCCTAAAAATTCTCCCTTAGGTTCCCCCCCACCCATAAAAGGGTTTTGACCTTTAAGGTCCTATCTCCCCAGTTTTTCTTTGAATCCTCCTTAAGGTCCTTCCCTTGAGGCATCTTAAAATCCCCTATCGAAAAAAAAAACCCCTTAAGCCTTCCTTTGTGCTCTTGAAACCCCATGCAAAATACCCTTGGAGCTTTGTTCTTTTTCCCTATTCGAAAAAAAGTAGAGGGGTTGAGGGCTTTTAACACTTCCATGTTCCACTCAAAAACCCTCGTAATGGATTCCACACCTTGTTATTCCACATTCGTGCGAATCCTTACAAAGGCCATTAAGCCTTCCCCATGGCTTAATGGGTCTTAGTCCTGAAAGATTTTGAAAAACCCCTTTTGAATTCCCGACTCCAAGGAGAAAGCCTTCTAAAATTGTTTTGACGGACGGTGCAAGTTATTGCAAAAGAGAGTCACGGTGGAACATCAAAAAGGAGTTGTAAAGCTGCTTCCACGGTAGAAATGCCACCTAAAAAAGTCAATGGCGCAGCCGCGGGAGGGTCGTCTCCTAGAATCCACATGGACATCTCACCCCAAACCTAGGTTTTCCTTCCTAATTTTTATTTGATATTGTTGTAATTCAATCAAGCAAGGTTAATTGTTAGAAATAGGATATATTTTGTCCTAGTTGTTCACGACAAAGGAACTTAGTCATCAATACTTTAAAATGAAACATGCAAATTAAAGAAAGCATAAACGCACTACTAGCAAATAGCTTTATGAATTGAAATGAATTATAAACTAGACTATTGCCCATTATAATAGTATACTTCGTTTAAGCCTAGATGTATAAATTGCATATCACACTCTTAACCCATATCCTCTTCGCAATGAATCATCATGGAAAGTGCAAAGTGGAAATGATTCTTACGATTTATAAACTCTAGGAAATTATTGTTTGAGAACTGCATAAATTATCAAGTAAAAAGTTGCTTGTTTAGCATGAATTTTGTTCGTAAAGTATAGGAAGATTAATGGCATTAACCTAACCTATGCTTGACCTCAAATCGGTAGGGTTGAAAAATCAATTTACGCATAGACAACGAATCATGTGGAAATGATCTCAAAATTATTTTCTAGGTTAAACAAATTGGCGTAAGCCTAAAATACCTAAATCGCGGAGTACTTGTTCAGAATAAGTTAAATTTCAAGAAATGCCTATACCTTAAATACTTGCCCACATTCACTGAATGTAGGGACAGTGAAATTTAATCGTAAAGTGAGCTAGGGTTTGTACCTAAGAATCTTACAATATGAAACTTGGAAACCCTAGGTCTAACGACACCAGCCTAGTAACCTGAAACAGATTGTTTCGTGACTCCATTGTCTCATAGTTTGAAGCGATACTTGCGCAACAAGTGTGGAGTCATATGATCTTGTGATTGGATCACAAGGGAATGGCCAAGTTCTCGCAATGAAGTTGGCATGTCCTTACGCAAGTTATCTTGCAAGAGGATGAATAATCATCCTAATTTAGTGGTCTTCCTTGAGTAAAGAAGATTGATTGGAAACTAAAGACCAGCCAATAGACTGAAGTAACCAATGAACTTAAAGGTTTGACCAAGTTGGGTTAATAGGGTATGCCCTAACCTAGGATATAGGGGATTGTGCCAAGCTACAAGTCATCCCGGTTTGAGTGTTGGATGCATTCGAAAGGAAGGATTCATTCCTTAGCAATTTGCCAACAAAAACGATCAATGGAAATGTTTGTGCTTGCTATAGATTTTAGAGCACTGCTTGGCTTTGTTTGATCAATGAATTAAAAGATAAATGAATATCTATACTTCAGGTTGAAGGCCTGAAGGGAGAGGCAGCTTCAGTTACCCCCGATTGCCTGCTTGACCCTAACCAAGGGGGTTGTTAACCACGCAGGGCAAGTGGACCAAACCCACCGCGAGAGGTCTCTCTGTTGAACGCTACTTGGAGCAAGAGGATGCTTGGGTGCCAAAGGGGGCTCTGGCCGTAAATCCCTCACCTTCCGGGCCCTATACAAGAGGCTAGCATGACTCACGATTGGATCTCGAGGCCCGGATACTAGTCTATGGGTGAAAACTTGGATTAGTGATCCCTGTGGATTGCTGGATAGCCTTTGGGCGGATTGTGGATAAGCCTACGGGCTGGACTCTTTGTATTTCAAAGATAAATATGATAACCTGTTAATAAGAAACTTGTCTGATATTGTTTTTCCTATGTCAAGTGATAAGATTACGTGAAGGAACCAGTGGCTAACGGGTTAATTAAAGAAGCTAGTTGTTACATGTCCAACTAATGTATTAGGTAATTAAATAACTAAAACAACCCGAGGAAAGTGCGGAGGATGGGCCATAGGTCCCCCGTCCTATGGATGGGTGGTCCCAGTTGGCCGAGAACTTTTCTCAAATCACGATGGACAATAGGAAGATCATCAAAGAACATGAACAACAAAAGCGTTGACCTAGAGTTATGATTAATCCCGATTTACACTATTTTAGGGGAACATAATGGGACTATGCCTTATGGCAGAGAGGTTGAGCTTTTCATCCCTCTTGTTTCCCATTCTCCTTGGACCAAGTGTAGTGTGAATCCACTTCGAACCTGGCGTTTATGCGTAAAGTAGTTCGCTTGGGTTTGATGCTAGTTGCCATTAGGAAATGACCAATAAAGAAAACCCTAATTCAAGTCAATCCTAAGTGGGAACGACCGGAATACTTCCGCTACGTGGCGGACACGGAAAGCCCTAGATCGCAAACCCCGTAACATTCCATGGGAGTGCCGGGTGGAGTTTTCTAGACATCCTTTCCAATGGACTGCTAAGATGTGTCCTGAAGATACAAGTGGATACGTTAAAGTTCATGATTGTACACTTAGGAGCACTGCTTGTACTTCTTTGCTCAAGGAACTAAGGCCAAAAAAATAACTAATGCTTTAGTTTGAAATCCTGGAGGGAGAGGCAATATCAGTTACCTCCGACTATCTGCTTGACCCTATCCAAGGGGGTTATTAGCTGCGTCGGGTACGTGGACCGAACCCGCCGCGAGAGGTCTCTCTGTGGGTGCTACTTGGAACAGGTGGATGCTTGGGTGCTAGTGGAGGCTTTGGCCGTAAATCCCTTGCCTCCGGATCCTACACAAGAGGCCGATGTGACTCGAGATTGGATCTCGATGCCCGCATACTAGTCAATAGGCAGAACTTGAAATAGCCATCCCCGAGGATTGTTGGAATAGCCTTCGGACAGATTATTTGATGTATTTGAAAGGCTGATAAATAAAGATCAAATGTTGAAAAGGAACTTGTTTAACATTGTTTTTCTATGTCAGTGCCTAAGTTACATGAAGGAACCAGTGATTAATTGGTTAATTAAGGAAGCTGTTTTTGCTTGTCAAACTAAATGTGGTAGGTAATTAGATAACTAAAGCAACCCAAGAAAAGTGCGGTGGATGTGATCCTAAGTTCATCCTACGGAAGGGTGGTCTCGGTTGGCTGGAAACTTTTCTCAAAGGAATTGACAGCGAGGTAACAATGACCTAGAATCTATAGAGCTAGACTCCCGATTTATGCTATTTTAGGGGAACGGAATGGAACTATGCCTTACACGTAGAGAGGTCGAGCTTCGCATCCCTCTCGTTTTCCATTCTCCTTGAACCAAGTGTAGTATAAATCCGCTTTGACCCTGATGTTTCTGCGTAAAGTAGTTCATCTGGGATGAGACGCTAGCTACCATTCTAAGAACTTGACCATTAGGAAAACCCTGATTCAGGTCAGTCCTAAGTGGGAATGACCAGAATGCTTCCGCTTCGTGGCAGACTCGGAAAAACCTAGATCGCAAACCCCATGACATTCCTTGGGAGTGCCGAGTGGTGCTTTTTAGATTCTCTTCTTTATGGCTGCTAAGACGTGTCCTACAAGTGGACAAGGGGACACATTACAGTTGGTATCAGAGCAAACCAATGGGATCTAATATTTACAAGAAAACTTAATGAGGGATAGTAGAGCAATATTGCTGTTAAGAACATTTCCTTATTTACTTATTGGATGCTGGCTTGCAGAGTCGCGAAGTATGGAGCAAATTCTTGGTGTTCCAGGTTGTGTTTATGACTGCGATGCGTGCTTCGGATTATCAACGAAGGCTAGGTATGATGAATATCCTAGACCACATCTACAATCCTTCACCCCTGTATGTGGAACAAAGATGGACGAGTGATTTAGGAATTTATTACATAGCTGCCCACCGACTTGCGTACCTTCAAACCAACTTGAAGAGAATCAAGTGGATGGAGGATTTAAAGATCATGAAGCTGTTTATCTTTGTTGAGGCTCACGCAAACGTAACCCTACATGTCGGCAGTCTAAAGGTCAAGTAGAACAAGTATGTGTATGAGGAAGTGACTCAAATGATCCCTGCCGATAGAATTAAGGTGTTGGGATGTTATGAGAAAAACAGGTATCAAAGGAAGGGATACCCCAAGCTTCCTATGACCTGTTGATTCCTGAAAATCCATGACCCCACTCCATATTATTACTCAGTTTCCGTAGCCAAATGTAACACAATCTTGTTTTCCCCAAACTTATGGTCAAATAGAACGAGTCAACCAAGTCATTGGAAATATACTTAGGGCATACTGTTGCCGCGAATCAAAAAAGTGGATTCAATATTTGCCACTAGTTGAGTTTGCCTACAATGTTTCTTACCAACAAAGCATTCAAATGACCCCTTTTCAAGCATTGTATGGGCACGATTGTCATAGTCCTTTAAGCTTTTCGGATCCCACCTTGAGGGTTGAAGCTTCAAAGCAGATGCTAGAGGACATGGATGACCAAATCAAATCAATAAGGCAGGACATCCAAGCCGCCAAGGACAGACAGAAGACCTACACAGACATGAAACGTTAAGACAGATCCTTTGTTGAAGGTGATACGGTCTTCATTCATGTACATCCAAAGAAGAGTTCCCTATCCTTGGGTGAATGCAAAAAACTAAGTCCAAGGTATTGTGGACCCTACAAGATTCTCAAGTACCCAGGGCCTAATGCTTATAGACTGCAACTCCCTAAAAACCTAAAAGTTCATAATGTATTGCATATTAGCCTACTGAAAAAGTATGTGCCTAACCCTAGTCACGCGCTTGATGATCAACAAGTTGTAATGCCTAGCCAAGGAGTCCTTGAGCTACGGCCTGACAGGATTTTAGATGTTAGGGAGAGGAATTTGAGATACAGGACCTTGAGAGAATACCTCATCCAATGGAAAGATTACCTCGAAGAGGATGCCACTTGGATGGATGAAGGTACTCTCAACCAACAATACCCCCAATTCTTCTCGAGATGAGGACATCTCGATTCCTCTAAGGGAAAGAGAATGTAATATTTCCTCACAAAATATTAATGATCCTAGACCAGCACACCCCGCGCAAGAGTAAATTCAAGTGATCTCCCACAACGAAAGACTTTGGGCTAAGTGCTCCCTCCGCGTACATCGATAAACACCATCCCCATGTCGTGTATAGAAAGCTGTGGCTCAAAACCCATAGCCCATGCGGGAACACCCCTTCAAGGGGGAAAAGGGATAAGGGATAATATTTACAAATTTAAAAAAAAACTCCCCTCCCCTTTAGCCGTTGCATGGCGAGGAGAGGGAGTATGATTTAAGTGGTGGAGAGGCATGAGGGGAGCATGCTGATTGCCAGTTGCGTGGCTACCCCCCCACCTTCAGCATATATACCCCCTCCTAAGCTTTAGGGGAGGAGGGAAGTCATTGTGGAGCCTGCACGTTGCCTGTTGTCGCCATGAGGAGCCACCACTACCAGGACTATTGCCGCCGCCTATTGCTGCGCCCCACCGCCTTCATCAACATTATCATCATTATTATCATCATCATCTTCGTCCTCATCGTCCTCTTCAACCCCATCGTCATCATCTCCCTCATCATTTTCTCTCTCCATGTCATCCCTGGACAGGAGCCTAGAAGCTTTTATTAAAGCCTCCATATGCCTTGTTTACTCGTGCCTTCCCCGATTTTTTCTAAAAAACCGCGATTGCAAGGCCCCATTTCCTGTGCGACGGAGGAGATTCTTAGATGGAGTGTCTTCAAAACGCGTAAGTGAACCAAAGGAGAGTTGCTAAAGTGAAATTTACTGCATCAATGGCCCCTAAACAAAGGACGAGAGGAGCATATGCAGGAGCTTCCACCCCAAGTACGCGAGTGGACAATGCCCCGAATCTTAATGCCCATGTTCCTAAAATTAATTCCGCATGAAAAGGATGCACTAGGCATGTTTAATTCTTGTAGGCAAGTTTAAATACATTGGGAAATTTATTTACTCATTCGATCTACAAGTTAGTTGCATGACGTGTATTTGCAATTGCTAGCACTTCCATGGTCAAGGGTAGCTGCAATTCTAAACGTATGATGCATAAATTAAAAGACAGAATTGTGTAAAGGCATCTTGTTGCATTGCAAAAAAGGATAGGGCATAAACACATAATGCGCTTACGCAGTAATTTCCTAGTTGTGATTCGTGTATAAGATAAATCATAGACGGCCATTAAATGATGTTCGAATAGTTGCAATGTATGGAAAGGATTTATGTACTTTGCAATTTATATGCCATGATAATTACATTCTAGGTTGGATTGAGTGCTAAAAGAAGGATTAAGTCAATAATGGACTCATGGCATTCGCTCAAGCGTGGAGTTCTTTATCAAAGTTTGAATGCATCTTCATTAAAAGTATTAAAACTTTAACTTCGTTGCATCAATGTAGGGTTTATATGAGTTAGCTCTGAATGTCAATCATTATAGTATAGGGCAAGGAAAAGAATGATCTATAAGTTGCATAAAAGTAGAAGGTCTATGGTTTGACGTTTCATACTCGCATGGAATGATGCATCTCACCTATTTTCTAGGTACTTACATCTTTTAGGGGAAAGTACTTGCAAACTTAGAAGAACGTATTTGCATCCTTAAAGAAATATCATCTTAAATCATGGGTTGGTTAGAGAAACTAAGTAATTTGCGTATAATTGAGTATCTTACATGAGAACCATAAAGGTATGAGTAGTTAGCATATGACGATCACCCCAATTAGCTAGGTAGAGTTAAGCCACGATAAAATTCTGCCTAGTATCGCACTTGGGATGCCAATTTAATAATTTTGATCCCAAAGATCCTACCCACATTTACGGAATGTTAGGGTTATCTAAACGCCCATGCAAGAATGATCTAGAGTTCTCACCCTAAGGATTAACTGACCAAATAGTAGACCTCCATATGAATTTAGTGTTGGTAACTGCGAGGAAGACGAGAGACGAAAGGAAGAGAGGAGAGAAGAGAGATATGAGACACCGGAAGTGCAACCCCAGAAGTGTGTCAACTGAGCACACATGATAGGAATATATAGAGGGGACCTAGGGCGCTATATATAGACAGACTATATATAGCTAACACCCCCGCTCAAATAAAAGTCCCTTACTATGGATGAAAAAACCCTTGGGGGCTCAAGGGAAAAACCCACAGCTCTATATAGGCCTACCGTTATATTAATATTGAAAATATAAAATTACAAAGTGGAACTTACAAGAACCTATTCATAGGCATCAAAGGAGATACATCACTCGTGAATTACAACATCAACGGAGAAGGAGCTACATCACTTAGGAGCTACATCACTCTTGAATTACAACAGCCTATTCAGAGTCATCAAAAGAGCTTTATTGTGAAAGTACATGGATCTTGAGCATGGCAGTTAGTTATGGTGGATGAAAGGAGAAGAGTAAACTCATGATGGAAAAGACAAAGACACTGTTTGTTACACAAGTGAATTAGGCTCCAAGATTGAGACTTGCACTCATGAACACAATCTTATGTATGTGGACAATGACACTGATACTTTACTGATAAGAAAAGAGTACTATCATTGCATTAAGAAAAGGAAGCAAGTACAATGCTTTTTAGGAAAGTAGGAAACTGTAGTAGGCACCACTGTCCATAAAGCAAGAAACTACAGTAGGCACCATTGTGCATATGGGATAGGTAAGCATGCATGTCCTTGGCCCTGAAGCTCCATACAAAGAGGCTATTAGTGAGTGTGATTGCTGAATCTCAACACCCCTCCTCAATCACAACTAGAAAGGCACAAAGTGTGTAGAGGCTGTAATGAGAACCACCTACAGAGTGTGGGCACACCACAAACATGGTACACACCAGAGGCTGTCACAGAAAAGGCCAAGTGTGGGCACCAAAACATTATGGACATCTAGAGGCTATAACAGGGGCTTCACAAAGTGTACAGGGACTATAATGCCAAGTTACATGAGGAGTTTACAAAGCTTATGGTAGGAAGCATTAGGGCAAGGAAATACAAGGCTTTTAAAATAGTCTATCAGAGTAATGGGAGTAGAAGGACTGATGAGGCTTGTCCTTCTAATCCTGGTGGTCTTCATCTTCATCTTCGTCTTCTTCTTTTGGTCCACGATCTTCTTCTTCTTTTATAGCTGCAAGATAGGCCTTTTGGGACCTCTTCCTAGCATGACAGAACTTCTAATTGTGTCCGGTCCTTTTGTAGAAGTCACAGAAGAGCGGTTCCTTTTTACCTTTGTACCTGTTGTTGACATATAACATTTGTTCATCCTTTGAAGTGCTAGGCTCTTCTTTGCTTTTAAGTTTCTTTTCTTCCTCTAGCAGAGAGGCTTTAATATCAACAAGTTGAGGATCAGGCATATTGGTTAGAGTGGTTGATACATTATCATAGGCAGGAGGCTTTAACAAGACACCAATACAAACATCTTCATCCATTTTTAGCTTTATCCCTACAAGTTGAGTAAGCAGGATTTCCATGTAGCTCAGATGGGATGCCAGGGATGTATGAGGCTTCATATCAAGTCGGAAAAATTCAATCAATAGACCATACTTAAACGACTTTGACTGTGTACCAAATAAGGTATCCAATTTGTCCCAAGTGTCATGGGACGTGTCATAGGCATCCACATGATGGATGTAGTTGTCATCCAATTCGAACTTAATGATGGCTTGTGCCTTGTCATCATTATTCTGCCAAATAACTACAAGGTCCACATCCCGAGGTTTCTTCTCTTTGCCATTGGTAATGGCCCAAAGACCCTTCTTCATCAGAATGAGCTTGATGCGGGTTTGCTAGGTGTGAAATCTAACTCCTTTTCCCATGTTGGATGGCTGAAGCAGTAGCAAATCAGCACCAATTTCTCAGATTTCAATAGCAGAAGAGTTGGTTGTGTCACAAGACACAAGTGCTAAGAGCACTAGATGAGTGTCAATGGACACTATGTTTGTATCTTCTTCCTTGAGTCTTCCAAATTTGCCAAATTCTTCAAGATCTTCAAAATCCAAATCTTCCCCTCCTTGATTTGATGCTAGCAACTTTAGATTTAGTAGGCTTTAGCTTGGTTTAGTGGCAAGAGTGAGAAACTGAGAGAAAAATGAGCTTGGGAGATTTTGGCTATGGTGGAATTAGGGTTTCTGAGACAGGGGCCTAGTTTTTTTCAAATTGCAGGAGCTGTACTTGATGATTTTCAAAACTTTTTTTTATAGAAAGATAGCTTACTTCAAGAGCTATAAAAGCCCCATGGAGATCAACCAGATTGCAGGCAGCTCGTCATGCACAGAGCAGAAAGACGCAGGTAGGGGCAATTTCGGACAGGAGGCGACGATTTCTACAATGCCGACATCAGGGCACAGTAATGTTGGGCTTTAATGTGATGGAGAGTTGTGCCTAATGTTGGGGAACATCTTCCAAGAAGAGGTCATAAGATAATTTGACCTGTAGAGGGAGATCTCAGCCCTATATCAGAGGTATGTCTAGGCTGGCTATGGTGGCCACAGGACAGAAGCAAAGAAGAATGACAATGCTGGAGCTATAAGAGCCCAATGTCAGACTATTATGCAACAAAGGGAAGCGTAGGGAGTTTAAGAACAATCTCCAAAAGGAAGCGTGTGGATATATTGCTTTGTTTGGGAGATCCAAGGCCTCAAAGGTAGGTAGGTGCAGGTTTGGCTATGGCTGCCAAACAGGGCAGTGAGAAAAAAGAGTAGAAGATGAAGTCTTGAGCTGGACTGAGCTCAAGCTGAGCTAGATGAAAGTGAAATGAAGCTGAAGGAGTAGTGCCATGCCCATCTAGGATCTGATACCATGTGAAAGTACATGGATCTAGAGCATGGCAGTTAGTTATGGTGGATGAAAGGAGAAGAGTAAACTCATGATGGAGAAGACAAAGACATTGTTTGTTACACAAGTGAATTAGGTTCCAAGATTGAGACTTGGACTCATAAACAAATCTTGTGTATGTGGACAATGACACTGACACTTTATTGATAAGAAAAGAGTACTATCATTGCATTAAGAAAAGGAAGCAAGTACAATGCTTTATAGGAAAGTAGGAAACTGCAGTAGGCACCACTGTGCATATGGGATAGGTAAGCCTAAATGTCCTTGGCCCTGAAGCTCCATACAAAGAGACTGTCAGTGAGTGTGATTGCTGAATCTCAACATTTATCACTATAACATGTAAAATAAGGATAAGTGACATCACTGCAAAAGATAAAATATCCAAGAAATTCCTTCAACTGAATTGGGGATGTAAGCAATATATCTGTCACATCAAAACTTAAAGAAAAACATTACAGTGACATTAGAACAACACAAGGTCTATAGAGACGGTTCGAGATGCCGCTCTATAGACAACATAACACATGTGGGGCCCCATGAACAGAATATAAATAAAACAATGTGTCATCAGTTAAAATATAGACGCTCATCAGTTGGAAAGAATATAAACGAAATAATGTGTCATCAGCTAGAATATAGACCCTCATCAGCTGGAAAGAATATAAACGAAACAATGTATCATCAGCTAGAATATAGATGCTCATCAATGGAATAACGAACGAGGACGATCATCATGAAGCATGGAAATATCAACATCCAAAAGTAATGTTGATGTTTCCAAAAGCGAGAGAGAGAGAGAGAGAGGAAGCTTCTTGCAAAGCACGATAGTGCTTTTATTAGTTGCTTTATTTCTAAAGCTTAGCTTTATATGGAGCATTATTTATATCTATCATGCTTTTGTAGGCCATGGCTAGAGCAATGGAGGCCATGGCTGGAGCAACGATAGTGCCGCTGGGCCCCAAACAGTGACTCCTTGTTGCAAGGACAGTCCATGTTACGTTTGAGGACCGATATTTTGATACCGTGAGTGCAGCCTTCATCTTTCAATTTCACAAGGCACTTATGGAACTGCGACTTGAGAATATACACCGTGTGCTCTATTCCCAAAAATATCAGGCCGAATCCTTGATACGAAAGACAATCTCCTGGTAAGGATCCTTTTGTCAAACGCTTGTAAAGAACAGCCTCTGAAACAAGAAGCCGATGGCAAGAGACTCCATTCACATAAAAGTCAAGCCGAATCCTTGATAGCAAAGAGAATCTCCTGGTAGGGATTCTCTTGACCAATGCTTTATAAAGAACAATCTATGAAACCAAAAGATGATGGCAGGAGATAAATTTACCATGACGATCCTAACATGTCAAATTGTCTGCCTAGACAAGCGAGCAAACACCCCAGGGACAGAGAGCTGTGGTCTGAGAGAGGAAATATTTTGATTCATCTGTTCTTCTCCTTCGATGAGGGAAGCTGCCACAGTCTTGAGATGCTCGCCGTGACGAAGAAGATATGGGATGCCTGCCTTCCTGTGGGGAGCGATGCGGGGAAGCATCCCTTTGCGAATTCGATGTGGCGGATGGGGTGTTTGGTACTGTGGCAGCAAGCATGCTTGCTGCACTGGTGCTGGTGGCGAGCGATGGCGGGCTGCTAGAGGGAGGGGTGGCGTATGCGGAGGCATCGCAGAGCGTAGGGAAAACATACGTGAAGGTCTTCGATGCCAACAACATGTATCTAGTGTAAACACTAATGCTAGAAAGCTCTTTGTGATGTTGTAGAACCTTGCTCTGATACCATGTTGGTAACTACGAGGAAGAAGAGAGACGAAAGGAAGAGAGGAGAGAAGAGAGATATGAGACACCGGAAGTGGAATCCCAGAAGTGTGTCAACTGAGCACACATAATAGGAATATATAGAGGGGACCTGGGGCGCTATATATAGACAGACTATATATAGCTAACATTTAGGAACCCTAAGGCCAAAGCGTTATCAACTTAGTAGCATTAGGGGCTGGATTGGGTCAAGAGGACTCCCAAACCCTACATCTTGACCAAAGGTATTCTTGGCCAAGGAATATCGTGTGATGGGAGAAATGATCTCACAAGTTAGATGCTGACACCTATCTCGAGCAACAAGTTGCAACGTCGCATGGTTTTGTGTCTAAATCACAAAATAGTATTGCCACTCCTTAGAACAAGGTTGGTGAGTTCTAAGTATAAGTCTAATTTTCTAGAGGATGAGTAGTCAACCTGCTACATCACCCTTCCTTGGGAATGTTGAAAGCGTTCGGGAAAAAGGAATACACCTTAGCAGTTGGCCGTACAAATGACCACTGGAATGTTCATCATCGTACACTTAGGAGCACTGTTTGTACTTCTTTGCTCAAGGAACTAAGGCTGGAAAAATAACTAATGCTTCAGGTTGAAAGCCTAGAGGAAGAGGTAGCATCAATTACCTCTGATTGTCTGCCTGACCCTATCCAAGGGGGTTGTTAGCTGTGTCGGGTACATGGACCGAACCCACCATGAGAGGTCTCTTCGTGGGTACTGCTTAGAGCAGGAGGACGCTTGGGTGCCAGTGGATGCTCTGGCCGTAAATCCCTTGCCTCCAGATCCTGCACAAGAGGCCGATGTGACTCGAGATTAGATCTCGATGCCCGCATACTAGTCAACAGGCGGAACTTGGAATAGCGATCCTTGAGGGTTGCTGGAATAGCCTTCGGGCGGATTATTTGATGTATTCCAAAGACTGATAAATACAGATCAAATGATGAAAAGGAACTTGTTTGACATTGTTTTTCTATGTCAGTGCCTAAGTTACATGAAGGAACCAATGATTAATTGGTTAATTAAGGAAGCTATTTTTGCTTGTCAAACTAAATGTGGTAGGTAATTAGATAACTAAAGCAACCCGAGGAAAGTGTGGTGGATGTGACCCTGGTTCCATCCTACGGAAGGGTGATCCAGGTTGGTCGGGAACTTTTCTCAAAGGAATTGACAGCGAGGTAAAAATTACCTAGAATCTATAGAGCTAGACTCCCGATTTATGCTGTTTTAGGGGAACGGAATGGAACTATGCCTTAGAGAGGTCGAGCTTTGCATCCCTCTTGTTTCCCATTCTACTTGAACCAAGTGCAGTATAAATCCGCTTCGACCCTGATGTTTGTACATAAAGTAGTTTGTTTGGGGTTAGATGCTAGGAACTTGACCATTAGGAAAACCCTGATTCAAGTCGGTCCTAAGTGGGAATGGCCGGAATGCTTTCGCTTCATGGAAAACTTGGGAAGACCTAGATCACAAACCCCTTGAAGTTCCTTGGGAGTGCCGGGCAGCGCTTTCTAGACTCTCTTCCGATGGGCTACTAAGACATGTCCTACAAGTTTTCAGATAGGGTAAAGGGGCCAATAGAGTCGTCTAACAATCCTCCATTATAGCTTTTTCTTCTAAGTGAGTTTCATAAATATTTGTTAATGGTCAAAAACTATTTGTACCATAACTTGCAAAGTTTTTAGCATGTAAGAGATAGGGTAAAGGGGCCAATAGATTCATTTAACAATCCTCCATTATAGCTTTTTCTTCTAAGTGAGTTTCATTAGTATTTGTTAATGGTCAGAAACTATTTGTACCATATGGAGCTCAAAGACAAAACATGGTGTTTTTATACTTTTATCAAGTAGCCCTAGTTATAAACGAAGGATTCAAAAAGCCAAAAAGAGTGACACTCAAGGATGTGTTGCTTTAAAGTTTTACAAAATTAAAAATATAAAAAACATTACATGGCTCAATTGTTTGACTCACATGAAGCTCGTATTCCATTTAAACAAATTTGTATTGTAATGTTAAGTAGCTAAAAAAGCCACATATTTTTTTGCAAAAGTATCACTCAATTGGGGTGTGGGGTGTATTTCCCTTTTGGGAGGGGTCACTTTATTGGCCCTTTTACCCTACGAAGAGCTCATACTCTAGGAATATCGTCAACCCTTAAGCTATACATCGAATACATGAACCTTCTTCCATGTATGCTAGGGAATCCACAACGAAGGGGAAGCCTCAATAAAGTATCCCTACTCGAAGCATCCGTGCTCTCATGTCTCGAACCCTATTGATAGTAGAGCATACTCAACGAAGCATCCCTACTCTCATGTGGCATAATATCGACATGCATATACAACTTCCAAGTAGTTTGGGTACCCTCCGCGACCTAAGGTTGGGCATTTTTATCTCAAGAATAAGGGAGAACCACCTCTAGGCATCACTCGACTCCAACTTCCCCATCCTAGTTAATTATATGAGCATTGAGCATTGTTTCTAAAGCATTTTGAATTTGATCTTGTATAAGGGCACCTAATTTTGGTTCAAGTGTTACTTGTAGGTGAACACTTCATAGGGTACACTTTAGCTTCTTTTATCTTCTTGCCAATTATAGTGTGGGTTTACCTGGTTGGCCATGTGGAGCTTACTTGAGTATTATTGGCCTTTCTAGACCATGAAACAGTTACCCTTTGATGAACATATTCATTGGTAGCTGAGGGGATTTCCTCACAAAAGAGTGTGCTGGAGGCCATATGTGCAATTGTTCATTTGATATCTTGTAGATATTGCTAGGAGTGGCAACATCACACTATTCATCGGATAGCTCATAAGCACTATTAGAAACTGGGTAGGACTATGGATATTCTTGGCATGCATTTGAGAGGCTAAAAACTCCAAAAGGAATCCAAATATACACATTTTCATCCCTTGAGGTAAAAACTTGGACTTCACCTCGAGAGTGTACGAGATCTTGCACCATAGGCCTCCTTCGACTCACTACGTATTTCCCATCCCTTGTATAGTCATTAGGCATTGTGATTGAAGTGTGCCTATACCAAAGTTGCACATTTTCTTGCTAGACTTGATCACTTTAGTTTCTTGGATTCCTCAAAGTGTTTCTTCCTTGGGGCATATGCTTGAGCTAGTTGCTACTTGTTGATCCATAGTACCCCTTCTTGGCAATTCTAATTCACCTGGAAGGCCACACTGTGTGTTGACTTGACTACTTGAAGGTCTAAACAACCTACAAGAGGACATCCACATATTCATATACCCCTTGAATCGATAATACATTATGGAGTCTAATAATGCCTTGAGATGAAGGGTTGTATGAGTCATTTTCTAATGTAATATACACCTAAAGCTTGTATTGCATTACCCATTATGTTAGTAATCATATATTTGCATTGTAGGATATATTTTTTGCTTCTTCAAAGCTCAAGATTTGCAATCCTCGAGGAAAAATGTGGGATTTCACTTGAAGAGCATTAGCTTTGTAAGGCTAGGGTACTTTTCCTTGCACTAGACTACTCCCTAGCATTGAGAGGTGTCCATATTAGGCATTATCATTAACTAAAAGCATTGGTGCTCAATCTAGGCTAGTTTGGCTATCACTAAAAATATCACAATGCACTCAAATCTAACCTTCAAGGAAAAAAAGATAGTGGTAGGTGTTGAGCTAAAAATGCATTATAAACTTAATTAACAATTTAGAACCTAGAACTCAAAATTACCAAACTTTCATTAAAAAGAGATGTGATCCTAGAGAGTGTTTGTGTCCCATAAGCCAAACCCTAATTTGGAAGGACCCATCCATCTATACATAAAAATAATGCTTACCACTTAGCTCTAATTTCAATTTTGTAGATTGCAAGTGCCTTATCTTTGTTGTCCACACATTGTTCATGGAGGATATCATAGTTCAAGCTACTATCCATTGCTATCTGTCATCAAATGCTTATTGCCTAGCCTCTTCCTACTGTTGGTGACTATTTCTAGCTTGTTTCCCACTATAGATTTATTGCATTTACTACTCTTTATCCATTTTCTTTGTTGGTTTTGATTATCTTCAACTTAATGTTAATTGTTATATGAAAAACAACACCTCTGTTTTGTTATTTTTGCTATTGTACAGCATACTATGCCAGGCTATAAGTTGCATTCTAGTGCTATAGTCTATCATCTAATTGCCATGTCATTTTCTACTATTGTGTTTGTTTTTGCCATATTCCAAACTCCAATACTGATCTAGCCCCACTATGGATTGTGTTTGCTATTAAATGAGGTGTCCTAAAGTTGTCTGCTATGATTGGCTTAAAGAGATGCATGATTTACAAAATCCAGATTTTGTGCAGATAGATGATGGTCTATGCCACCCAATTTCACACATTAAAACAATTCTCTTGTCCTTACATGATGGCCATAGAATGAGTAAGCCAGATATATTACATGTGCCATCAATGATAAAGAATTTAGTATTTGTTAGCAAATTGGTAGAGTGAGGGTTACATGTTCCATTTAATGCAAAATGTTATTTTATAGAAGACTTTAATGATAAGTGTAGGTTGATCACAAAAGGAAGTGTAGGTTGGCCACATATTCACTTTCTCGGGTAAGTTACTCATGAATATATGTGTGTATCACGTGGGTTTAAAATAAAGGATTTTTAAAATACCAATTTTATACATTTGTTACATATAGAAGGGTGGAATATAAAAGGGTTATTTACAAATTGAATAGAAAAGGGTTATATTTTATTTAAAAAATCATAAATAAGGAATTTTATATATAGGCCTTGAATGCACTTGATGTAGAGGATATACATATAGTAACTTCCTCGAGTTCACTTTAGATGCTGAAATTCCTATTATGAATGTTGCTATGTATTAAAGAAAAAGGAGTGATTGGAGACATTAAAATATGACATAAACATATTGAACATGTAAATGTGCAAAGGCTGAAATTAATGTAGTCCAAGGGTTTGGTTACAAGGTTTCCTACTTTTAGAGTTACACAGTTTCATAAAGTTTGCGAAGCATGTCATTTTGGTAAGCAAGCAAGACAACATTTTTTGCATGATAGAGGTGTGAGCAGAAATATAGTTAATGTTGTGTATACACATGTTTGGGGGCCTACCCAAAATATATATCTTGGTGGCAGTAAATACTTTGTCACGTTTATTGAAGATTATTCAAGAAAGCTATGGATATATTTCATAAAGGAAAAGAGTGATATATTTGAGAACTTCAAAACTTTCAAGGCTACTGTTGAAATAGAAACATGCTTGAAAAGAGTGGTATATTTGAGCACTTCATAACTTTCAAGGCTATCGTTGAAATAGAAACATGCTTGAAAGTTAAGTGCTTGAGATCAGATGAAGAGAGAGAGTATTTCTCTAATGAGTTGAGTGACTTTTTTGAGGTCTCATGGGATAAAGAGAAAAATTATTTTTGCAGGTATACTCCATAGCAAATTGGGGTTGCAAGAAGGAAAAATAGACATATTGCAAAAGTTGTATGAGTAGCTGAAAGAAATATGCCAAAATACTTTTGGTTTGTAACGTGTCCACTTGTATCTTCAGGACATGTCTTAGCAGTCCATCGGAAGGATGTCTAGATAGCTCCACCCGGTACTCCCATGGAATGTTACGGGGTTTGCGATCTAGGGATTTCCGCGTCTGCCACGTAGCGGAAGTATTCCAGCCGTAAATCCCTCGCCTTCCGGGCCCTGCACAAGAGGCTAACATGACTTGGGATTGGATCTCGAGGCCCGCATACTAGTCTATAG
Organism: Lygodium microphyllum; assembly: GCF_053477565.2. NCBI lineage: Eukaryota > Viridiplantae > Streptophyta > Polypodiopsida > Schizaeales > Lygodiaceae > Lygodium > Lygodium microphyllum. The sequence goes on from NC_141144.1 coordinate 78,592,414, forward strand.
GTGGAAACTTGGTTTAGTAATCCCTGTGGATTGCTAGATAGCCTTCAGGCGGATTGTGGATAAGCCTACGGGCTGGACTCTTTGTATTTTAAAGATAAATATGATAACCTGTTAATAAGGAACTTGTCTAATATTATTTTTGTCTAATATTGTTTTTCTATGTCAAGTGATAAAATTACATGAAAGAACTAGTGCCTATCGGGTTAATTAAAGAAGCTGATTGTTACATGTCCAACTAATGTGTTAGGTAATTAAATAACTAAAACAACCCGAGGAAAGTGTGGAGGATGGGCCATAGGTCCGTCCTACGGATGGGTGGTCCCGGTTGGCCAGGAACTTTTCTCAAATCACAAGGGACAACAAGAAGATCGTCAAAGAACATGAACAAAAAAAGCGTTGACCTAGAGTTATAATTGAGCCCGATTTACACTGTTTTAGGGGGAATGGAATGGGACTATGCCTTATGGTAGAGAGGTTGAGCTTTGCATCCCTCTCGTTTCCCATTCTCCTTGAACCAAGTGCAGCGTGAATCCGCTTCGGACCTGGCATTTCTGCGTAAATTAGTTCGCTTGGGTCCGACACTAGTTGCCATTAGAAAATGACCAATAAGGAAAACCCAAATTCAGGTTGATCCTAAGTGGGAACGGCCGGAATACTTCCGCTATGTAGCAGACGTGGAAAGCCCTAGATCACAAATCCCGTAACATTCCATGGGAGTGCCGAGCGGAGCTTTCTAGACATCCTTTCCGATGGAGTGCTAAGACGTGTCCTGAAGATAAACGTGGACACGTTACAGTTGGACCAACAACGGAATTGTTTTTATGAAATCTTAATAAGTTGAAGTAAAGCAAATGTTGCTGTTCCAAACATTTTCTTACTTCCAATGCTGTCTTGTAGAATTAGGAAGCGTGGAACAAGTTCTCAGTATTTCGAATCATGTTTATGATTGCAATGCATTCTCCGCATTATCGACAAAGGGTTAAGATGATGAACATCCTAGAGCAAATCTATAATCCATCACCTTTGTACATGGAACGAAGATGGATGGGTGCCTCAGGAATCTACTATATAGCCGCCCACCAGTTGCTTACCTACAAACCAACCTAAAAGGATCAATTGGTTGGAAGACTTGAAAGTCGTGAAGCTGATCATTTTTGTGGAAGCTCACGTAAACTCAACTTTACATATTTGAGGTCGGAGGGTTGAGATGAACTCATATGTATATGAGGAAGTAACCCGTGTGATGCCTGCCGACAAGATTAAAGTGTTGGGGCGCCATGAAAACAATGGGTTCCAAAGGAAAGGATACCCCGAACTTCCAATGACTTACCGATTCCTGAAGATCTATGACCCGAAACCATACTATTATACAATTCCTGTAGATAAGTGTAATACAACATTGATCTCCCCAAACTAAATGTAACAGTTGGCTTATCATCACAAGATATGTTGTATTTCAAAAAGGCTATGCTCATATAAACACAAATAAGACTTCTTTTTATCAATGTCTAATTGTGCATTAGAATTGATAAAAAGTTAAGTGGTTAGATTGCCTGGGTGATAGTGGAATTGAAGATGTAATATAAATCAATAATGTTTATCGTATAATGACGTTAAGAAACCTTTATCCAGGCACAACCCCAGGTACAGGTTCCTAGTTCGCCTCCTACATCAAGTACTGCTATAATCCAGGAGAAGAAGTTCCTTCTCAAGCAGATTAAGCCACCCGATTTTGACAGGAGAGGCAGGTCCGTCCAAGCTGATGCTGAAATTTGGATTGAATCCATGGAGGATTACTTCAAAGTAGCCCGTAGTGCACTCGCCAATCAGGCTATGCTCGCCAAGCTAAAGATCACCGGTGAAGCCAAGCTTTGGTGGAAGCAATGGTGCAGGGATCAAGGGATCACAGAGGGATCCGTTACCTGGGAGAAGCTGAAGAAAGCCGTGCAAGGAAGATACTTACCACTTGTATACCGCACGTAGAAAATGAATGAGTTCTACGAGCTAAAATAGATGGGACTCCCTCTTGATGCATACTATTCTAAATTTGTCTCACTTCTTAACTATGCACCACAGATGGACATGGCACAGTAGGTATCCAAATTTTGTGCTGGTTTGAATCCACCAGTAAATACCCATCTCAAATCTATGCATCCATCAAATCTTCAGGACGCTCTCATTCGAGCTGCGCCTATAATTCAGGAGGTGCAGGCTAGACCAAGGGTTAACAAAACCTGGTCTTATAATGACCTGAATAGAGGAGCATTCAAGCCTCAAATAAAGAGAGTTCAAGGTCATAATCAGGGACAAAGAAAGAAAGCAAGGACTAATAACGTCAACAACTTTGTTTCTACTCAAAGAAATGGCCAAAACCTTTGTTGTTTCCACTGCAACGAGCCTAGACATTTCAAGAGGCAATGTCCCAAGCTTGGTGGAGGACATTGCCAAGCACCTTTCCAAGGAACGGGCCGTGGTCAAGGAGCCGCTACCCGAGGTAGAGGAAGAACCACTTGCGTTGCCAATAGGCAATTGTGCAAAGAAGAAGAAGAAGAAGATCTGACCATGGAAGCAGAGTTTGAAAGGGCGACAATCCATGCCGCTCTACACAGAGAAAGGGCCAAATCGCCAGTTTTCAGTGATTCAGACACCGTCGGACTATCAAGGAAAAAGTTTCAAGACGTTGATTGATTGTGGCAGTACACATTCCTTTATCTCACCAACATGTGCAAAAAGATTAGAAATAGCCACAGTAGAAGCACCTACCTTGCTTGTGGAATTGGCAAAATGGTCGTGAGGTTACTTGTACTAGGCAAACTGCTAAGGTGGAATTCTTTCTGGGAGGAAAGAAGACTTCAGTCAAATTCAGAGTCATGAATTTAGGTATCCATGAGTGTCTACTCGGAATGGATTGGCTTAAGCCTAATGACGCCTACATTCACTATAAAAAGGGTCAAGTTTCCTTTTGAAACTCTGAAAGGGAATTAGTCACAACTCAAGGTGAGGCTGGAATGCCAAGAATCCAATTGGCCAAAGTATCTCGGATCATAAAAGGAGTCAGAAAAGGATTACCTGTCTACTTAATTAAGCTCAACAAGTTAGATCAGAAGTAAGAGTCTAGTGAAGGACCTTCTTGGCTAAAGGAATACGCGGACGTATTCCCTGAAGAGTTGACAGAACTCCCACCTCAAAGAGAAGTGGATCATGAGATTAGGTTAGTACAAGGAGCTGCACCTTTTGCAAAGAGACCTTATAGAATGTCCATACCAGAAGCAATTGAGCTCAAGGAACAACTCAAGCAACTGCTAGATCAGGGCTACATCCGGCCTAGCAGTTCACTATGGGGAGCTCTAGTACTATTCCAGAAAACGAAAGATGGAACACTTCGACTATGTATTGATTACCGAGGATTAAATCAATCAATGGTCAAGAACAAGTACCCTATTCCTAGAATAGATGAGCTTCTTGACCGTCTTCAAGGTGCAAAGATCTTCTCCAAGATTGATCTCAGGTTAGGTTACTATCAGATAAGGATCAAGGAGGAAGATATCCCCAAGACGGCCTTCAATACAATATATGGGCACTTTGAGTTCCTAGTTATGTCATTCGGGCTTACGAATGCACCTGTCACTTTCAATAGGTTAATGCAGGATATCTTTAGGCTATATCTTTATGACTTCATGCTCGTCTTCTTCGATGACACTTTAGTCTATTCTAAACATGAAGAAGATCATGAACCCCAACTTCAGATTGTCCTTGAGACAATGAGGGCACATAAGCTGTATGCTAAGATGAAGAAGTGTGCATTCTTCAAGTGTCAGATTGAATATCTGGGATTCAGAGTATCAGCACATGGAGTCTCAGTGGACCCAGCCAAGGTCAAATATGTGCTAGAATGGCCCATACCAATATCTATCAAAGAAATACACAGCTTTCTTGGATTGACAAGATGGTAGAGGGTCTTCATAAAAAACTATGCTTTGATTACAGCACCCCTGATGGACTTACTGAAGCAAACTTCCATTGCATGGTCAACTCCCGAATAAAATAGCTTCGACACATTGTGATGGGACCTAAAACGCACCGACACTAGCTCATGCACTAGGCGGACCTCTATCATGCACTCAACAACCCCACAACCTCGCGGGCAGAAGTGTGGATGACACATACATCATCTTCCTAAACATCTTGCGTTTGTATCACGTCTTGTAGTCCAACTCTAACCCAATTAACACTCCTCAGAGGGAGTCCCAACACATTGCCAAATAGCACGAAGCACAAACATAGGAGGTCCTTCAATGGCTGAATGCCGCTACCTCACTACGACTCTCCTACACCTTAGGGATTGGCCTCTCGATGCGTCGCTAAACATATATAACATACGAACACAAATTTCTCTCTTTTATGATCTGTGTATTTCCAGGAGATATACCATGCTTCCTTACTTTTCTTTCCCCTTAGACCCAACGCCTAGCCTACAGCTTGGACAACCTTACTCACTCAACGTTGGTCATGTTTCTAGAAAACAATTGCTATGCATCCAGGAGGTATTGTCTGATACCTTTTAAATTTCTTTATGATTTATGCAAATTGTGAATGTCCACGTGCTCAAACAATTAAGAAAATTAGCATTGGTGTACATGTGGAAAACATTTCTTTCAATGGATTTCTCTATCTTTCGTATGCAACGTTGCATGAACCTAGCAGCGAGAAACCCTCATGCTACTAGATCCTTAATTTTTAATTATCAACCGATCTATATGATATGCATGAAAAACCAGTAATCTTTTCATCATTTCATTCAACATTTACACACTTTTTATACACTCTACCCCCTCACCCGTTTAGGTTGTGCATATTGCATGGGTTTAGGGTTCATTTTCCACATTTTTATTGCATAAAAAGCCATAAAAACTCACTAGAATATAGAGGTAGGGTTGAACTGAGGCTAAACCTTATACTTCAGACCCCCCATACATCCACAAACATGAATCTTATTTTTCCTTAATTTTCGGCACTCAAAATTCATTTTTTCCCTATTTTTCCCTTATTTTCCCTATTTTTCTTGTATTTTTTTTCCAATAATTAATGACTGAAAATTCAAAATGGGTTATGGGCTGTGGCCCTTAGGTTCATTTGCAACAAAAAGACATGTTTAGTTGGTGTGTCTTATGATATTTTCCATTGATGTCTCAAAAACACCCAATTTTCCCATATTTTGCATATTTACGGGTTTTTCACTACTAATTTCATTCACAACATTTATGATTTTCTAATTTTCTGAGCATAAACAGCTGAAAGACATTGAAGACAACATTATAATGCATTATCATCTCATGGGAACAAGAATTCATGAAGCAAAGTGCATAAAAACACCATTTTCCTTTATAAAAATGAGATTACCGTTCTTTGCGGGTTGCGGGTTTTTATTTGCCATATCTCGGGACTGATTTCCAGCCACCATTACTACTCATGACAGTCCACAATTAGCAATCTTCCTTCCTCTTGAACTATGGAGCAATCCGATCTTCATTGGGCAAGCATTCATCATCCATTCTTCTTCTTCCTCTTCACCACATGAATCTGCCTTTAGGGGAGAGAGAGGGAGGACAGAGAAAGACTAGATTTCTATCTCAGCATTCAGGCCACCATTTGACGGGTGAGAGGCGGCGATATGACCAGCAGGGAGAAGGAAGACAAGGGCAATGATCAATTGGATGGGTTGTGTGTAGCAGGCAAGTTGCTTCTCCTCTTCTCATGGTGCATTTTTCGGGCGTAGTTTCCTCTCCTTCTTCTTCACGTTTTTTCACTTCTTCCTCATGCCACGATTTTATTTGGCATAAAATGCTTCCAAGACCCCAAGGGTCACTTACCACTAGGCCCAACTCATGTCCACCTCTTCAAATCTTGACCAACTCTTGGCCATTTCCCTGACCGGACTCGGAATTGAGCTCTGAAAAATCCCGGGCATCCGGTTCGGCATCCCGCATTGGCCGGTAACTCTTGTCAACCCACACGACTGTCTGAAAAATTATGAAGAATCAACAAGTGTCGCTCGGGTGCCTTTAAAGCACTTTGGTGCTTAAAATCGCCGCCGCCTTTGACGTTGAATATTTTTCTCTTGATATTCATAATTTTTAGCTATTTTAAAGCACTTCTCGGCACCAAAATTCCTCTCTCATTGGCGACCGCGGGATAGGGTGACTCAGCCCGTCGAATCCACGAACATATTTGCACATAAACAACCAAAGAAGCGTCAAGCTGATACAAAACAAATATGCGATAAAACTTAGCACAAGGCTCCCCCTACCCCCTGACAAACCAAGGCATGATATCCACAAGGAGTAGGCCTAACATCATCTAATAGAAGATCGGAAGCGAGTCACTAACCAACTGCTCCAACACAGCCAAACTAAAAAGAACTATCAAAGAGGTTGCCCTAAGTGGTGGTCTAAACTACCTACCTAACTAAGGACAACACAACTAGGAGCCCCTACTAGGTGAGGACTCCTATAGCCTGATCAAGAAGTATTTTATTTTAGTACATTTCTTCTTTAGGGTTTTATTTGAGGGACATACTCGGGTATGCAAAAAGGAGGGAGTTGAGCGTAGTGACCCAAGGAGAATAGGGCATCGGCCTTAGGACCTGTCTCGGTACCTAAGAACCTACCAAGCACTCGCAAGGCGACACTTAATCCTTTTCTAACGCTCACTTTTATTTTCGCTCCAACCTTCCTTATTTTCTTCTTTTTCAGCTAGATGCCACCCCTAGGAAGACAAGGTATCGGCTGACTCGTCCCTAGGAACCTACCAGGCCTTCGCAAGGCAATGATCAACTGCTTATAAATTTTTCTTTCTTTTCTTTTCTTTTGATAGGGGTTAGAACCCCTTTTTACACACCTTCGTATATATGGATTTCCCTTAAGATATTCAAGGTTTCTTTTCTCTTTATCATTATCATTTGTCTTCTGGCAGGCTTCTCTAACGGCCTCATAACTAACAAGAACTCCTGGAACAGCTGCCTAGAAGGGTAGCAGAACAGGGTCACTAGAACCCCCTTCTAAAACAGGCCTTTTGACGCTTAGCAATGTCTTTACAAGAGGCAATGACTACTCCGACCTCCCTCAAACATACTAAACCGAAACCTCGGGACTGCACTCCTTGGACGCCGGTCCCCAACAAAACGAAAAACCCCCCTTAACCAGCACATAAACACAAATAGCATAAACACCACAGTACTCATAAAGGAAGGATATCACCTGGATAGGGCCACGAGAATCTTCCACGCAACAAAAGGCTCCTTCCAAGCACGTCTTCAAACCTATCTAGTGCAAAACTCAAACAAGAAACCATTACCTGCACCTGCACTAAACAGACAACTGGCCCTCTTGGCCTAATGAAATAAAACACTTCACTACAAAACTGAATCGGCCCTCTTGGCCTAACAAAATTAAACATTCAAAACCTCGCAATACTGGCCCTCTTGGCCTAATGAAATAAAACAAAGTAGCACCTACACATCCTTCCCTGGAAGAATCCAGATATACAATAAGAGGCTCCCTCCCAAGGAGGAAAAACAGGCTCGTAGCCCTAAACTAAATGCATGAGGTTATGACCCATCCCTCCTGCATAGATAGCAAGAGGCGTACGCATAATATGATGTCTAATCAACCTATGGGTCCCAGATAATAATGGTAGATTGGTCTCGGCTAGTCTTTGCATCACCCATATCAACCATCGTCTGCCATATATTGCATGTTCTGATAACATCCCCCACAAGCGGTCGGGTCCTGTTTCATCATTGATCACAATATCCAAACTAGGACCACAATTAAAGAAGAGGTCTTCCTCATAAGCAAGATTTGCTAATGAATCCGCAAACTGATTCCAGTAACGTGGAATCAGCTGAAAAGACACTCTCTCAAACTCCTCTAGTAGGGCCATCGTAGTCCGACGATACATACAAAGAATGGGATTCCGCACTATGTATGTCCAATCTAGCTGATTCAGGATCAACTGGGAATCCCCTTTTACTAACAATCAATGAATACCACCTTGCTTGGCAATATACAGTCCCATAATCAAGGCTTCATACTCTGCCATATTGTTAGTGAATCCTACCCTGAGATAAGTAGCTAACTTCATCGTAACTCTTCGTCGGGGGTCTCGGATTACTACTCCCACACTTCCTTTTCTATTAGGGCCCCTGGACGCTCCATCAAAATATAATGTATACGTCCATAATGGGTTTACACAGTCGGCCATCACGAACTCCTCTATTCGTAGCTATGATAGTCAAAGCTTAGCATATTGAGAGGATGAACTGACGGCTCCATCCCACCTTCTTCATTGAAGTCAACAGGGATACTCGTCAACAGTCATAAACAGTGATGGCAGAAGACTTTGATCTCCCACACAAAAGTTCCATCTTCTTGCTCAATCACTGTATATCCTTTGCTCCACCAGATGAGTCTCCCCTGACGGTATCATTGCTCCAGATATGGGTGCTCCAAATAAGGGATTAACCGACCCATCAACTGTCTTTGAAGCTCTTTTCCGCAGGTCTCAAATCATTCCTAGCATGGACCTGCAATGCATTTCCTTTGTATTAGCAGACTTAGAAATAGTAAGGTTTAATCTTATTAAGATTAACCTTATTCTTAAACTCCACTCCCTGTAAATCAGCTAATAGGGCTGTAGACTTATTCTTCCCTAACCTAACGATTTTGTAGGGTCCATCCCATTTAGGCTCCAATTTTCCTAGGAAAAGCTCCCTACGCGCATCATAATATAAAACTAGTTGTCCCTTCTTAAAGGTGTACTTCTTCGCTTTTAGATCATGCAACTGTTTCATGCGACGTTTAGCCACCTCTTGGTGTAATAGGCTTTGCAACTTAATTTCATCCATGTATGCTAAGGTCATAAATCGCTCTAATGGGGCGTCCTCATTACCTAAAGAATGGTTTATTGCGAATCTAATAGTCGGCAACCCAATTTCTAAGGGTAAAATGCACTCTTCACCACAAACTAGTTTGAACGGCATGTGGCCAGTGGCTCGTTTGAACGTGGTATTATATGCCCATACTGCCACATACAGCTTCTTATCCCAGTCGCATTACTTTTCAGATACGACTTTCGATAGGATGCCCACAAGCTGCTTGTTGGTGCTTTCAACCTGCCCATTTTCCTGAGGATTATAAGGAGTCGTTTGGTTGTGCTTGATTTGCCAAGCCTCTGTCAAGCTTTTGATCACCTTATTCAGGAAATGGGTTCCGCGGTCTGACACTAATTCTTTCGGCGGACCAAAACGGCATATTATCTGCTCTAAAAGGAAACTAGCAATTTCTTTAGCATCATCTTTCCTTGTTGCACGTGCTTCTGACCACTTTGTGAAGTAGTCAGTTGCTACAATGATATACCTCTTTTGTGCAGTCGACGACAGAGTAATAGGACCCACAAAGTCTATTCCCTACTTCTCAAATGGAAGTATCACCATAATAGGGGTGAGTGGTCTTTTTCTATTCTCTCGACTATCATGTCGTTGACAAATATCGCATCTCTTAACATACGCAAATGCATCCTGGAATATGGCAGGCCATCAGTAACCTGCTCTTAAAGCCTTTTGTGCTGTAAGCCGTCCAGCAAAATGGCCTCCGCAAGCAGAATCATGGCACTCTTCCAAAATGAATGGCACCTCATTAGGCATCACACATCGGCGATAGATGTCATCAACCCCTTGCTGATATAATGTACCTGCGATCAAGGCAAACTTTAATGCCTACTGCTTAATTTTCCTTCTCTCAGCTTTAGATAATTCGGATCGAGCCTCTCCCGTCGATAAATAATGTGTTATTGTAGCATACCAAGAGGGAATAGACGCCGTATCTATTTTAAATAACAAATCCATGTCACTACCTTCAGCCCCACCGATTCTTTCGGCTCCCCAAAGTCCACAAGACATTCCACGATGCCTTGCAACCTTAGTGGCTTACTCCTAATCTCATAATCAAATTCCTGCAAAGTGATTAACCACTTTGCTAGACTATCAGGCGGCTGCAGCTTATTCATCAATAATCGAAGTCCCTCCGCCTTCGTATAAAGCACAACTTTCTCATAGATAATATAATGCCTGAATTTCTTGGTCCCAAAGACCATCACCAGACACAACTTCTCCATGTAGGTATAATTGATTTCGGATACCCCCAGCTTTCGGCTAGCAAAAGCAATCGGGTGGTACCATTTTTCTTCCCAAATTTGGGCTAAACAGCAGTTGATACTATGCATGGTGGCTGCTGAAAATATATAGAACACCTCACCTCTTTTAGGTGCTTTTACTAGCTCCTGCTTCACATCCTCAAATGCTATCTTACAAGGGTCGCTCCATACAAACAAACAGCTAAAGGACAATAGATTTGTAAGCGGCAAAGTTCTTTCTGCCAAGGCGTTTATGAATCCGTGGTAATAACCAACCGAAGACAAAAAGCTATGAACTTCTTTCGGAGTGCGTGGTGGACCCATGGCCACTATGACTTTGACCTTCTCGGGATCTGTCACAATACCTACCAAACTGACCACATGGCCCGGCAATAGCCCATAAGGTACTCCAAAAACACACTTCCGTGGGTTTAGGACGATGCAAAATTGTCTACAACGCTCAAAGCATTTTCTTAAAATGATCAACTGCCTTTCTCTCATGACGGTGGCCCCTAAGTCATCAATAAACACCTTCAACTCTTCAAGGGATATGTCACCGAATGTCTTATCTGCTACTCGTTGCCATGAACCAGGCACATTGCATAAACCAAAGGCCATCACATGGTATGCAAAAGTACAAAAGACAGTAATAAAAGTCATTTTCAACTTGTCCTCTTCTGCAATTTCCATCTGGTTGTATCCTGCAAAGCAATCCATAAACGAATATATCTCCCTACCCGCTAATTGATCCAAAATCTGGTTAATAAATGGCAATGGGTAGTAGTCCTTAACTGTCTGCTTATTCAGCTCCCTAAAGTCTACACATAATCGGATTTGATTATTCTTCTTCTTTCTGATCACAACTGGCAAACACCATTCCGTGTGTTGCACAGGAAAAATCAAACTCGCTTTTCGAAGCTTCTGTAACTCTTCAAACAGCCCGTCCCTCAGTTCGAAAGGCATACGCCTTACTTTCTGTCGTACAGGATGACTGCCCTTTTTCAACGGAATTGTATGAATAGCAAGACTAGGAGGAATGCCTCTCAGCTCATCATAACTCCAGGCAAAGATATCGCGGAATTCTTGAATCAAGGACACATAGTCCTCCATTTCTGATGTGCTGAGCATAGAACCTAATTTGATTGGTTGCAACTCATCAGGCGTACCAAGGTCTAGCTCGATAACATCTACATCTCTTATGCGATCTTGGGCCTCTATCGGCTCATTCAAAGTGATCTGATAGACGTCTTCCGTGGTGGATCCCTCTTTGGACTCATCACTCGATGATGTCTCACTAGCAGATAAATCTTCTAATGTCTCCAATTCTGTAGAAGATAGAGGAGCTCTCTCACTCTGCGGGGACTCACGATAGGCATCAACCACCACATGCTGGGCACCTCTACCAAATATCAGCCGACCGGTGGGTATATCCACTTGGCAGTCCGCTTGCAAGATCCAAGGTCGTCCAAGTAATACTTGGTAACTTGGACGCCCTACAAAATGAATCACCCTAAAGTCCAACAGGCATTCTACATTTGTAACAGTGACATGGACCTTAGTAATGAAGCCTTTCGGCTGCCTCAAACTATCATCTACCATTCTGAGAATTGTGGAGGTATCTTTCTGGATCGCAAGACCCAACCTTTCCATCAGTTCAGAACTCATAATGTTAACAGATGATCCCATGTCGACAATGGCATAATCTACTAATATCCCATCGACATAGGCTGCAACCCTTGGGCAATGCTTCTCAGCATGCTCGAACCAGTCATCACCAACTCGCGCAATACCCAAAGGTTCTACGATATACCCGGTATGCAAGATCTTTCTAAATTCCTTGCGTACTCTTGGAGAAATCTTAATAAGCTGTAAAAGATTCACATCCCGCTTGACTTCGCAAAGAGAGCTCGCCAAATCGAATTCATGATAGCTCGATAGAGTTCGCTTTTCACGCCAAACCATCCGCTCTTTAGGTCACTGAACCGGCTTTATTGCCTCTTTTTTAACTTTCACCTTCTTCTTTGGTGGTTTCTTATCGGCTTTACTCTCCACAGGCTTCAAAGGTCCCCCTTCCATGGTAGGATCCAAAACTTGCTTTCCTTTGTTGCCTTGTTTAGGGTTTCCGTCGACAGGCTTATCCTTGTCGGCTTCTCTACCCTTTTGACCTCTTGTAAGGACAGCTCGCAGATTAGAGGTTTCAGCGTCATTAACGCGCACAGCCTCAATCAAACTAACCCCACTACCACTAGGTAGCTCCTCTATTGTAGTCTTTGATCGTTAGAGTATTTGTTTAGGCCTGTCTTCTCGCTAGGAATCATTTCCTTGTGCATGATGATTAACAGGCCCTGGTTGTCGACTACCTCGCCGGAGGGAACTAATCTTACTCCAGCAAGTGGCTACTAAATGGCCAGATTTTCTACAGATGTCGCACTTGATGCTTGGGCAATTTCTTGGATAATGTTGCCCACCACACCATTTGCAACTAAACCTCGAAGGTGCACCCTCATCTGGGTATCTACTTCTTATCAAATTTTGTTGTTTTTAAAGAAAGTTGATATCAACGGCTATTTGTCCATACTGCTCCGTAATCATGTCGGTATAATGCTTCATCATGTCCTTAACCTCGCAAGAACATTGAAAGCGCTCGACTCGTAGCCTTGATCATTACCTTGTCATTCCATCGGCCTAATAATTTGATTAGGCACTGGTTGTTGAGCCACAGGCATGATATTAGAATTAATTGCCTGGCTTCTACCATTTGGAGCCATTTGACTGCTCGTAGGCATCGACATGCTAGGGGGAGCTAGTAATAAAGGCACATTCTGCTTCATGTTCCCTCTCCCATTAGGATTAGCCATAGCTATCCCTTGGCTACCACTGCCATTGGCCGTTGCCATATTGTTTCCCAATGCTAGACCCATACTCGAATTGCCTCAAGAAGCATAGGCTGCTTGTAGTCGGGATTCCAATGCTCATGTAATGGCAGTATCTATATCTCCCAAAGGGACACTACTCAACTGCAATTGGATGTTAAAGTCGAAACCATGTAGGAAATATTGCAATTGGGCAGTTACGGGGATAGGAATAGAGGTGTCCAACTTATGAAAAACCTCTTTTATTTTCTTCGCATATGCACGAATATCCTCGTGTGGTTCTTGGCGGGTTACGTTGAGTACACGCAACCAATATTGGCCACCCCTTTCAAGGAAAAACTCCCTTTGAAAAGCTCCATAAAATGAATCAATATTCAATATGGTTCCAGCTTCTAAACTATGATACCATATGGCAGCTCTTTCTTTGAGAGTCATATTGAAGAACATCATTAAATGCCCTTCTTCTTGGATGCGACAGTTAAACATCAGCTTTTGAAACTCCCTAATGTGGAGTTCCTCATCTTCCTCAACTAGCTCATTAAAAATGGGTAGCGGGTCCTAGAGCCGGCAAATTCGTCGTTCCTGCAGGATTTGCAATAGGCTGCGCCATGACGAGAATTGGATTTGCACTAGGAATAGGGGACAGTGGGGTTACACCTCCCGCACTTGATGTAGACTGGCTGATGGAAGAAAGGGGAGCACTAGAGCTTCCACCTTCTCTTAACTTACTACTTATGGCACCAAGACCACTAGATTCACTCCCTCGTAAGGGTTCAGCACCGCTATGCTTAGGGGAATATCTCCTAAAAATTTCAGCACGTCGCCTAGCTCTTTCGTCTCTCTCTTGCTTTTGGATTTCTCCTAGACGATGCTTATGAATAAATAACGGATCAATCTCAGTATCCTTTGGCATAAACTGCTAATTGGTCCCTAGACAACCAGGATTCGAGGACCGCCACTTCTAAGCGGCTCCCGGCAGACGCACCACTGATGGGACCTAAACGAACCTCTATCATGCGCTCAACAACCCCACGGCCTAGCAGCCAGGAGCGTGGATGACACATACATCATCTTCCTAAACATCTTGCGTTTGTATCACGTCTTGTAGTCCAACTCTAACCCAATTAACACTCCTCAGAGGGAGTCTCAACACATTGCCAAATAGCACGAAGCACAAACATTGGAGGTCCTCCAACGGTTGAATGCCGCTACCTCACTACGACTCTCCTACACCTTGGGGATTGGCCCCTCGATGCGTCGCTAAACATATATAACATACGAACACAAACTTCTCTCTTTTATGATCCGCGTATTTGCAGAAGATATACCATGCTTCCTTACTTTTCTTTCCCCTTAGACCCAACGCCTAGCCTACAGCTTGGACAACCTTACTCACTCAACGTTGGTCATGTTTCTAGAAAACAATTGCTATGCATCCAGGAGGTATTGTCTGATACCTTTTAAATTTCTTTATGATTTATGAAAATTGTGAATGTCCACATGCTCAAACAATTAAGAAAATCAACATTGGTGCACATGTGGAAAACATTTCTTTCAATGGATTTCTCTATCACTCGTATGCAGCGTTGCATGAACCTAGCAGCGAGAAACCCTCGTGCTACTAGGTCCTTAATTTTTAATTATCAACCGATCTATATGATATGCATGAAAAAATAGCAAGCTTTTCATCATTTCATTCAACATTTACACACTTTTTATACACTCTACCCCCTCACCCATTTAGGTTGTGCATATTGCATGGGTTTAGGGTTCATTTTCCACATTTTTGTTGCATAAAAAGCCATAAAAACTCACTAGAATATAGAGGTAGGGTTGAACTGAGGCTAAACCTCAGACTTCAGACCCCCCATACATCCACAAACATGAATCTTATTTTTCCTTAATTTTTGGCACTCAAAATCCATTTTTCCCCTATTTTTCCCTTATTTTCCCTATTTTTCTTGTATTTTTTTTCCAATAATTAATGACTGAAAATTCAAAATGGGTTATGGGCTGTGGCCCTTAGGCTCATTTGCAGCAAAAATACAAGTTTAGTTGGTGGGTCTTATGATATTTTCCATTGATGTCTCAAAAACACCCAATTTTTTGATATTTTGCATATTTACGGGTTTTTCACTACTAATTTCATCCACAACACTTATGATTTTCTAATTTTTTGAGCATAAACAGTTGAAAGACATTGAAGACAACATTCTAATGCATTATCATCTCATGCGAACAAGAATTCATGAAGCAAATTGCTTAAAAACACCATTTTCCTTTATAAAAATGAGATTACTGTTCTTTGCGGGTTGCGGGTTTTTATTTGCCATATCTCGGGACTGATTTCCAACCACCATTACTGCTCATGATAGTCCACAATCAGCAATCTTCCTTCCTCTTGAACTATGGAGTAATCCGGTCTTCATTGGGCAAGCATCCATCATCCATTCTTCTTCTTCCTCTTCACCACATGAATCTGCCTTTAGGGGAGAGAGAGGGAGGAGAGAGAAAGACTAGATTTCTATCTCAGCATTTAGGACACCATTTGATGGGCGAGAGGCGGCGATATGACCAGCAGGGAGAAGGAAGACAAGGCCAATGATCAGTTGGATGGGTTGTGTGTAGCAGGCAAGTTACCTCTCCTCTTCTCATGGCGCATTTTTCGGGCACAGTTTCCTCTCCTTCTTCTTCACATTTTTTCACTTCTTCCTCATGCCATGATTTTGTTTGGCATAAAATGCTTCCAAGACCCCAAGGGTCACTTACCACTTGGACCAACTCATGTCCACCTCTTCAAATCTTGACCAACTCTTGGCCATTTCCCCGTCCGGACTCGGAATTGAGCTCTGAAAAATCCTGGGCGTCCGGCTGAGCATCCCGCATTGGCCAGTAACTCTTGTCAACCCGCATGACTGTCTGAAAATTTATGAAAAATCAACAAGTGTCACTCGGGCACCTTTAAAGCACTTTGGTGCTTAAAATCGTCCTAGATCTAGCCGCCGCCTTTGACGTTGAATATTTTTCCCTTGATATTCATAATTGTTAGCTATTTTTAAGCACTTCTCGGCACCAAAATTTCGCTCTCAGATTGAAGCAAAGTTTGGTATCAGTACCTATCCTAAAACTTTCCAACCTCAATAAGGAGTTCGAGGTAGTAACTAATGCTAGCACACTTGCCTTAGGTTGTGTGCTCATGCAGAAAGGTCATCCTGTAGCATACTCTTCAAGGAAATTGAAGAGTCATGAGAAGAATTATGCTACTCATGATCTGGAATTGCTAGCTATCATCCATGCTCTAAAGCTTTGGAGACACTACCTATTGGGTAACAAGTTTACACTAGTAACTGACCGTAAGAGTCTCAAGTGGATCTTTACCTAGAACGAGCTCAACATGAGGCAACGTCGGTGGATTGAAGTGTTGGAGGAGTATGACTTTGAAATCAAGTACCAACCAGGAAAAGAGAATGTAGTTGCCGATGCACTCAGTCGCAAGGCATTTCTTAATTCTCTAATCCTGCAGATTCCATCAACAGCTAGATCTCTAGCTACAAAAGTATCTATGCCAAACAATACAATACTTGAGTTAGCTAGAGAGGATGCATGCCATGACCCAACCTACCAAACAATGCTAAGGGAGATCTCTATCAAGGATCAGAACCAAAAGTTGCAGGCTAAGTATCATGAATTTTCCATTAATAGTGGACTTGTCTACTATAGAACAAGGCTGTGTATACCAACAAGCCAGTCACTTAAGCAGAAGATATTGTGGAAAGCTCATGATTCCCCTTTCACAGGACATCCTGGCTATGCCAAAACTCTTAATGCAGTTAGGAAGAGTTACCATTGGGAGAGGCTTAAAGGTGACATTCTTAAATATGTCACCGAGTGTTTGTCTTGTCAACGTATCAAAGCCGAACATGTCAAGATGCTAGGGAAGATGCAACCGCTTGGCATTCCTCAAGTGAAATGGGAATTCATCAATATGAATTTTGTTATAGGCCTACCCTAAGTCCAGGGAGGATACAACTCCATCATGGTTGTGGTTGACATGCTTACTAAGGTTGTACACCTTACACTAGTAAAGACAAACTATAAGGCCTCAGACATTGCAAGATTGTTTATCAAGGAGATATTCAAGCTACATGGGTTACCCAGAAGAATCATTAGTGATCATGATTCTCTCTTCACATTGCACTTCTGGAGAGCTATCTTTGAAGCTATTGGGACTCAACTCTGCTTTAACACCACTTACCATCCCCAAACGGATGGCCAAACAAAGCGAGTAAATCAAGCTATCAAGGATATGCTTAGGGCATACTGCTGTCGTGAGCCAAAAAGGTGGATTCAATACTTACCTTTGGTTGAATTTTCCTACAATGCTTCTTACCAACAAAGCATTCAGATGACCCCTTTCCAAGCATTGTATGGTCATGACTGTCGAAGTCCCCTAAACTTCTCAGATCCAACCTTGAGGGTTGAAGCTTCAAGGCAAATGTTGGAAGAGATGGATGACCAAATAAAGTCAATAAGACAAGACATCCAAGCGGCCAAGGATAGACAGAAGGCATACATAGATTTGAAGCGTCAAGATAGAATCTTCGAAGAAGGAGACATGGTCTTCATTCGCGTATGCCCTAAGAAGAGTTCCCTATCCTTAGGAGATTGCAAGAAGCTAAGTCCAAGGTATTGTGGGCCGTACAAGATCCTCAAATGCCTAGGACCTAATGCTTATAAACTGCGACTCCCTGAGAACCTAAAAGCTCACAATGTATTCCATATCAGCCTATTGAAGAAGTATGTACCTAATCCTAACCATGTACTTCATGACCAACAAGTTGTAATGCCTAGTCAAGGAGTCCTTGAACTAAGGCCTGACAGGATCTTAGATGTTAGGGAGAGACAATTGAGATCCAAAACCTTGAGAGAATGCCTTGTCCAGTGGATAGATTATCCCAAAGAGGATGCCACTTGGGCAGATGAAGGCACTCTCAACCATCAATATCCCAAGTTGATCTCGAGATGAGGACATCTCGATTCCTCTAAGGGGGAGAGAATGTAACGATCTAATTCTATTTTCCTCCTTTCACGCATGAATAGGGCATAGGGATAAATTTTTTAATATATAAAAGGAATTTTTTTAAAATTTTCCCTCTCCTCCAACCACTGTCGAGCTGGAGGAAGAGGGGATTAGTAAGTAGGCAATCTCCTTGATGGAGCTTGCTAGGGCGTTGTGGCATGCCCACTGATACACAAGCGGGGGAGGATCCTATCCCCTCCCCCTATATAAATGAGAGGAGGCTGGCCTTAATGTTGGAGGAGAGGAGGCACTATAGCATCGTGGAGGAAGAGAGAGATTGAGGCATTGCTGCCGCTGTCTGAGGGAGAGGAGGAATTGAGGGGAGACTCTACAAATCGCCGCCTGTGCTAAGGAGGAGCCGCCTGATACGCCAATCACCCTCTGCTGTCGCAATCCGCGCCCCCAGCTATCGAAACACCATCGAGTCGGTGTTTGTGCTCCCCCGCCCGCCACCCCCCCCCCCCCCCCCCCCCCCCCCCGTGTTTAAATCTTTCTTAAGGCTCCTTCCTATAAACTTTTGGACTACCCTTTTTCTTTCCCCCCTGGAAACTTCCCTTTAAGCCTCTATAAAGTTTTTTTTTTCCCCCCCAAATTCTCCTTGGAGGGGCCTTTAAGAGGTCTTAGGCCCTTTTTCCCTCCAAATTTTTTTCCCTTAAAGGGCCTTATCCCCCCCCCCCCCCCCCCCCCCCCCCCGCCCGTATCTCAAATCCCCCCTAAGGACGCCCTTAGCCCTTTTCTTTCCCCATGCAAAATACCCCTTGGAGCTTTGTTTTTCCCCCACACGTAAAAGAAAAGAGAGTGTTGAGGGTCTTTTGACACCTCCCTTTCCCACTCAAAAGCTCTCGTAAGAGATTCCACACCTTTTTATTCCTTGTTTGTGCGAGTCTTTACAAGGCCATTAAGCCCCTCCCATGGCTTTAAGGGGTCTTATCCGCAAAAGATTTTGAAACACCCCCTTTTTCGAAATCCCTACTTCAAGGAGGAAGCCTTCTAAAATTGCTTTCGACGGTACGGACGGTACAAGTTATTGCAAAAAGGGAGCCACTATTGAATTTCAAAAAGGGGAGTTGTAAAGCTGCTTCCATGACGGAAAGACTACAATTGCAATGCCTCCTAAGAAAGTCCAAGGCGCAGCCGTGGGAGGGTCGTCTCCTGGCATCCACGTGGACATCTCACCCCAAGCCTAGGTTTTCCTTCCTAATTTTTATTTGGTATTGTTGTAATTCAATCATGCAAGGTTGATTGTTGGAAATAGGATATATTTTAGTCCTAAATACTCACGACAGAGGAACTTAGTCATTAATACTTTCAATAAAACAAGAAAAATAAAGGAAGCATAAATGCCTTTCTACCAAATAGCTTTATGCATTGAAATGAATTAAAAATTAGATTAATGTCCATTAAAATAGTATACTTCTTTTAAGCCTAGAAGTATAAACTGCATATCGCAATATTAACCCATATCCTCTTCTCAATGAATCATCATGGAAAGTGCAAGGCATGAAATGATTCTTACGATGCATAACTCTAGGAAATTATCGTTTGTCAACTGCATAGATTATCAAGTAAAAGGTTGTTTGTTTAGCATGAAATTTTGTTCGCAAAGTTATAGGAAGATTAGTTGGAATTAACCTAACATATGCCTAATCTTAAATCGATAAGTTAGGGTTGAAAAATCAATTTACCCGTAGACAATGAGTCATGTGGAAATGATCGTGTGGTTATCTTCTAGAGTTAAACAAGTTGGCGTAAACCTAAAAACCGCGGAGTACTCGTTTAGAATGAGTTAAATTTCAAGAAATTCACTAGGAATTAATACATAACCTAATCGTTACGTATTGCTAAAATTGAAACTCCTATACCGTAAATACTTGCCCACTTTCACCGAAATGTAGGGACAGTGAAACATATTTGGAAAGTGAGCTAGGGTTTGTCCCTAAGAATCTTACAAGATGGAGCTTGGAAACCCTAGGTCTAACGACGTTAGCCTAATGTAATCAGGAACATATTGTTTCGTGACTCTGTTCAATGAGTAGAATAAGTCTCATAGTTCGATGCGACACTTGTGCAGCAAGTGTGGAGTCATATGATCTTGTGATTGGATCATAAGGGAATGGACAAATTCTCGCAATGAGGTTGGCAAGTCCTTACGCAAGTTATCTTGCAAGAGGATGAATAATCATCCTAATTTAGTATCTTTTTTGAGTAAAGAAGATTGATTGGAAACTAAAGACCAGCCGGATAAACTAAAATAACCAATGAACTTAAGGTTTGACCAAGTCGGGTTAATAGGGTATGCCCTAACCCAGGATATAGGGGATCTTTCCAAGTTTCAAGTCATCCCAGATCGAGTGCTGGACGCATTCAAAAGGAAGGATTCATTCCTTAGCAATTTGCCAACAAATACGATCAATGGAAATGTTTGTGCTTACTACAGATTTTAGAGCACTGTTTGGCTTTGTTTGATCAGCGAATTAAAAGATAAATGGATATCTATACTTTAGGTTGATGGCCTGAAGGGAGAGGCAGCTTCAGTTACCCCCGATTGCCTGCCTGATCCTAACCAAGGGGGTTGTTAACCGCGCAGGGGAAGTGGACGGAACCCGCTGCAAGAGGTCTCTCTGTTGAGTGCTACTTGGAGCAGGAGGACGCTTGAGGTGCCAAAGGGGGCTCTGGCCATAAATCCCTCACCTTCTGGGCCCTGCACAAGAGGCTAACGTGACTCGTGATTGGATCTCGAGGCCCGCATACTAGTTTATGGGCAGAAACTTGGTTTAGTGATCCCTGTGGATTGTTGGATAGCCTTCAGGTAGATTGTGGATAAGCCTATGGGCTGAACTCTTTGTATTTCAAAGATAAATATGATAACATGTTAATAAGAAACTTGTCTGATATTGTTTTTCTATGCCAAGTGATAAGATTACGTGAAAGAACTAGTGCCTATCGGGTTAATTAAAGAAGCTGATTGTTACATATCCAACTAATATGTTAGGTAATTAAATAACTAAAATAATTCGAGGAAAGTGCGGAGGATGGGCCATAGGTCCGTCCTACGAATGGGTGGTCCCGGTTGGCCGGGAAATTTTCTCAAATCACGAGGGACAGCAGGAAGATCGTCAAAGAACACAAACAAAAAAAGCGTTGACCTAGAGTAATGATTGAGCCTGATTTACGCTATTTTAGGGGAATGGAATGGGACTATGCCTTACAGTAGAGAGGTTGAGCTTTGCATCCCTCTTGTTTCCCATTCTCCTTGAACCAAGTGCAACGTGAATCTGCTTCCAACCTGGCATTTCTGGGTAAAGTAGTTCACTTGGGTCCGACGCTAGTTGCCGTTAGCAAATGACCAATAAGAAAAACCCTAATTCAAGTCGATCCTAAGTGGGAATGGCCGGAATACTTCCGCTACATGGCAGACGCGGAAAGCCCTAGATTGCAAACCCTGTAACATTCCATGGGAGTGCCGGGCGGAGCTTTCTAGACATCCTTTCCAATGGACTGCTAAGACGTGTCCTGAAGATACAAGTGGACACATTACATGGTCTCAAGTTTTTCATACTGCTATCTATATTATGAATAGAACTCCCATAATTGCAATTCATGGGATGACCCTCGAAGAATGCTTTATAGGCAAAAAATCTAATGTGTCACACTTGAAAGTGTTTAGCTATATTGTATACGTTTATGTGTCACATGAGTTGCAACAGAAGCTTGATTCAAAGGTTTAAAAAATGTATTTTTATTGAATACTCTTTAGAGTAGAAAGGATATCGTTATTATAACCCTATCACATGTGAGTTTATAGTGAGTAGGGATGTTATTTTTTATGAGATGAGTAGTTGATATGCATCTAGTGGTTATGCATTGGATGATAATGATGATCATAATAGTTGTGTAAAAAGAAAAGTAAGAATCACGAAGACTTAATGGGCCAAAAATATAATTTGGTACTATATTTATAGTTAGCCCTTGGTCTAGGAGACTAAGGAGTAGCCCCACATTTTCAGGTGCATCTACAAAGTTGTAGGTAAAGACAAAGGGAAGAAGAAAGTGTTGGATGGTAATGATGCATGTACTAGTCATTTGAGATTTGATGGAGATTCTAGTGGTTTAGAGAGTTTGAATGATGATATTGGTATTCCTTTAATCTCAAGACACTAGGTATACAAAGAGCACTTGGTAGTGTAAAGGCTTCACTAAGTGATCCAGTGGTTCACAAATTTTATAGGCTCAGATACCCTATTAAATGTTTTGGTTTTTAAGGTTACGCAACTTACCATTATGCTTATATTGATGCTAGGAGGCATATTTCACGCTGGATTCCGTGAGGTTTTTCAGTGGATTCTATAAAACTATTTATTTCCTAGGGATCGTACACAAGGTTGTCTTCTTGTGCGAGAAGATGATGGGGATGCTTGTCCTTTTTGGGGGTCAAATTAATTTAATATGCATGTGGGTGATTCCATAGCAAGTAATTCTATAAAATATATATTAAATTAATGGACGTTTACGAGTTTAGAGTGCGCACAGGAAATAAATTAAGGTTAGGACAGAGTTCCAACCTATTTAAATATTTTGTAGCTATAGACCGGTAGGTATTCACTTTTGTTGGGTTTTCTTTAATTATTTTCTAACAATTGTGAATGCTTCAGTTGATGTGTAGAGCAGGCAATGGTAGTGTTGGGTAGCATCGGGCGATATCATGAATCCAAATGCCTAGAAGAATTACTATTTTTTATGGGTGTGTGCCTTATCACTAAAGGTGTAGTGCATATATTTATTTAAGCATACTTTTTTATTAAAGTGCTTGACAAAACATTCATTATCTTGTATGCGCATAGGTGCTCAGTTAAATATTTCATTATTCGATATTTGTATTTGGACACAACCTCGACTTTTGGAAGCCCAAACACTTTACTTTATATTTGGGCGAATACAAACGTTAAAAGTGAAAGCATGCTATTTGCAAAGTAAAATATTTTTTAGCTTGAAGATAAATAAATCTATAAATATATGCCTTGTGAAGTGCTCATGCAAGGCATGGAGGGAGATTTCACTCAATTTGTCTCTTTTATCTCATGTCATGCAAATTTTCTTTTGCTTTGTACTTGAAATTATGAAGGTTTGTAGAGTTCTTTGTTCTTGGGGACCTTCCAACATTCACTACGAACGCATCCAGCATCTGATCTGCACATGAGTGGTATCATAGCAGAGCTGAGATCAGGAGCTTCCAATTGCTTGCCTTCTCACACAAAGGAGGAACTCTTGTAAGGAATGGGCTCAATAGGCTATCTCGCAATGAATTGATAACATAGGTGTGTTCATGGTGGTGAAGAACCCCCTATTGTACCCTCTGATCATGAAGGATTACACACAAGAGGCAAAGGACCGGTGGACATACTCCCACAAAAGCGTGAGTTTATAGAGAGGTGCAAGGAAAAAAGAGTTTATAAAGTTTGAGTTAATATAAGCTTGATAAGCTTAAAAGAGACACAAGCATCTCAAAATCGATGAATCATAGGCGGGAGTATGTCTTCAATGACGATGATGTCATCAACATACTCTAATAGTAGGTGATTTTCTAAAAAAAGCGAATTACTTAAGCTTAAAAGCTGAAAAGCTTTTAAAAAACAAATTACTTAAGCTTAAAAGCTTAAGTCAATTAAGCTACTCAATAAGGCTTAATCATCCAAGTCACGAATCTACTTCCTCAAGTGGTTGTTCATACTATCTTTTACATCGAATTGGTTTTCAAGCATCTTCAAATTTTGTTCACACTTGCAGTATTGTTGAACCAGATTCAGCACAAGCATTGTTACACGCAAGCCTAAGAAGATCACGTTTGTGCTTGAACAAGGCCATCCCAAATGTCAATATCACTAAAGAAAATTTGTGGCGGTAGCATAACACAAGCCGCCTATGAAATTTTGAAAGCGCATACTCATACGCTACTTCCTCCTATTTAAAAGCCATAAAAAGCAAGCCTTGTAAACCCAAATTTGAGCTACGCTCATCCTTCTAACAAGATTTTGAGTGTGTGAGGTTGTTTGAGATTTTTGCAGGATGTCGGTTCATAACATGGATGATTTTATGGGCGAAGGCAATTTGCAGAGCTGACTATGGAACATAAATTGGATCTAATCATGATGCACCTTCAAGAAGAGAGAAGGGAACGTCAAAACTTGCAAGCATAATTGGTTGCACTTCAACAATCCACTGTCGAGCAAGACGTAGCCCAACCTGAAGATGTCATTCGATGTACTATTGATACGACGCTTGATGCATAAGCTCTTAGGAAAGAGACCAAGATAAGTAAAAGAAATTTTAAAATCTGCACTTTTAATGGGCAAACCTTACCACGAACAAGGCTCCGATACCATGTCACGATTGTGGGAGAGAAGGAAGGAGTCTCACTTGTAGCTTTCTTGCTTGCACAATGGGGGAATACACATAGAGGTGGAGGCTGAAAACAGTTTTCCTCTTCTTAGTTGTGTAAGCCAAAAGAACTCAAGTACAAAGAAATAGAAGAACCCTATATATGGGTCTCAAACCAAACTCGACTAAGGTGGCATACTAATTGAGCCACGAACTAGAGTAGATAAGGATAGCTATCATGTAGCTATTATTCATGGGCGGTGTACCAACTGCGTCTGCAACTGACAAGTCGGTGACATAAATACACAACGGTCACCCTGGCGTATCATGAGTGGAGCTTGATATCTCAACAAGAAGACGTCCAAAAAACTATAGGCTTCCTTGCCTATCACTCTCTCAAGCATATGCTCGGTGTATGGCAATGGATAGTTGTCCCTCTTAGTAGCAACGTTCACCTTCTTGTAATTGACGTACACTCAGATTTTTCCATTCTTCTTCATCACAATGACTATGGGTGACACCAAGTATGTGTATTCAATTTCGTAAATGAATCCCGCTCTCATCAGCTTATCAATCTCCTCTTTGACAACATGAGCGTGTTTTGGATTCATAGGGTACGGTCACTGCTTGACCGGTGTTGCGTCTGGCGTCATGGGTATCTTGTGAGTGACGACACTCGGATCTACCCCCTTAAGCTCTTCTAAGGACCAGGCAAGCACGTCTATGTACTTTTGCAAGAGAGCGACAAGACTCGTTTCTTCTTCCTCAGTCAAGTCGTCGACAATGAAGACTGGTCGGGGTGGTTCCCCTTCCTGGGCTAGGTTAATCTCCTTGACCTTGGCTGGTCCCTTGATCGGTTCGCTCGTTTGCCCTTGACTCTTGGCATGACAAAATTGTTCTTACTTTCATTAGTCAGTTTGATGACTATTTTCATAAAGAGCAATATGCTGAAAAAGATAAACTTAAATGCATTACTAACCATCTAGCAGACAGAGCATCATTATGGTGGACTGTTGTCCGCAAGAGTGTTGATTGTTCCTCTACTTGGAAAGCCTTTCAAAAGAAATTCTTGCAGAATTTCCTTCTATCTCAATTCCATGAGAAAGCCGTCAAACAGTGGGATCTCCTACAACAAAGAGATCATGAATCCATCCTGCAATACACTGAGCGTTTTTAGAGTACCTTACTTCAACTTCGAATGCTTGGAGATGTCCTCGAGGCGAGATCCATAAACGTAAGTACATGTCCGGTTTGCTTGTGTTGGTCACTTCTATGCGGAAGTGAATATGTTTAAGCCAAAGACTTTGGAGGATGCGATTTCCTTAGTGCATGATGCAGATGATAAAATTCGTGGACGAGAAAAGCAATCGCAATTTTTTTTGTTAATGATAAATATGGTAAAAAGAAATTCAATTCTAATTTTTGAAAATTCAATCAAAATCTCTTTCCTCCTTTTCGTAAACCGTGGACTCGATTTCCTACTTTACCATTAACTACTAATTCAAACCTTAAGCCTTTCCTCTAGCCAAATCCCAATATACCCAAACTTCCAACCCTTACCAACAATGTCTCTAAAGCAAAGCTTATGGTTTGCTATAAGTGTCATCAGCTTGGACACTTAGCAGTTAGTCCAAGAAGCAAGCTATTCAAATCAATTACTTGGGAGCAACTGATGACGATAACCATGAAGATATGCCAGACTTCACTGAGGATGATGATGATATTGGTGATGCTTCAAATACTTTACCAAGTATGCTAAATCCTCATTCGTTATTAACAATGAAATGTTTTGTGTATGGTCAAGAAAAGATTATTTTGCATGATGATGGAAGCACACATGATTTTATTTCCACAAAGTTGGTAAAAGAATTGAATTTATCTACTGTTCCAACTCATTATCGCATAAAGGCTACATTTTTAGGCACTAGATACAATGGTATACAACAAGTGCATGATTTAGAGATTGAAATTGGTGATTATGTTGAGCACATAAATTTCTTGGTTGTATCTTTACAAGCTAGTGATATTATTTTAGGAATTCCTTGGTGACACAAATATAACCTTGTCATAGATTATTCCACACATTCTATGAAAATTCCTTTTAACAGAAACCAAATCACATTACATGGATTGCACACCTTTGATAATTTTCCACTGCTTAGTCACACACAGGCTAAACGTGCATTGAGAGAATGTAATAAATCATATTTACTATAGGTGAATGAAATTGAAGCTAAGAAAAATAAGATGCATCCTAGGCATGCACAATTTCTTTCACAATTTAAAGATTGTTTTGTTACTGATTTACCACTTGGTTTACCACCTACACGTCCTAAAGACCATAAAATAGATTTAACCCCAAGTTCTCAACCACCATGTAAAGCACCTTAGAGACACAATCAGATTGAAAAAAACAGAATCCAAACAAAAGTTGAGGATTCAAGGACTCATAAGGCCTAGTAGTTCTCCTAAATTTGGTGCACCTGTCCTATTATTTAAGAAGAAAAATAATACCTACATGATGTGCATTGACTATTGTGTCCTAAACAAAATCACTGTTAAGGATAGATATCCGATCCCTAAGGTAGACGACCTCATGGATAAACTACAAGGAGCCACTATTTTTAGCAAGATAGATCTCAAGTTTGGATATCATCAAGTACGCTTGGATATACCTAACATTTTAAAGACTGCATTTAGAAATCAGTTTGGTCATTATGAATTTCCTATTTTATGCCTTTCAGTTTGACCAATGCACCAGCTACATTGAGTTGTTTGATGAATCATATATTTTTTAAGTATAAGAATTGTGTGACTGTTTTGTTTGGTAAAGCATGAGAATAAGCATTGTGAACATCTATCTTTAGTTTTCAAATTGTTGAAAGAGAATCAATTATATGCTAACCCTGACAAGAGTGAATTTTTCCAAATCCAGATTGAATACTTAGGTCACATTATTTCTTCTGATGGTATTTTCATTGATCCTAAAAAGATAGAAGTAATTTTGAATTGGCCAATCCCTAAAAATGTGCATGAGTTATGTTCTTTCTTAGGCCTTGCCAACTTTCATAGAAAATTTGTGAGAATTTTTTCATTGCTTGCATTGCCTTTGACGAAGTTATGGAAGAAATGTGTTGTGTATCATTGGTCTGACAACCAGCAAAAGTATTTTGATTTGTTAAAACATGCTTTAACACATGCACCTATCTTGCAATTACCTGATTTTAGTCGACCATTCTTCCTAGTAGTCACTGATGCTGGCAGATGAGGAATAGGAGCTGTCCTCATGCAAGATTCACATCCCGTAGTCCATTCTAGTTGCAAAATTAAACCTTTTGAGTTGAAGTATTCCACATATGATAAGGAATTGTTAGCTGTAGTTCAAGCCATACGTGAATGGAAACACTATCTGATGGGATCGGAATTTATGATTAAGACTGACCAGCAAAGTATTAAACATCTCCTTAGTCAGTCACAAATTTCTGACTGCTATATTAAATGGGCTGCTTTCATTCAAAGTTTTCATCCACTTATCCAATATCAATCAGGAAGAGAAAATGTTGTTGTCGATGCATTGAGTAGGAGACCAAGTATCCATAACATTTTCATTCTATCCTTTGATTCCCTTACTCCTATGAAGGATATCTATGACCACCATGACCCCAGTTTTCAAGCTGATTGGAACAAGTTAGTTGCTAATAACTGGATTCCAATTGATTCTTTGTCTTATTTTGATGGATTTATGTTTTATGAGAAAAGATTGTGTGGCACTATTCAATTTAGATAATTTGTGTTGCGCAAAAAATTCATTGTCCTCCATATCAAGGTCATAGATGCATTACTTTCACTTTAAGAACATTGGTTGAAGATTTCTACTAGCTAAAAATAGAATCTGATGTTTTTAACTTTATTTATGAGTGTTTAATTTACCAAAGAGTTAGTTGACACCATGGTAAGAAATATGGTTTGTTAATGCCTTTACCAATTCCTAACCATCCACCATGGGAACATATTTCAATGGATTTTATAACTGGTTTGCCTAATACACAAGCTAATCATGATATGATTTGGACTATAGTAGATCAATTTAGTAAACAAGAATATTTTCTACCATGCAAGAAAACATTGATTGCATCTCAAGCTGGACAAATTTTTTTGAAGATTATTTTCACTAATCATGGTTTGCCAAAAGTTATTATTTTTAATTGTGATTCTAGATTTTATAATAAATTTTGGACTACTTTTTTTTCTAATTTGGATACTAAGATTGATTTCTCATCTGCATTCCAACCTAAAACCAATGGGCAAATAGAAGCTACTAATAGTACAATTCTAGATTTTTTGCGTGCATACACAATTTCAAAACCACAAACATGGGACACACATTTGCATCTACTTTAATTTGCATACAATAATATATCACACACAGCTACTCATAAAGCACATTTTGAAATCATTTATGGACATAGATTGTCTACACCTGTCACATCATTGTCAAATAAAGTTAAAGCTACTAATGATATTGCTAATACGCATGCTACTATTTTTTCTCAAGTTAAATATATGATTGCAATAGTCCAACAATCATACACTAAACAAGCTAACAAGAAAAGACAAGCCATGAGTTTCAATGTTAAATTAACAAATTGAAAAGAGAAGATTAAAAAGTGTTGAGAAGCACCCTATTGTTAAATTAACACCTAGGTTTTATGGACCTTTCAAAATAATTCAAAAAATCAATGACAATTTATTTAAATTAGAACTACCGAAACATTGAAAAACCCATAATACTTTTCATATCAGTTTGTTACGACCTTTCAGAGGCCAATTACCTGTCCACTCTGTCTATGAAAACCCTCCTATGTTAGAAGAAGAAACTGAAATCCTTAAACCTGAAACTATTCTAGACACTGACTTTATGACCACTAGAACTGGTTGTAGATATTCTAGATATTTGGTTAAGTTTAAAAATCATCCTATTGAATAGGCCCAATGGATACACACTTGCAACCTAAGTGATTACCCCTTACTACTAGCTCCACATTGAGCTAATAGCAATTGAGGAAAATTTCTATCCCACCTCGGGGGTATGATGACAGGAGGCATATTTCATGGTGGATTCTATGAGGTTTTTCAGTGGATTTTCTAAAACTATTTATTTTTTGGGGCTCGTACACAAGGTGGACTCCTTGTATGAGAAGCTGACGGAGATGCTCATCCTTATCAGGTGTCAAATTAAATTAATATACATGTGGGTGATTCCATAAAATACATATTAAATTAATAAAAATTTATGAGTTTAGAGTGCACACTCGAATTAAATTAAGGTTAGGATAGAGTTTCAACCTATTTAATTATTTTGTAGCTGAAGACTGCTAGGTATTCACTTTTATTTTATTTTATTTAATTATTTTCTAACAATTGTGAATGCTTCAGTTGATATATAGAGCATGCGCCGATGGCATTGGGTAGCATTGAGGGATAGCGTGAATCCAAATGCCTAGAAGAATTACTATTTTTTATGGGTGTGCATCTTATCACTAAAGATGTGGCGCCAATATTTATTTAAGCGCACTTATTTATTAAAGCACTTGACAAAACATTTATTATCTTGTATGCGCATAGGCGCTCGGTTAAATATTTCATTATTCGATATTTGTATTTGGGCACAGCCCCGACTTTTGGATGCCCAAACGCTTTATTTTATATTTGGGCAAACATAAAGGCCAAAAGCAAAAGCATGCTATTTGTAAAGTGGGCTATTTTTGAGCTTGAAGATAAATAAATCTATAAATACATTTCTTGTGAAGCACTCATGCAAGGCACGAGGGGAGATTGCACCCAATTTGTCTCTTTTGTCTCATGTCGTGCAAATTTTCTTTTTCTTTGTACTTGAAATTATGAAGGTTTGTAGAGTTCCTTGTTTTTGGGGACCTTCTGGCATTCACTACGCACGCATCCAGCATCCGATCTGCGCACCATATATGATCAAGGTAGTTGAGGATATTGAGTCCACTTACTTGAGGAAGTTGTTGGTCATGCTCATTAGGATATGCAACAATGGATGAGGAGATGGTTGCATTAGAAGCCAATAAGACTTGGGATCTAGTACCATTGCCTAAGGGAAAGAAAGCTTTTGGTTGCTCGGGGGGTTCACTATATATATATTCTTTATATAACGTGCGTTCATGGCCTATTTATAAATATCCTAATCTGTGAATTTTTCTTGAATAAAACGTAGCCCTTTTCTATTCAATCTGTAAGTAACCCCTTTATATGGCATCCTTCTATATGTAAAAATATGTTTTAAAAATCCTTTATTTTGAACTCACGTTATATATATATATATTCATGAGTGACCTCTCCCCTTCTCCCCCCCCCCCCCCCCCCCCCTCCCCGCCGCGAGATTGGTTGTAAGTGGGTTTACAAAATCAAGCATAATGTAGATGGTTCTATGAGCAGGTATAAGACTAGGCTAATTGTAAATGGCTATGCTCAAATATATGGCAAATTATGAGGAGACATTTAGGCCAGTTGTTAGAATGGAAATTATTAGATGTGATTACTTTAGCATTAGCCAAAGGATAGAGTTTGTAAAAATTGGATGTCAAGAATACCTTCTTGCATAGTGAATTACAAGAGGAGGTGCATATGGAGCATCCAACAAGTTATGATGATTTAGAGCATCCCATGTATGTATACAAGTTAAAGAAAGCACTCTATGGGCTGAAGCAAGCACCTAGAGCATGGTCTAACAAGATCAGAGAGTACCTGGTCAACATTGGCTTTTATATTTCTAATGCTAATCACTTGCTTTGTGTGAGAAAGGGAGATGCAAGCTTGGTCATCATAGTCATCTATGTGGATGACTCGATTATTATAGGTGATAGTAATAGTGGGATTGTTGAAGTTAAGGATTTTTTAAGAAGAAATTTGAGATGAAGGATTTGGGTGAGCTAAGGTAGTTTATTGGCACTGAGGTTGACGAAGGAAATTCGGTATGGCAGCCTCTATACTATGCCAAAATCCCTTCTGTCACAAAGTGAATGAGGTAAGGGCACCACTTAGTCATGGAAGAGCGGACTAAGACGCTATGTAAGAGGGAGAGGAGCTTGTGAGGGAGAAGAGACGAAAACTAAAGATAGATAGATAGATAGATAGATAGAGAGAGAGAGAGAGAGAGAGAGAGAGAGAGAGAGAGAGAGAGAGAGAACTACAAAAAATAGATGAATCAATAAAACTTAAGAGGGCACAAGAGATGGAGAACCCTCAAGTCATAACCAATATACATAATATGGACACCAATAGCATGGGTTTATTACACTGTAGAGCATGCATAAGCTATAGTAAGGGAAGGAACTCCATAAGCTCATGAGAGAGAATGGGGAAGACTCAATAGGGCTGAAGAATGCCTCTTAGCTCTCTCTTGCAAATTACAAAGGAGAATGCATCTTTATATAGGCCTTGAGGGTGTTTAGGGAGGAGGTTAAGATAGAATAGGAATTAACACCACCAAAGCTGAATTAAGGTAGTTCCACCAATGTGGAAGCTCCATCTAGATGTTTTGTTGACCAATTTTGTACTTAATCAAGTTCTATCATAGGTGAGTTGTCTCCATTATCCCCCCCATAGCTTGAGTCCAAGAGCTCTCCTATAAAAAAATATAGAGAATCTTCATAAAATAAGATCATATCTAGTAATAATGGAGAGAGAATAGTGAGAATTCATACATTACTACTACAATTAAGGATGATTTGAGGGTGATTTAGGATGGGAATTTTAAGGGTTAGTAGCTTGAGAGAGAGGATAAGAGAGGGGAGAGGTCTGGGAGTCTAATGAATGATGTTTTATGAAAGTGTTAAGTGTGGTGAAGAAAGTGTGGATGTGTATAAAATTGGGAGGTGGTCTCCACCACAGTTAGAAAAAGTTGGCATCCACCATTTTGGCCATATCTCCTGACTCGTAGCTCCAAAAAATTATAAAAAATACCATCCAAAACTTCTTCTCACGTGCTACAACTTTCATGTTGAAATTTTTTTTTTGGATCGGAGTGAAAGTATTTTTAAAAAATCTTACAAAATCATGTGCCTAATTTTTCTTCCACTAATGCTTCCAAGAAGGGTCTCATTTGTTTGAATTATCATAAGGCTCCAAAGCCATGACATTATGAGCCTCACATGCCCTTTGGATGGCTCTAAATCCATTTCATGTCTTTTCTTTTCACATTACACATTTTTCCTTCATCTTCCTCCATTGATCTTTAATCTTCACCCCCCCTTGGTAAACATGTCCATGAAATATTTGCATCGAGTGATTTCTTGGATTTCCCAAGAGGTTGTTCCCACCCTCTTCTTTATTTCAAACCTCCAAATGTACAAAAAATCAACAAAGTGTTAGAAAAATATTTTTTTGTGATTTTCTCGGATCAAGGTGATAAGACCTGATGATGGTATATGAATGTTCCAAAGGTAGTTTGGATTGGTTATATTATCAACATATGGTATAACAACATGTAACCCTCGTTTAGTGTCATTGAAACAAAATTTTAAGTTGAGTTTTGATGTTAGGAATGAGATAGAAGACTCTACTATATTCGAGAGGATAGTAGAAAGTTTGATTTATATGACTATCACAAGGCTAGACTTGAGCCTATGATATTGGCCTTATTAGTCAATTTATGTAGATGTCTAGAAAGCCTCATTCGAATATATTTATATGCATATTGAGATATGAGAAGTCCACTTGGCATTATGGATTTTTTAATGAGGCACGTAAGAATATATAAGTGTTTGGATACATAGCTGCAAATTGGGTTGGTAGCATATTTTACATTAGATCTATGAGTGGATTTATACTTTCCCTTGGTAGTACAGCAATTACATAGAGTAGCAAAAAACAATCTATATTTGCTTTATCGAGTAGTAAAGAGGTTGAGTATAGAGGTGTTGCTATGGTAGCATGTAAGATGATATGGCTGTAAAAGTTATTGGGTGATTTGGATGTGCAAGGAGATGGTCTAGTTGTCATTCACTGTGACAACATAAACTGTATATTGTTAGCTAGGAATCCAATGTTCCATGCTAGGTCAAACATATTGAGGTGCATTACCACTTTGTGAGAGAGAAGGTACTTGCAGGAGAGATTGACTTGGTATATGTTAGCACATTAGATCAGATAGCTGACATTTTTACAAAGGCATTGGGTGTTGAGAAGCTTCAAAAATTTCAAAGCTTACTTGGAGTTGTAGAGATACAGTTGAGCTTGAGGGGGAGTGTTGAGATGGCAAGCTCAACACGTGTAGATAGTGATGATGGACTACCTGGCTAGATGGGTCTATATGTCTATACTTAGGATGTTGGTGCTCATTATGATTCTCACATGGCCATTGACTTATCGCTCATAATATTTAGTTTATTGCATGTACCTACACTTGGCATAGTCATAGTTCTAGTGGATTAGTATAGTAGTTATGTATAATTTCACTCAATAGGCTACTTTCCTTTATGTTGTATCTTATCTTTACTTTGTGTACATTTTGTATTGTGTATGGAAGAAGGAGAAAAAAACTAGTAAGACAACATTTTGGCCCCCATCTCTCTTATTGTATTCTTGAGTGAGCTTCCTCTTATGTGTATGGTGTGTGTATAGCACAACCCAAGCAAGTTCTCCACCATATGATTCGTGACACAGTGTATAGGTGTGTAGATACTAAGTACAATATAAATATAGGTGACTAGACATGTGCCACCTTAAGCCCCCAACAACCTTCTACTTAAAGGCGAATGTGATAGAAGTGCGGAGAAAGAAAATACAAAATGTATATATATGAGTACAACTAGATGAGAAAAGGCTTCATCTCATCTGACACCCATCATCTTCCTAAGGAAGGTATAACATTTCACTAGGAGTCTTTTATTAAATAGATTACTATGATTCTCACTTTTAGAGATCTTAACAAGCTCTATTTGCTTGTCCTTAATTACCCCCTCAATGAAGTGATAACAGACCTCAATGTGCTTGGTCTTTGTATGAAAGATCCAATTATGTGCCAACTAGATAGCACTCCTAGTGTTTGAATGTAGTCTAGGAGTCATAGAAATGTTATCAAGATCTACAACTAGAAAACCTAATCATATAGCCTCATTACAGTAGCTACAACATTCTTAACCTTGGTAGTAGAAAAATTAGTACAACTCTACACCTTAAACATCCACGAAATAGCATTTGTAGTAAAGATCAAGACAACCAAAGGTGGACTTTCTACTATTTTTATGTTGTGCATAATTTAAGTCAGTGTAGCCCACAACTCTAGTATCATGGCTACCATAGCAAAGGCACAAGCTTCCAATCTCTTTAAGGTATCACATGATACCCTTCACAGCATTCCAATGTCACCTACTAGGTGTTGCTATATAATGAGCCATAACTCTCACTGCAAATTCTATGTCAACTCTAGTGGGGGAAATCATGGCATACTATAATGTATCCACCTTGATTTCTTGACGGGTAACGTTTTAGTAGTTTCCCAGAGTTTACCTTCTAGCCGTTGCTATCCATACTCTAATTAGAATGATCGGATTTTGTCCCTGATTAGTTAACCCTAGGTCTACCCTACAAGGGAAGCGTTGTGCTATTACCCATGGAGGACCGACCTGAAGGTTTCTAATTGAACTAACAGTCACCTATCAACAACTAACTCACATTCAGATGTGTCCTTCGAGAGGCTTCTTGTCTGAAAGGATCAACTGCCATTACCCTTAGTTCATGGAGTACAACACTTTTTTCCAGTAGCAGACCAAGGATTTATTGAATCCCTTGCAGTGCTTTGGCATAGCCGCCGTATCTTTCCCCTATGATAATTTACAATTCGGGTTCTGAGACCAAACCCTAAATAAGTCATCGAATTGGCCCTTCCTAGAGTTTCTTCCTAGAGTTTGTTTTTTTGGAAACCTCTTGGCTAACCAGGACCACAATGCCATAGGAGTGGATTCATCGGGAATTCATCCACCTGCTTCCCTCTATGGAAGTTCTTAGTTATCTAATTACCTACCGCATTACGTGAAACATAAAGAAAAAACTTCATTAATTAAAAAGAATCCTTTTATGTACAGTTGTTTGTTTACATAATTTACCCACGAACATACAATCAGAATAGAACAATATCATTGATTATATTCCATAATGTGTGTTCTCCTACCCATATAAGAGAAAATTTACAATTTCATGTGCTTCCTCATCTAGGGCATCTACACGTCACCACGATCCAATCCACCTATAGCTAGCGTTTATAGGTGTCCCAAGTAGAACTCAGACCATATAGGGGACCAAGTAGTTCCTAGGTGCGAAAAGGGATTTACTATCCAAAAGCCCCCCCTGGCACCCTATCCACCTCCTACTTAATACGATCCCTGCTGGGAGACCTCTCACCATCGGAGCCAGTATATACTTCCGCGGCAGTAAAAAAATCCCCTCTTGGTATGGGGACTCAACATCTATCCTTGAGGGAGATATAGGGCTCCTTAATTCATATATGTTCCAATATTTAATTCACTCAAGATCTAATCCAAAAGATCACAAACAAGATTAATATCTGCAAGCAGTTATGACTTCAATGAATGGTGCAACTTTCAAGTGATGATTAATCTAGTAGCAATCGACACTTGAGTTTCACATAATGAACTCTTTCCCTTGGAATTTTACTAAGGGTATCTAGTTTTTGGGGTCTTTAACTTCCCAGTTCTTGTGACCAAGTTTCTTGAAGTCTGTTTCTTCAACTTAGAGATATTTACGGTCTTTGAAATATTTTATCAGAGCTTCTAGATTAAAACTATATCCTTGACTAGTTTCTTCAGGATTTTGTTCTTAGTAAATTCATCTTGAATTCAATAGTCTTCTTTTCTATGGGGTTAACCTTACAATTCCTCATAATTTCTCTTGAGTTCTAGGTTTTCATGGTTCCCCTAATAGTTTCTAGCCTATAAGATGTTATTATCTTAGTCCTATTAAATTTAAATATAAATTTTATTTTAAAAATCTGTGGTATTGCGATTGGTAAAGGGTTGTTATCCGTGCCCGTGACTCTGTTTGTGACTCTCATGCTTGTGGCTCTAACTATTGCTTCTAGGATAGTAGGGTCATTTGTGATTTCTACTTTTGAAATCTTTTTCTTTAGGGCCATGATAGAAATATGATTCGTAGAAGAAGAAGAAGAACATGGCAGTAATACTGGTTGGCAAGGGTGTAAGACTCTCGATGATGATGATGGATATTGCGGGATTCAACAATGTAGGCCTTGCGGATGATTCTTCTTGCCTCGTGGAGAGAAATACTTCACTCTCTCTAGTAGATGGAATAGAGACGAGAGTAGAGGTATGATAGAATATGATAGAGTTCTTCAATGTATTCTCTTCTTGAATCAGAGTAGAAGAGGATGAGAGACCTTCAACGTATCCCCTTCCTTGGGTTGAATGGAATGATGTCCCTTCGTCTCATGGAATAGAGTCTCCTCCTTCTCGATCAGTGTCTCATCCCATCAGGATTACTCTTGTCGCTCTTCTTGTAATCCCCCAGCCCTCAATTTATAGTTTTGCAAGGGGGGAGGTAGAAGAGAGGACGCTTTGCTTTTTAAGCATTTTTCGATGACATCATCGATGACAAAGAGAGAACACTTTCTTTTAGCGCTTCTGATGACATCATTGATAATGCTAGAGAGGGAGATCCATTTTTGTAGCGCAAAGATAAAAATTTCTGAATCTATTGGCGAACACCACACAGCACATCCTCACGACTGTGAATGGATTTGCCTTTAGCTTCTTGCATGTTGAAACCACATAGGTTCACCGAGGTGGAGCACGGTCCGCTGAAATTGGAATAGAGTAGATGCTATTGACAAAATGTGACAAGCATATATCCATATAGATGTCCTATGTATATGGTTAAATACATTACAAGATATGGGTAGAGGAAGGCTCAAAGACTAAAGGTTGGGCCCCATTGTGTGATTTTCTTTTTCAGCATCAAATTAGATAGGAAGATAGTCTATTTGACTAACAAAAATTAGCCTTTCATTACAGATCGATTCAAGTGGAAAGAAAGGCATAAAAGGTTTAGCCACAGAGTGTAATTGAGTAAAATAATGCTAAATAAGTTTTCAACCTCTAATCACAGAATATATAAAATTAAGAAAATGACTTAGCGGATCATTGAGATATCCTGTCAATTGTCAAATTGTGTATCGCAACGTTGTCGTAGAGTTCACGTAAGGGCTGCAGAACACGGGGTTCAAAAATCCCCATTTTAATCTTCTCATTCAGCAACTCTATCAGCTTTGGCAAGTGTGCTTTAGGCACAGGTATAGGACGTATATTCTATGGTACATGAGGAACAGTGAAGATGACCATAGGTGCAACCAATTCGGGACTAATGCAGCCAATTTCATGTGGAAAGAAAGCAAATGCCTTACCATGACGTCCAAGCATCTCTCTAAAACATTCTTTTTCCACTGGAAGCAAAAAATCCTCATTTCCAATCTTCAATTCTGCAAGAGTTTCAGCTGTAAACTTATGTCCAATATTTGCAGGATCCCTCAACATAGGCTGCTTCATAGCTTTTTCAATCTGTTCATCACTATCAGAAGGAAGCGGGCCTGCAACTGGCTTAACCTTCTTATCAACTGTTTTATATTTTGTGTCAACCTTGGCATCATTCAAGCACTCTTTTCTTTGCTGCAATTTCTGTAAATTTTCAGCATCTTTCAACTTTGTTGGCTGAAAAATTTCAGCCTTTAACTCTATGGACTGCATGGATACAGCCTGAAACTCTGTATGCAGAAATTTTTCTGCATTCAACTCTGTTGGCTGAATGAATTCAGCCCTCGGCTCTATGGACTGCATAGATGCATCCTGAAACTCTGTATGCAGAAATTTTCCTGCATTCAACTCTGTTGGCTGAATGGATTCAGTCCTATGCAATTCTATTAGCTGATCAAGATCAGCCATAAATTCAGTTTGCTGAGTTTTCTCAGCCTCTAACTCTATTTGCAGCATAAAACCAGAAATTTCCTGAAACATATCCAAGGTTTGCACAGGTATGATCTTTGAACCCTTGCATACATCAGTTTTCAGCATTGCTCTCATCTCAAACAATGTATCTGCATAAGACATCCCTTCATACAATCCATCCACATGCTCTTCTGCTTGCATTGACTCCTCATCCTCATATCTCGCTCTAGAAAGCATGTCAGCAACTGGATTATCTTTCCCTGCTATGTGTCGAAATTCTGGATTCAATGATTTGATATAGGCAATCCACCGAAGCATCGCTATATCTGGAGTCGAGCAACTAGTAATCATGCCAAGCAAAGGCAAACAATCTGTTTCCACAATAACTGAAGCTCCAATAAAATATCCTTTGTCACACTTCAGTGCAGTGACTACTCCCCACAACTCTCTTTTAATCTGCGGATATCTCCTTTGTCGCTCATTAAGAACTTTAGCTCCAAAGCGGATTGCATACCTATTTCCATCAGCATCATCCTGTCCCACAGCCCAACCTATGCCAATAGGGCTAGTATCAACTGTCAACATGATCGGCCGTCCACACTGATAATCCGCCTTGCATAGAGTAGGAGCTGATTGCAACAGCTTCTTGAGCTTACGCATGGCTTTTGAATGCTTCTCATCCCAATGAAATTTCTGCCCCTTTCGAAGCACCTGATAGAGAACATCTGCAATATGAGTAAAATGAGGAATCCAAATCATGTAAAATACACAAGCTCCCACAAATCTCCGTACCTCTGAAGTAGTCGAGCAATACTCTACAATCCTGTTTATGGCATCCACCTTTGCAGGAGAAGGCTTTCTGCCATAATATCCAACCATATGCCCAACTATGATGACTTCATTAACACCAAAGACAGATTTCAGCCCTGAAAGTGTCAAATTTACCTCCTCTAATCGTGTCAATATTTGCTCACAAGCAATCAAGTGGTCAGCCACAAACTGTCTACATCCACGCAAATCAAGACTTTCATTCTTTTCTTCTTCTGCACAACCCTTAATAGGCACATCATCTAGAAAAGGCATGGTATACTGCGGAATATAGTCTCGTAAAACTCTATGCATAGCATTCATCATATGAGCAACTGAGTTTGTGGCACCTTGAGGCAAGGTACACATCCTCACAAGACCAATAGGTGTCCGCATAGTAGTAATATCCCTGCTTTCCAAGGCAAGCTGAAACTGATCATAACCTGAATACAAGTCACCTAGGGAATAGATAGCTCGTCCTGCAAAAGCCTCAGCAAATTCATCCACAACTGGACCTGTTCCCACATTCCTGATTGTCACTTTGTTCACGGGCTGCATATCCTGAATAAATCTCAAAGTACCATTCTTCTTTGGTACAGTAAACCACCTGTTAGAATAAGGTGCAGAAGAGGGTTCCAAAATCCCCATTTTAATCTTCTCATTCAGCAACTCTATCAGCTTTGGCAAGTGTGCTTTAGGCACAGGTATAGGACGTATATTCCATGGTACATGAGGAACAGTGAAGATGACCATAGGTGCAACCAATTCGGGACTAATGCAGCCAATTTCATGTGGAAAGAAAGCAAATGCCTTACCATGACGTCCAAGCATCTCTCTAAAACATTCTTTTTCCATTGGAAGCAAAAAATCCTCATTTCCAATCTTCAATTCTGCAAGAGTTTCAGCTGTAAACTTATGTCCAATATTTGCAGGATCCCTCAACATAGGCTGCTTCATAGCTTTTTCAATCTGTTCATCACTATCAGAAGGAAGCGGGCCTGCAACCGGCTTAACCTTCTTATCAACTGTTTTATATTTTGTGTCAACCTTGGCATCATTCAAGCACTCTTTTCTTTGCTGCAATTTCTGCAAATTTTCAGCATCTTTCAACTCTGTTGGCTGAAAAATTTCAGCCTTTAAC
The DNA here is from genome assembly GCF_053477565.2 of Lygodium microphyllum. NCBI lineage: Eukaryota > Viridiplantae > Streptophyta > Polypodiopsida > Schizaeales > Lygodiaceae > Lygodium > Lygodium microphyllum. The sequence goes on from NC_141144.1 coordinate 78,632,881, forward strand.
TCTATGGACTGCATGGATACAGCCTGAAACTCTATATGCAGAAATTTTTCTGCATTCAACTCTGTTGGCTGAATGAATTCAGCCCTCGGCTCTATGGACTGCATAGATGCATCCTGAAACTCTGTATGCAGAAATTTTCCTGCATTCAACTCTGTTGGCTGAATGGATTCAGCCCTCTGCAATTCTATTAGCTGATCAAGATCAGCCATAAATTCAGTTTGCTGAGTTTTCTCAGCCTCTAACTCTATTTGCAGCATAAAACCAGAAATTTCCTGAAACATATCCAAGGTTTGCACAGGTATGATCTTTGAACCCTTGCATACATCAGTTTTCAGCATTGCTCTCATCTCAAACAATGTATCTACATAAGACATCCCTTCATACAATCCATCCACATGCTCTTCTGCTTGCAAAATACCTGCATTCTTCAACTCTTTCTCCTTACGACCAATGTACTGCCTGGCAGCTCTAGGCAAATCTGAAATTTTCTGATAACTTACTGAACTATCTGAAGTAAACCCAACAAAGTTATTGGAGAAAGACTGGCTGCCAGGAGGCGAGATCTCCTCTTTTCTCCGCTCCGTACCACTGGCGTCTCGCAAGACAGCGGTACCTAATGAAAATCCAACTCCTTCGCGGGTAGTGGTGCCTCACACAAGGAGTCCCTGTTTCTCGGATGATTTACCCCAACAGTCATAAACTGAACAGCTCGCATACCATCTTTACTGCGTATCCGCGCATAAGCTGACCCGTCATCCATCACTTTTGTTTCCATTCTTGCTTCTGTAATGAAAGGCTGTCCAAGAATAATCGGATAAGAGCATGAATCCTGAACAAAGCAATGATAATCCTCTTCAACATTACCAATAGAAATTCTGATACTCGGACAAGCAGCATACATATCACCAGAAGTATTATTGGCGGCTCTCATGCGCCAGCCATGCTCTGCATCCATAGGCCACTTGCCACTCTCATAAACACCTCGAGCAATAAGATTAATCTCAGAACCATGATCAACTAAAGCGATCAAGGGAATTTGTTTCTCTCCAATCCTTACCACTGTCTCAGTGGTTGCTCTAGCCCAATGACTTCGTGAAAAATGGCTGCGAGGAATGAGAATAGGGGTCTCATCATCTTCATACTGCATAGGCTGCACTATTTTCTCCAATTGCGGATTAATAGAAGCATTCTCAACCATCACTGCATCATCATACTCTTCTCCAAGAGCTCCATGCCACAATCCCTGTAAAGCAGGTCCTTCCATTGCATGTCGTTTCCTCCGCAAAAGATCCTACATCTGATCCTGTATTTCTCTTCTAGCAATCCCAAGAGCCTCTCCAACAGTAAAAGTGACTTCACTATTCAAAATTCTTTCTTGAAAAATCTTACTCATATCCGTTTGCATATCAAGGTCTAACAAGAGCTTGAATCCTGGCTCTTTTCTTGGTTGCCTCTTTTCTTTCTGCTTGTCTCCCATTGGTTGATCAGAACCTGTTTGAGCTGGAGAATTTGACATAGGTGGAGCTGTAACAGGTGGTGAAACAAAGTCACCCCCTCTAGTCTTTTTGGAGGAGCTAGGACCCTCCTCATCTCTTCTTCTCTTTTCCTCAACCATGGCATCTAAACCCTGCATTTTAGCCATATAAGCAAAAATAGAATACCTGTCAACAGGAGAATCCCATCATGTTTCTCCTCGGATGCTAGAGCCCACACAAGTCATAGTAGAAGTTTGAACTTTCCCTCTTCTCGCTATCTCCAAGGCAGAAGACCATAAAGCAGAGTCTCCATCAGATTTCTGCTCAAGCTGGACTCCAAAAGCTGAAGCATCTCCTCTAACACTCACATAAGCTGATCGCGCAGCCATATCATCAACAAGCTTCTTCATACCTCCCTTACCAAAGTTCGTGTCAAGAGGAGCACCAGTCTCTGTCAGCCATATCTTCCCATCTTGTCCCCAGAACACTACATTCTTCTTACGTGCTTCCTGAAAAGCATCACAATCTTTGCAGTGTTGGTGCTCTGTACTATCACACCAAATACATCGTCGTCCTTTTCTTTGACCAGCTGGAAAAGCAGTCACTGGAGCAGGTGCTACAGCAGGTACTGACATAAGTTGCTCCTTTAACTTACCAACTTCAGCTTTGACTGCTTCAATCGTCAAATCCGCCAAGCCTTTAATAACATCATCTACAGATAAGGGCACTGGAGCAGCAGGAACTGGTGGATTCACAACAGGAGGAGTAGGCTTAGGCAAAGAAGTTGCAGCAGGGGTAGAAGAAGAAGTCTCCAAAGATTTCTCAGGAACTGATCCTGTATTTCGATGCAATCTGACTCTCCTGCGCTGCTTCTTGACAAGAGCATTCACAGCATCAATGACATGTCTCCACTCAGTCTTTAAACCTGAATCAGTAGCTTGATCTTCCAAAAGATCATCCAACTTTTCTTATAAATCAGCATCTGCAGCTTGCAAAAATAACTCCACTTTCTGCATCTCCAAAGCTTGCTGTTCAGTCCCATCCAACTGATCATAACGGCTTTCAAACTCTCGCAAAAGAGCGGTAACAGAAAGTCCCTTATTAGGCATAGAAACCCATGCTAAAAAATTCCTGCGATTCATAAGACCTGTATCCTCCAGGAAATATTCATCTTTTAATGCCTTTTTAAATTCAGCCCAACCTGCATGTGCTTTTTGAATTTCTGCAATTCAACCTTCAAGAGCTCGCACCACGATCCGCAAGAAGTAGCAGCTCCAAACATCTTGAGAAACCCCAAAAAACTTCATCTTTTCTTCATACAAATGCAGGTAAGTTGACACTTGCTGGCCATTAAACTGCTTCATCTCCTGTTGGACAGCTTTCAAAGCATCCATAGCATCACTGTCACGTTTTGCATGAGCTTGCTGCTGCATATACATGGTAAATGACTGAAACAGGTTCTTCATGACATTATCATCTGTCATCTCTTCTTGCGAGTCTCCCATCTTGCTGATGACGCAGCACTTTCACGTCGGGTTCACCAGAAATGTCGTAGAGTTCACGTAAGGGTTGCAGAACACGGGGTTCAAGGTACAGCAAGAAATTAAGACTAACAAGAAGATCTCAATAACACAATATTTGATGCCAAGATCATCATATTGTTTGTCAAATGAGTTACAAGAAGTTCATGTTCAGAATAAACTGAAGTTTCTCTTAGTCAACATTGCATCTAGGTGAAAGTATCACTTTGTTTACATTCAGATGTATGATGTCATTTACTTTGAACGGAATAATAAGCATTAACTTATAATCCAATCAAGCAATGCCCTTTAGTACAATGAACTTTCTGTTGTTCCACACATCTAATTTCAGATGCTTTCAAAGATTTTCTATCAAATTCAGATCTCAACAGCAGCAGGTACATCAGACCAGCAGAAACTTTCAGCAATCCATCTCCTGTTTTTGAGCATCAAGGGTTCTCAATTGGGATTGTTTATGCAAAAGAATAGTCATTCTCTATTTTCCAGCATAACCTCTTGAAGACACCCATAGCCACTGTTTATCTCATATCACGAGCAACAAAAATGACCAAGCAGAGGATATTCAGCATTGGTACAATACATTTTCATAAATTCTGCATTTCTGCCTCTTATCACAGACAGCATCCATTCTTCAAAAACTTCATCTCCTTCTTTCTACAGCCTGATTTGTAAGTGTGTTGAAATGTATGATGTTTCGCATCATCCAAAAAGATTTGTAAAATGGGCAGAACCTATCATAGGGGTAAAGGCATTCTGTGTCAAATAATCTTCATGAAGAAGTTTGGCAATCTCCAAGATTATCTTTTCTGTTTCAGTGAGGGCATCTTTACAATTTCTCATCTCCTGTATCCTGTCCACAATCTCCCTCAAGTGAACATCAGAATACATCTTGGAAATTAGCATGTACCCTGAAGCATCAATTGGATCAAGTTCCATGACCTCATTATAGCAATGCTTCCCAAGTGACAAGTTCCCATAATTTCTGTAGCCAGTCAACAAAGCTAACCAGCCAGTAACATCTAGGAAGGTAGACATACACTGGAGCAAATCTTGAGCTTCATTCAAGTATCCTTCTGCAAATGGGACTTGTTCAGGAGCCCAAAAGGGAGGTGAGGGAAGTCAAAGCCGACAGAGGTAAGGGCATGGACCTGTGTACTGCACGCAATTAAAAGGGGAGGGGTAGACAGGACAACAATACATTAGCCTCCCAAGAGCAACCAGGGAGATGCTGGTGATGACGATGATGGTGATGCTGTTATAATGATGTTATGATGATCACGTGAACTCTTCTTCTCCTCCTCCTTCTCCTTTGTTGGTCCCTTGATGGTGATTACATGAATGGGAGAGAGATGGTCACACAAATTCTGTCACGGAATCGTGTTAACGACAGACCCACCATTGCTTGGGGTTGAAGCTGAGGCTTGGTTGGGAACTTGGGATTGTCCCGCTATTTCATTTTCCTAAAGGGCTTTCCCTCGATCATGATTCAACCTGTGGACTCTGAAAATCTCGAATTGCTGGGCATCTTCTGAGTGGCATTTCCTTCCTTGTCCTCGATGCTCCGTATCTCCTCCAAGCTTCATTAGGAGACGGAAGTAAATATTCTTAATCAATGGAAGAGGACGAAAATCTGGGTCCAGGGACGACGACCAGTAATCAACGTTCCATACTATTGAAAATAGTGGTCGTCGCTTGGTGATGGAGGGCAACAAAACTTGTCTGCGTGCGCACTTGAAAAGAACCTGACGATCGGGTATTCAGAGAAGCTCTCCACAGTCATAGGCTTGGTGAAGATCATCTTCACAAATCCAGCATCGTCGTTCTTTAGGAACTTCGACCGTTACATCCCTTTGTTCATCGAATTCACCTCCATCATAACAGCGTCCTCATTCTTCACTCGGAATGCTACTGTGTTCCAATATTCTCCAGTCAAAGACCCCATTTTGTTTTCCTTCAAGATCCGTATCAGCCCATGAATCATAGCTGGTGTGGTTTTTTTAGCTTAAGAGAATACTATTCCCCTTGGTTCACCCCGTCCCCTCTCTTTTCGTTTCAAAAGCGTCCTTCTTTCTCCTGACTTTTCTGCAAGCCCGCCATTGATAGCATTTCAAAAATATCCCTCTTTTCTTAGCTTTTTCCCTCATTCCGGCCCTTGTATAAAGGTCTGACATGAGCATATAAGCTGAGGCATCATGTGAGTTCAATGAGACAATTTTGTCAAAGCATTGCTGTGCTAGCAATATGTCACCATGCCTTTTGCATTAATTTAACAATGACATCCAAGCAACAAGATTATTTGCAAGAGGCATATCTTGCAGCAACTCTGCTGCCTCCTTTAAATGTCCTTCTTGTAGCATATCTTCAAAACACTTGCACCAAGGCTGTCATGTTGGAGCAAACTTTGACTGCAGAAACAAAAGTGACTTCATTGGGTTGTTTGTAAACAGTAACCTTTTTCCTCAACCCTGAAGTTCCTGGTTTTTGACCTTCATACCGAGATGTATAGCATGTGGTGATCTTAAAGACTGTCATTACACACAGAGCTAGAACAAATAGCAGCAGGACAAAGATCCTTTGGCATCAGTTTTTCATATTTTTCTAATACACACACATCATGCATCCAAACAAAATCATACACATGCACTAAGGGAATATGTACACTGGATGCGGATTATCAAAATGCATCACACAAACAATGAATCACACGCAGAAATTAACAAAAATGCACAACAAAAGAAATGGAGGTGTATACGACTCGGATGCGCAGCAACACGACAACGTAATGGTTGTTGCTACAAGTATAGCATGTGTTTTGGTTTTGGGGTCAATTCCTTATGGCTATAAACCATATAGCTAGTAATATGAGGTCAGTAAATAGATCTTTGCTGCTTATGTTGGCAAAAAATGATTCAAATGAGCTAAAGATAAGCAGTGACTAAGGTAGCAACCAAGGCATAGACCTTGGCATCTTGGCCTTGGTATACTTGGCAACAGGCTACAAAGGCTTTGTTGGCGCCATTGTTTGTGTGCGAGAAGCTCCCACTAGCTTTTAGGAAAACCTTCCCAGGAGGTCACCCATCCTGGCAGTGTCGTTACCCAACTACTCTTAACTACCAAGTGATTATCCACTAGGCTAGTTCTTTTTTTGTTGTTCTATACTACAAACATAGTTTAAATAAGCTAGTCTTGGGAGGGTCTCCCACGTGTTTCTTCCATTAACTGGCATATAATACCTCATTAATTATCTTCATAATGAGAGATAGTTTCACAATTAGAGCTAGTATTTAAAATAAATAAATAAATGTGTGACGTGAGTCAATTTTCTTCGGAATGTATACCCATATTCAAATAAACTAAGTAATGGGGACATTACACATACATCAAGTTGCCCACTACAAATGCATACGAGACTAACTAACATTCACATGAAAAGGTAAAGGAGTGCCAATTGACTTACCACCCTACATATGAGACTACTCAAGTACTTTTTAAATGTACTCCTTCTATGAGGTAAATGGAGGAGTCCCTTTGAGCGATTGTGTGTAATGTGCATACCAAGTATATGTGAATCATGCCAAGTAAATGTACTCCTTCTATGATAAGTGGAGGAGTCCCTTAGAGTGATTGTGTGTAATGTGCATACCAAGTAAATGTACTCCTTCTGTGACAAGTTGAGGATTCACTTAGAAAAATTATGTGTAATGCACATTGCAAGTATGTGTGAAGCATGTCTCATGTCCTTCACCTCAAAGCTCTTCTTGAGTTGAGTCTTCAAAGCATCTAGGTCATCATGAGTGCTCTTAACAATCATCATATCATCAATATAGTATCAAAATGATAAGGCTACCATCACCATCCTTCATCATGTAAAGACTAGATCCATAATATTGCAAGTATAGGATTGTGAATGTATGAAGGTATCAAACGTATGATACCAATCCTTGGCTTATGTCCATAAAGACTATTTCTTAACTTACACAATAGGTGTTTCCTATCATTTTCTATGAAGCCCTTAGGCTGCTACATATAAATGTCCTTATGCAAGTCCCCATGTAGAAAAGTCATCTTAACATATTTCTGGTACAAGTCTAGATCCAAATGTGCAACCAAGGCTAATACTAAGCAAAGGATAGTCAACTTGACCATAAGAGAGAAGACCTTGTTAGGGGTAAAGGCGCCTCCTCCTAGCTACCAATGTATTACTACACAGATAGTACCCATCACCATCACTTTATTCTTTATTATTTTAGTGACAGATGAATAAAGGAAAGGCTGGTCACACATTGTGCCTATTGGAGTTCCCACATTGTGAGTCTCTCTCTGTCATGCTCTTGCTCTCCCGCCATAGCTCTCCCATGCAAGCTTTGATCCTTCTCACCTTTCAATTGGTATCAGAGCATGAATTATTGAGCACTTGAGCATGGTTCATGACTCCTTTAGCATTCATTATAATTCTTATACCATTGGTTCTCACTCTTGGTACCCATATCTGACTCCTTCGAGCTCCGATCACTCCCTGGATTCTCGAGCATCTACCCAACCCATTTGGGCACCCTCAAGATATTCCTTCAGGGGAATTGAAGCATTCTTTTGAGTGTTTATTTTAGTTTTCAAGGTACAACACAAAGGGGCACAACCATTGGAGCTCCCCCATTTCATATATTGGCTCCTGCCTGATTAGGCTTGACAAGGCTTTGTGTAGGTATCCTCTAGGCCCCATTTGAGTCCCCCTTCCACCCCATTAATGCCACATGGACCAGAAGCATACCTAGCAACATCAATCCTATTTGCGCGAGCTTGAAGACATGCAAAAAATTTGTTTTTACTTCTGTCCTCCCTTAGCACTCATTGGCAGCTTGAAAACACTTCATTTGGCTAGGAACACCCCCTTGATGCTCGACATTGGTGGTTATCATTGGCATTGATTTATGGACTAATTTACCTTAGTCCAGGACTCTTTTCCACAGTCCACAAGTAGCCACAAACAGTGTTACATTAGCACTTTATGTTGATGCTTGGTTGGCATTGACATTTGATGCCCAGTCCCAAATGGTCCCCGAATGTTAGGGGAATGTATGTCTATTGATTGGCCATCATTTGGAGTTGATTTAGTGGCGCTCAATTTTACATAGTAAATCACTGCTATGCACTCCAAGGTTGAAGCTTATTTAGTCACTTTATGCTTTGCCTATTGGTCACACGAGTTCTTCTCGGGTGTTTCATATGAATACTGGGATGAAAATGAATGTTGGCAAATGCTTTGGATGGTTCCGGAATTATCTTCATAACATTGGATGCTATCATTGGATACTTGACCGCTTATATTCTTTGGATGTCGTACTGATGTATGATCTTGGATTCTCTGTCTCACTGATGCTCTTACATGCTTTGTTTAAGCTTATTTGCTTAACACTTATGGCTTTTGTGCCAGTGGGAGCGTCTTTGTACACTTACCAGACATTGAGCAATATCTCCTTCTGGATGATGTATGGTTCATATGCCTTGGTCCATGTAGATGTACTTGGCTACGAGGGGATTTTTTCTTTGAAATTGAATACTGTGTTGGATGGATCCCTGCGTGGAGAGAGGCTGATGGGAGGATCCATCTTTAAAATTGAATATAGTGTTGGATGGATCCATGTGTGGAGAGAGGCTGATGGGAGGATCCATCTTTCAAATTGAATATGGTGTTGGATGGATCCCTATGTGGAGAGAGGCTGATGGGCGGATCCATCTTTGAAATTGACGATGGTGTTAGACGGATCCGTCTCTTGGCCGTCTATGGTTACCTTTTTTGTGCTACTCCAAATGAGCTTTCTTCATTTACTTTTTTACTGGGATTGCCTCATTTTGCCCCTGCTTTGTTTTGCCTGCATAGTGACATTGTCACATAAGATGGGGAGTGCATTGTGTGGATGATGGGGCCTCTAGAGCTGGTGGTTGGGGCCTTTGTTTGTACTTGAAAAGAAAAGAAGGTGCACTACCTGGGGGTGTGCTTGGTTTGCCATGTGGTGCATTGTGCTCGTGCTAGTGGGACTAGGAGCAATCTTGGGCATTGTCCCTCACTTGAGGACTTAGTTTACGCATAAGGGGGATGTGGTGTGCGTAGCTTAGGGTGACAGGTCTAACCATAGGTGAGTGTTACCTCCCTAGGTATGTCTTGCCCTTGATGTGCCCTAAGCATGTGTTGTGGGGGATCAAAAAGGCTAGGGGGTTAGACACGGAGCTGTTCAACCGAGGCCACCAGATGTGCCTAACTTGAGAACCCTTGGTGCAGTAATTGTGACTTATGTGCAACTTGTTGTGTCTATGTGTGATTTCTCTTTCCGTTTCCATTCTCTGTGTTTGTATTTTTGTTTTGTACTTTCTTGTATTTGTAAAAACTATAGGGTGCAACGAACATAATATGCGAAAGAGATAGAGATAGAGAGTACACAACAGATAAGAGGAGAAGTAGAAAATTTCTTTAGCTCCAAACAAGTGATACATAGATGGCTCTGTCCACCCGTGCGCTTCCACAATGAAGCTTCGATGGCAATCTAAATAGAAGATAGGTGAAGAGCTTAAGGCTTCTGCAGCCCCTAGAATAGAGTGATACTGGATCTCTATATGTTTGGTGTGTGCATGAAATACTGGATTTTTGGCAATGGTGATGCAACTTTGATTGTCACATCTTAGCACAGTTGGTTCTTCGTCGTGCACTCGCATATGCCATAGGATCCTTCTCAACCATACTACTTCTCATGTAGCAAAACAAGCTGCCTTGTACTCTACATTTGTACTCTGCATCGGTAGAAGACAATGCCACTATTGGCTACTTCTTACTAATCCAAGATAAAATTCTTGAACCCAAAGAGAAACAATAACCAGAAACTGACTTCTTGGAATCATTGTCTCCTGCCCAATCTGAGTCATAATTCCCCACAAGAGAAGTTCCGAAACTGTATGTGATACCGTAGTCAAGACTTTCCTTCAATCCCATCCTTCCAATGACTCTCATGAGGTTTGTTTGAGAACCTGCTCAAAACACCAACAGCAAAATTGACATATGGTCTGGTATTACACAAGTAGATCAGACTGCCAGTCATTCTCCTATACCTCCCAATGTCTGCGAGTGCTGATGTATCCTCAACGGATAACTTTGGATTCATCTCCATAAGTGTAGCTATGTGGTTGCACTCGGTCATGGCAAATGCCTTGAAAATCGCCCATACATACTTCTTCTGAGAGATGAAGATATTTCCTGGCTCTTTCCAGACTTCAATTCCCAAATAATAGTGTAGCAAGCCCAAGTCTATCATTTCAAACTCAGAACTCAAAGCCTTTCAAGTTTGGTTGATCATATCTTCATAGTCACCTGCAATAAGAAGGTCGTCCACATATAGGACAATCACTATGGACTTTTCACCATCCCTGTAAACATACAAGTTAGCATCTGAGGCACATCTTTTGAAGTTTAAGCTTAAAAAGAACTTGTCTATCTGCTGGTACCATGCTTTGGGGGACTTGCTTCAGCCCATACAATGCCTTCTTCAGCTTACACACTTTGTTCTCAGAATGGGGGGGCCTCAAACCTTGGTGGCTGAGCCATGTACACCTCCTCCTTGAGGTGACCATTTAAGAACACTGACTTAACATCCATTTGGTAAACTGGCCACTGCTTGTGGGTGGCCATTATAAGTATTATGTGAATAGTGGTCATTCTAGAAGTTGGGGCAAATGACTCTTGAAAGTCAAACCCTTCAACCTATGAAAATCCTTGTGCAACCAGACTAGCTTTGTACTTTTCTAAGGTACCATCAGCCTTGTACTTCACCTTCCAGAGCCACTTGGTGCCAATAACCTTTCACTTTGCTGGCCAATCCACTAGCTCCCAAGTGTCATTCTTCATTATGCTATCATATTGGCTTGCATAGCTGCCTTCCATGCTGGATCTACAAGTGCTTCTTCTAAGTCAGTTGGCTCCTTTACTTCTCTCATAATCTCAGCCATCAAGGTCATATTGACTCTCTGAGCAGAAGCCCTCCTTTGCTACTCTATTCTTTGAGACTCCTTGGTCTATTTGCCTTCTCCTCCACAGATGTGGGCATAGGATTCACCCAACGCAGCAATGGCTTTTCTGGTGGGGTGATGTCAGGTTGGTGAACTTTTTCCTCATCATCTGAAGATGATGCTTCCTCCTCCTTAAGGATAGGGACAACTCTCGGGACAAGTTCATAGTGGACTACTTCTTCGCTTGATGATAAAGTGGAAGAACTTGCCTTCTTCTCCTCCACTATATGTAGTTGCTCCTTGAATACCACATCACGGCTCGCGATGATCTTCTTTGCCTCTTGGTCATATAATTTGTAAGCCTTCTGCTCATCACTATAACCCAAGAAGATACATTTTCTACTTTTTGGTTGTAACTTTTTTCTCTTCTCATCTGGAATATGTGCATAACATTCACATCTAAAAATTTTGAAGTGTGAGACAGATGGTTTCTTACGAGTGTAAGCCTCATGAGGTGTTTTTTCTTGAGATCCTTTGTGTAGCTCCGATTTAAAATGTAGACTGTAGTATTAACAACTTCAGCCCAAAAATGGTTAGGAAATCCCTTGCCCTTTAGCATGCATCTTGCCATCTCCACAATGGTGCAATTCTTGCATTTCACAACACCGTTCTGCTAAGGTGTGTGACGCATTATCAATTGATACTTGATCCCTTCGCTCTTGCAAAAGTCTTCAAACTCCTTTGAGTTGAACTCACCACCATCATCTGTTCTAAATTTCTTTACACTTTTCCTTATTTCATTCTCAACAAGTGCTAGCCATTCTTTAAACTTACCAAAAGCTTAAGCCTTATCACGAAGAAAGTACACCAACATCTTCCTACTATAGTCGTTGACAATCAACATAAAATAAGAAGATCCCCCCAAGGCCCATGTAGGCATCTTTCCGCACAAGTCAACATGCACCAACTCTAGAGAAGTCTGTGCTCTATTCTTGCTTTCTTATGGAAATGCCTTTCTCTGTTGCTTTCCCATCATACAAGCTTCACATGGTTCCTTCAATTCAGTCATTGTAGGTAGGTGAGCAACCATACCTTGCTTGTGTATCTCCTTCAACATTGCAAATCCAATGTGTCCAAACCTTTCATGCCAAAGCTTACTTGTGCCCACTCCAACGATGACTGTAAGAGCACTTATCTCATACAGGTTGTTCCTTCTTTCTCCTTTGCCAACAACTTTTCCATCACTGTCAAGAATTTCTGTACCTATCTTCTTGAACCTCCCTTCATGACCAAGATTAGTTATGGCAGCAATTGATAACAGATTTCTCCTAATTTCGAAAACATACAACATATTTGAAAGCTTTTTGACATCACCATTCGCAGCAACAAATGAAATAGTACCTGTGCTCGCAGCAGGGCCTTTTGCATCATTTCCAACCATCACAGTGGTGGATTCTTGTAGAGGTTACATAGAACTATATAGACCTTTCTTGTTGGTCATGTGACGTGAGGCCCCACTATCCAACATCCATGAGTCAGTGGTAGATTCTTCTTCTGCCGAGGGGCACACCTCCTCAATGGTCGCCATGAATAACTCCAACTCTGCTTTAGTCGTATCGGCTATCTCTTTCCCTTTACTTTTAAGGGTACCATTCTTTTCATCTTCCTTCCTAACACGACAATCTACGATTGCATGACCTTTCTTCTTGTAGTAGAAGCACTCTCCTTGAAACTTCTTCTTACCGTTCTTCTTCTTTTTGTCACCATCATTTTTCATGGAGGAACCACCTTTGCCTTTTGCATTGGCAAAGAATGCAACATCTCCATTGTTGCTTCCTTCTCGGGTGTTATCGTGTTTCCACAGCACAAAGGAGCGGAAAATGGAAAAAATGAAAATAACAGATAATGCGCAGGATAAAAGCAGAAGAAGGTGCCTTGACCGGAAACCAATCCCTGAAAAATTCAAATGTTCGGGCACGACCCTCAGAAAGCTTCGGTGTCGGGCCAAGGCAACGAAAGAGAAAAAAGGCACATCATTAAAATGCGAAAGTGCCCTCGAATCTGTGTAAAAGAGCGCCAAGCTCACTCCTATGCAAAGTGTATGCATTAGTGGGGAATCGGATAAATTAGAATGGTGGGAAATGGGAAAAAAGGCCCAAGCCACGGCCGGCCATGTAAAAGAGAAAAAAGGGGATGACCGCCCAAAAAGGATTTAGGGCTTTGTATATAAAGTTGAAAAGTGAATGGAAAGCTCATTCTTTGGTGTGTGGCAAAAGGAGTCTTCTTCTTCCTCTCTTCTTCTCTCCTTCTTGCTTGTGTGTGCTCTTGAGAGAGGGAGTGTGAGAGTGTGAGGGAGTGAGTGTGTGCGAGAGTGAGGGATCAAGAGGGTGAAGCTCTTCACCATCTCCTCTCCTCTTCTTCTCTTCTCTCCCCTTCTCTTCTCTTGCGCGCGCGGCTATGGAGGATGGAGCTTGGAGATGGAGGAGGCTTGAGGATGCTTGAGCTAGCATCTAGGATCGTGGAGCTATCGAAGTGCAAGAGAGAGGAGGGTACTCGATCGAGCATCAGGGTAAGCTCACTACACTCGTAGGATCGACGGCGCGTCGGCTAGGTGAGAGATAGCCATTAGAGCTCACTTGAAACGCTTGAAGTAATAAGCGGTCTGAGGGTCTTGGCGGTTGAGCGAAAGCTCCCACATTTTGGTTCCGTTGCCAGGACCAAACGGATTCAAGCTTGAGTACTTGCGCGCCTCATATCTAGCATCGAAGTAGGGTATTCATCCTCGAAACGGAGCTTGAGATAGGTAGGAAGTTGGGTGCTTTTAATCTTCGAAACAAGTAAGTATTTTGGGATATTTTGGTTGTTTGATGATTGGAAAGCATGGAGAATCTATTCCAATTTTTTGCCTTCAATTTTTGTTGCATTTAGCGTAGGTTAGAGTTAGGAGATCAAATCGGAAAAGAGTAGGGTTCATTGTTTTAAAACAGGGTAAAAAAAAGGAGAAAAACATGCAAATGTGCAAAATGCTCACTAATGAGGACTAAGATCGACAAGAGAGTGATCAGGGGTGTCAACGCCATAGCTGGGAGGGCATATAAGAACCGAGAGACCAAAAGAGAACTCATTTGTGCCATTTTAGTGTGAGAGAAAGAGAGAGAGAGAGAGCTAGAAAGCCCTAGGCCATGTGATTCGATCGCATCACGGACGCACTCACCGACCCATTTAGGTATATGAATCCCTCCCTCAAACCCCCTAGATAGGATCTGGAGGTTTGTGCTTGGAATGGTTGAGTAGATCATAAGAATCAGGCAAGATCGGCATCGTGCTGTTTCCATCACGCCGCTTTCAGCCCGTTCGAGTGATTGCTTCTAGGCCGAGTCCCAGAATCGGCCTTCGGCCCCTTACCATTCGGCCACTCGACCGGAACCCTAGTCGGCACTCAGACCGTCCGAGCCAGAACATTTTGACCAAATGGCACATTCGGCCTTGTGCCATTCGGCCCGTTCGAGTGACCCGTCCGAGTTCCGAAATCGGAACTCGGCCACACCCGGGATTTGACCCTCGGCCAACTGCGGTTCGACCCGTCCGAATTATCCTGTCCAAATCTGTCGAACCTGCCATTCGGCCCGTCTGAGTAAAAATTGTACGAGCTAGATTTGGAGATTCGGCCCTTGACCTTATGCCATTCGGCCCACCCGAGTGACCCACTCAGATCCTGCAATTCGGACCACTTGGTCCGAATGCAACTTTCTGTCAAAGCTGTCAAAAATTTGACCCGACCCGGCAAATGCGCATTAGCGCAACTTGTCAAAACCCTTCGGGTGTTCAAAACTTGATTCTGGCACACGGGATAAGAGAAATTGTAGTACACAGCTGCTTAGCGGTGGGTAGTAGACAGTTGAGGGATCCACAAACTAGGATGCATGCCGCTGAGCCACGAAGACCTGATTGATCGGAAGCAAACAAGGAAACATACAAAGAGTCCTAAACCCTGACTAAATGGCCTGAAAATGGACCTACAAGCCTATTAGGTCAGAAACGAGCGAGAGTGAGTGAGGCGCCGAGGAATTGCTTGCTACACTCACATTGAATTTTGCACTTGAAGTACACTTAAAGAAACTGAAAGCCTGATTGGGCACAAGTGCACGAGGAACAACACACTCACCGAGTGGCTGTAAATTAAGATTTGTATTTAGTAATTAAGGGAACTCACTCAGATAAATCGCTCAAGGAACCCACCAATAGGAGAGGACCCAAGATGCAGACAAACACGCGAAGTACAGGAGAGAACCAAGCGAGGAGTGCCAACGACAAGGACCTGTCATGACTAGTCAACCTAATCGACAGAGCAGCGAGGCACAATAATTTGACCATGACGGAGGAAGGCTCAAACCATCGGTTTACTGAGGAGCTCGATGTGAGCGCATTCCCAGACGCTATACAGCATATGGTGAGCAGTTACGATGTGCATGCCTGGTACGAGCACCGTGGCAGGACGGCAGATGCAATCATTGCAGACCTAGAGGAGGAGAGAAGGCTAGCCCGCAAGGCATTGCAAGGCATAGCCGAGTATAATAGGGATCAACAAGAGAGGAGCCTAAGGCAAAGCATGGAGCTGCATGAGGTACAGCGAGTACTGAACTTGGCTGGCTGGAACCGAACAGACTAGGAAAGAGCACTAGAGGGAGACCTGACGCTAAGCGAGCTCCTCATGAAACGGCTGTTAGATAACATTGCAGTAGAGCAGAGTGCCACTGCACTAATGACGTCGCTGCTTGCAGGATTAGGGGCAAACCAGGGCTCAAAGAGCCAGGCTAAAATACCAATTGTTGCCAAGCAACTCGACAAGTACCAACCACATGATGATCCGTACAACTTTGTTGAGCAGTTTGAGCAAGTGTGCGAACCCAATGGCCTCAAAAACCAAACTCAACGTTCGCAAGAATTTGTACTTTGCTTAAGCGATAAGGGTAGGATGTGGTATACAAGCCTAGATGCCGTAGAACGAGCCAACTTCAATAACCTCAAGGATCTCTTCGTCAAGAGGTTTGCCAAGCCCGAATACTCCGACAACCTGCTAGTACGCTTGATGAATGTCAAACAGAAGGAGAAGGAGGGCATCCGTGACTATGTGGCCCACGTGAAAAGTCTCTTTAAGAGAATCCCCTTAGGTGAGCGAGCGACTGACAGAGCAGTGTCAACTGTATTCATCAGTGGAATTAGAGATGAGGAGTTATATAAGGCATTGGCAGGCAATTCAAGCTTGCAGCAAGATGTGGTGGATAGAGTTTTTGAGGAAGCCATCAGAGTCGATGACTAGCTGAAAGAGCGGAGCTCTAAGAGCTCAAATCTAGAAGAAACCAACCCGCGGAGTTTAGAGAGAAAGCCAGCCTCTAGTGAGCGATCGAACCCATCATCCCAAGATAAGGGGAAAGCCACCGAGACAGACCAAGGCCTGGCGGAGGTCAAGATGGAATTAGCCAAGATACAGGACATGCTGAGACGACCAACATGCCCGCACATCCAGTGCGTGTACTGTGGCGAAAACCACTTGCGACTGAGTATGAAGACCCTAGGTCAAGACCTTGTGCTAACTGCGGGAGGTTCGGCCATGATACCGCACAATGTAGACTACCAAGAAGGTTTCCATACTCGCAACCCTACGGCCAGCCTTATCTAGCTAATAGGCCGCAGCCATTCTTCAAAAGGGAAGCCCCATTGGCTCTACCCGTGCCTAACGATATGAAACCAGCCGTCCCTAGAATGGACATAAATTCCACCGGCATTCCTAGACCGCCTGGTCCTTATGTGACCCACCCACCGAGCAACGCTCCAGTTCATTACGTGGAGGAGCCAAATGATGAAGAGACCTACATATACCCTTACATCTCGTATGACGACGAGGGTAACGCGGTCCTCATGGATTATCTACCCATTTCGATGATGGCGTTAGGATGAGGACGGGGTAGAGGCCTAGGAGGGCAGCCACAGGATCCAATCACTTGTTGGACTTGCGGACACCCCGGTCATGTCTTATCACGCTGCCCTGAAAGAGAGCAGAAAAACAGGGACAACGCTGACCAAAGGTGCGCAGAGTGCGGAATCACCCATCTTTTCATTGATTGCCCAAAGCGGAAGCTGTCCTCTAGCATAGCTAATTTGCCATCCATCCCATTAGGGCTATTTGGTGTCGAAAACCCTGATGGGGAGGTCACACCTATTCCCTTACGAGTTATGACCCGAGCCCAAACCAAGCAGGCCGGCATCTCTCTGCCAGGACCTAGCAATCTGGATGCAGCCTCAATAGGAAAGAAAAGCCGCAGGCAGAAAAAGAAGACATCGGACGCTAAGGTCGCATTGAAGACCGAGAGTGCTACGACTTTACCTGCTGGGAAGAAAGTCTCAGACGCGGAGGCAGAGACTTCAGTCCCTAAGACAGCCGAAAAGGGAAGCGCTAAGATAGGGGAATGCCCGCACCCCAAGCGACAATTGGAGGCCATAGAAAAGGTGAAGGAATGGGTGAGGGAGGCTCAACAGCACCTCAAAGATGTTGAACCCATCACGAAGGACGAGATCGATGATCTCTCCAGCATAAGCACGCCAATGTCACCGCCTTGTCAACCTAAGTCGGCCGAGGCTACTATGCCACAAGCAGTGCCACTAAGACCAAGCCTAGACGCAACAGAGCCGTAGATCAGCCACGGCCATTGGTCCTGACAGTCTAGGCTAAAGGAAGGAGGAGTATTTAGCAATCTCTTGACCACACTAGTGACCACCCTTGTAACATTTGGCTTGGGAGATCTGCTTAAGCAGCACCCTGCCCTATGGCAAGACCTTAGGTAGTGGGTCGAGGGCTCACAAGAGCAGGTCACGGTAGACCCTCAAGACCAGGATGCAGAAACACAATTGCCCAGTCTAACACTGCACTCTCTGCCTAAATCTTTGCATGTCAACACCTTTTGGGAAGGCTCTGAGATGCACGTAGTCCTGCCGGTCCTAGCCTTGGGTGACGCAACAAGGAAGGGAATCATAGACACGGGAGTCGGGGTTAGTGTGCTTAGCCACGCGGTGCTGCAGACTTGGGGAAACCCGCCTGTTGAAGCTACTAGGTTTAACGTCACGCTAGCAAACGGCATGAGAGTGAAACCATTCAGGGTTCTGAAAAATTGGCCAGTGAAGATCACAGGTGTCCAATTCTCCGTTGAATTTATAGTCATGAAGGGAGTGGACTACGATGTCCTATTAGGCCGACCCTGGGTGTGCAATGCTAGAGTCATCGAAGATTGGGGTAACGACTTGATCTTCCTTGGCAATAGAACTAACGCCGTACGAATAGAGATGGACACTTGGAAGACCTCACGAGTCGACCTGGATGCCATCTATGCTATGCTCAAAGGGAACACTCAGGTCAGGAAGCCCTATGAGTCCTTGACCAAGTATATCCCATACCCAGAGGATGAGCGGGATTGGATGCACGTCCTCGCTACAATTGACCTGCCGTTCTCTGACCAGGAGGCGTACAAGAAAGCCATCAAAATGGTCGGCAAGACAAACAGAACACTTCCTACGCCACTCTACATGATGGCAGCAAGCCTCCATGGAGGGCCTAAGCCTGTTACCTGCCAAGTGCCTTCCAACAAAAGGGAACTCCAAGGAATACTGGAATACTTAACGAACCAGCTAGCAGGCAACTCAGCCGCCAACTTCAAGCCGCTCTAGGACCTCTTGGAGGATTCCGAGTGGCAGTGGACCAGGGTGCACGAGATGAACCTCATGTATAACTGGGCCTTGGTTCCCGACCAACGAGACGAGGCAGAGCAAGCCTTGGGAGACGATGAGCAATCGAGTGACAAAGATTCCTGTGATGAATACGAAGACTGCCAATCCTTTAGTGATGAAAGCGAGGGTGAAGTGGATACCATAGAGTACAACACTGAAGGACGAGAAATTGAGCAGATACGGGCAGACGCCAAACCGCAGAAAAAACAGGCCCTTAGAATGGACCAAGGAGTCATGTGCATGAAATGTGATTGTGCTTGGTTGGAATGCATAGGAGCCATAGACCTTGAGCAAGCCAGCCCAGCCCAACCAAGAATGACATTAATACTTAGAACCAAATCGCCATCTGAACTGTGGCCACCAGGGGAGACCACCTCTTCTAGTGAAAATGGAGGGTTTGACTCTGAATCGGAAGTTACTTTTGATAGCGACCCAGAAATCCCCAGGCCGCCCATGCCCAGACGCACCAAAGGGGACTTACCCGTCCACCTGAGGCGCAGACGGTTAAGGCAGGATAAGGCAAAGCGTCCCAAGGATGCACGATTAGAGGAATAGCGAAAGCCGCAAGACCTCCCTAAATGCTTCACTAAATTCAAAAAAGGGGATAGGGTAGTGGTTTTGCTAGGTGCCAAGCGCCAAGGGCAAACAAGTGAACCAATCGAAGGGCAAGCCAAGGTCAAGGAGGTAAACCTAGCCTTGGAAGGGGAAGTACCCCAACTAGTGTTCATTGCCAAGGACTTGACCAGTGAAGAAGAGTTGAGTCTTGTCGCTCTCTAGTGGGAGTACATAGAGGTATTTGCTTGGTCCTTAGAAGAGCTATGAGGGGTAGATCTGAGTGTTGTGACTCACAACATACCCATGATGTCGGATGCAATGCCAGTCAAGCAACGACCGTACCCCATGAATCCAAAGCATGCTCATGCTGTCAAAGAGGAAATCGACAAGCTGATGAGAGCTGGATTCATTTATGAAATTGAGCGCACAGACTAGCTATCATCCATAGTCATTGTGATGAAGAAGAACGGCAAGATTCAAGTGTGCGTCAATTACAAGAAGGTGAACGCTGCTACGAAGAGAGACAACTACCCCTTGCAGTACACCGAGCACATGCTTGAGAGGGTGGCAGGCAAGGAAGCCTACAGTTTTTTGGATGGCTTCTCGGGGTACAACCAGGTGCAAGTGCATCCTGTAGACAGGCACAAGACCGCCTTTGCCACTGAGTGGGGCGTCTTTGCGTACGTAGTCATGCCCTTCAGGTTAATCAATGCTCCCACCACCTTTCAACGCCTCATGTGCACCATATTCAAGGACATGCTTTGCAAAGAGTTAGAGGTCTTTGTCGATGACCTGTGTGTTTACTCGACCTGGATTGAACACCTAGACAAACTCCACACAGTCTTTGAACGGTGTCGCTTATATTGCCTCTCCTTGAACCCCTTGAAATGTCAGTTTTGGGTGAAGCACGGATGCATCTTAGGACACGTGGTGTTGAAAAACAGCATTGCCACGGACTTCTCGAAGGTCAGGGTTATCGTTGACCTTCCACCCCCAAGTAATTACAAGGGAGTTCAATGCTTCTTAGGTCACACAGGATACTATCGGCGGTTTGTACTGAACTACGTGCTGATCGCTAAGCCATTGTACAAGCTACTAATCATCTTCGAGTGGACCGAAGCATACCAACGGGCGTACAAACAATTGAAAAAGGCTCTAACAATGGCACCAATTCTACGAGCCCCGGACTGGACCATTACCTTCCACGTACACATTGAGGCCTCTAAGTTTGCCGTGCGAGCAGTGTTGTGCCAACCGGGTGAGCATAACTTGGACTACCCAGTAAGCTTTGCTAGCAGACAACTCACTGAGACGGAGATGAATTATTCAACAATAGAAAGGGAGGGACTAGCCATGGTGTTTGTCATGAAGAAATACCGGCACTATCTATTGGCCACACCTTTCATTTTCTTTGTGGACCATCAAGCCCTGCTCTACTTAGTGAACAAACCTTGTGCTACAGGATGCATAGCTCGATGGCTCCTCCTGCTCCTGGAGTTCGATTTCTCCGTGGTAGTACAAAAGGGAAAATAGCATTACATGGCTGATCACATGTCCCGTATACCCACAGGAGAAGCAGCTGGATAAGACATCATTGACGAGTTACTTGATGCCCACTTATTCCACCTGTCCCGAGAGAGAGACCTATTTAAGGCTGATCTGACACCATACTGGGCAGATGACATAGTCCAAGTGCTCGAGCACAGACTACCTGAGCAACCAATAGAAAAGGCACGACTTAGGCACTTGATCTTGAAGCTCCAGCCCTACTAGCTGATTGTAGGCCAACTCTATAGGTTGGGGCAAGACGGATTGCTGCGTAGATGTGTGTGTGAACATGAGATGCATGATGTGCTCTCAGAAGCGCACAACGGCATTGCAGGTGGACACTTTAGCGGAGTCACGACAGCACGGAAGGTGTTGCAGTCCCAACTATGGTGGCCCACACTTTTCCGCGATGCCAAGCGATTTGTCAAGCATTGTGATGAGTGCTAGCAGGAAAAAGTTCCAATTCGTAAGGATCAAATGGAGTTAACCCCAATTATTTCTCGCCAACCCTTCGAAAAATGGGGAATTGACTTCATAGGACCAATCAGCCCCACAGCGCAGTACTCACAAGCCAAGTACATCGTGGTGGCCACAGATTACCTCACCAAATGGGCAAAGGCAAGAGCAACATGAAAAAACGATGCTAGAATGACTACCAAGTTCTTATGGGAGTAAGTGATCTCGTGCTTCGGTTGCCCCATCGAACTGGTTAGCGACCAAGGCACACACTTCATCAACGAAGTGATAGCACATCTCCTATCCACCTTTCTTATCATCCATCGCAAATCCTCGCCATACTACCCTCAGGCTAATGGCCAGGCAAAATCAACTAACAAAATTCTTATTAACATCCTGACTAAAGTAGTCTCAGCCTCAAGAAGCGACTGGGACAACAAGTTGATGGCAGCCTTGTGGGCCTACCGCACAGCTTATAAAATGGCCGTCAGTCAAACCCCCTTTAGGCTGACCTATGGGACTGAAGCAATTCTACCAGTAGAATTCTTCATCCCTAGCCTGAGAATAGCACTCCAAGAACGATGGGAAGGGAATGAAGCATGGATGCAACACCTGACCGAGCTGGAACGCCTATCAGAAACTCGTCTTCTAGCCACCCACGCGCTCATCTACGAGAAGGCTCGACGAAAGATGTGGTTTGACAAGCATGTCAAGCAGCGAGACTTCGAACAAGGGGATCTTGTTCTGCTATACTCAGTAAAAGGACACAAACAGAAGATGAAGTTCCGAGGACTAGGGCCTTTTAGAGTACGCATGATTGGTAGAACCGGGAATGTTGAGTTGGAGACACTTGACGGTGAAGGAGTAGGCTTTTTTAACAGCACCCGCGTAAAGAAGTACTATCCTCCTTCCCATCCATTACATGAGCCACCCATGCTAGAAGCCCCACTAAACGTCTGCATGGCAACTGTAACCGACCTTACAGATCAGGACGAGGAAGCAGTGGCACCGACGTATCTACGAATCATAGTCACAGCAGCAGGCGCGGTGTATTCTTTCGACGCCTTGATTGATGAAGGGGCCGACTACAACATCTTGACGCATGACCATTGGATACGCATTGGTAAATCGTCGCTACAGCCCACTAATGCCAACCTCACCCCGTTTGGGGGTACTGCCTATTCACTCTTGGGGAAGTGCAAGGTACTTGTTTCCATCGAGACTGAAAGTTTACCAGCCTTCTTCCATGTGTTGCCTAACACTAAAGTAGCCGGTAATGTGTCACTATTGGGTCGTACCTTCAAGAAGCTAACGCACTGTAATGTGGATTACAAGCTAAACCACATTCGTCTTGCCATCGGCAACACCCGTATAGTGACGACCTTCAGCAAGGACTATCATGATTCCTCCACGATCACGACGCCACCACTAGAAATCCCTAGGAACACGCTCCAACCCCAGTCTAAACTAGAGAAACCTGTGGCTTTGTGCCACGCACTCGACCCCAGGCCCAAATTCACCAAGTATGCTCACAAGGCCAGGGAGTCCAGACTTATGTGGGTGCCAAAACGACAGGAACCACATTCGGGTACACCACCCAAACGGGACCCTAACTGCCAGAAACATCAACCATTTCGACCTAGGAGGCAGTATAGACACTATTGCCATAGACAAACAACCACGCCGCGATGGATTCCTAAGGATCTTTTGCGGACATAAGGATACTATGAGGGCAATGCCTGGATTTGGATGCCTAAAAATGGCCGGCTAAAAAGCTCATCTACAAGTGATATTGCCCTAGAGCGGAAGGCTTGCACACGTGGTACCCAGCACATGATCAGCACACCATTGCTAGCTATGGCTAGTAAGCCTCAGCTCATCTATTGACCAAAGCAAACGCCACAAGGCTTAAACTTGCTTAATCCAAAGGGCTTAAACCTGTGACACCGATGAGGGAGTCACCATTGTCCAGTCCAGTTGCACCATCCCCACCAGCAGGTCTTAAACCTTCATACGCGATACGACCTTTCCTCTCCTTGCCTAAGGACCTTGCCGCGACCTCGGGGGATGACTTAGTAACCTGCATCAGAATGTTGGACGACACTTTCACCACATTCGCTAGAAGCTATGAGAGGCTAGAACTAGGCCTTCTTGTCAGAACCCTTGCTTTGGAGGTTCATGCATTACCATGAACTTGGGAGGAATACAAACTTATAACTACTAGATCCCCCAAAATCGCTGCCAAACTAATAGCAAACGATGAAATCTCAAAGGAGCAAGCAGCCCTCAGACGCCTAGTCACTTCATATTGAAAGCCTCCCTGTTTTGTTCCTGAACACGAGATGCACGAGCTCATGCAGATGGCAAGCTCGCCCTCCACGTTCTTACAACAATGGTTTGCTCTAAGAATCCAATGGGAGAGACAAGGTTGCCAAATAATGACCAATGCTAAGCAACGCACGGCAATCAAAACCATTGCATACGACCCCACTTATGTGGCACCCATCTCATTTAGGGTTTTGGCCATCACCCGCAATCAGAAATTGGACGACCATGTGCTCGCCCACCCCTATATTGACCAACTCCTCACCAAAGAGGAATTACATGTCGCCAGCCGCTGGAGCCCCGAAAGGAATACCAAGGAAAAGGGAATTTCTCTTGCAAGAAAATCTATCTTGTAACATCAACAAGCTTGTTTATCATGTTTCATATGATCACAATGAAGAAAAGAACACCAGGCACAACAAATCTTCATGCAGCATCATGTAGATCTCCCACGGTTTTGATAGAATCAACCATATTCTTCAATATCTTCATAAAATTCATCAATAGAACAAAGAAAGAAAAGGAATACACCATCTTTGAATGGAAATACATCACATAGTATTCATCTTCAATATCTTCATAGTCTTCTCTCTCAATCTCTCATATACATTCACTCTGTTTGAGTAGAATTGGCTATCTCTGACTCTCTCTCTCTCTCTCCATCAATAATACATCATGTCCTCACTACAATCTCTCAAAATTACTCTCAATAATCCCTCTTAGGTCGTGGATACCCCTCCCAAGAGGTATATCTGATATGAAGGGTCACCAGAGCCACTACATTGTCCTTTCATAGCTCACTACTGTCACTTCACTCTAGTCTTCACTTGAGTCTTCAGCAGCTACTTCTTCCACTTCCTCCAGCTCTTTTGCACTTGTATTCACCTCTTTCCAAGGCTAGAAAAATTTCCCAAGCTACACTCTCATCCATCAGAACACATACAGAAGCATACAAAACAGTCTACAGAACAGCTACAGTACAGAACAGAACATAACATAACAGAAGCAGAAGCTCTACAGAAGACCTACAGAAGGTTACAGAAGGTCATCAAAACCACATAACTCATTCTCAAATCATTCCAAACTCTCACAAACCATTCAATAAACTTTCACAAGATCTCAATCTTCATCAATCAATAATCTATTCCTCCTTACAGAAGACAATCAGAACAAAACAGACCAAAACAGAGCAAAACAGAAGGTATACAGAACCAATCAGAACCTATCAGAACATCACAGAACCACCAATAAACATCATGAACTTCCAAAATACCATCATTATCATCCAAAACACTCTCAAACCACTTCCAAATCAATCAATCATCTCATAAAATCAACCATTCAGCTCTCAAAAACAACAAAAATCAGCCAAAAAACAAGTCATTTCAATACTCAACATATCCCCACACTTAATAAGGAAGCGTCCTCGCGACCCAAGAAAAAGGGAATACAAGTTCAGGGAAAAGCTCAACTTTGATCGTCAATATCTCCTAAAAAAGAATCCATCCACTACGACCCCAACTTATAACCTGTTTCTAATATAAAAATACAAAGAAAGGAAAACCCTTTATTCATTAACACCTCTTAGCAAACAAGAAAATCACAACAAATTTGTAAAGGATATAAGAATTTTCTTCTTCTTCATCAACATCAGCTTCAATTCGCCATCCACGAACCCAACACCACAATTCTCCAAAACGTAGCTCGTACACGAAATCCAATAGAAAACCACCACGTTCATTTGACATAAATGAAGTCACAACACAAACACTAATACACAACACAACCATCTGAACGACTCCTTCAAAAAGAGAGTTTTTCATTAGAAAGCTTCCACCATACATTGGAAAGGTATCAATGAAGATGATCCCTCTTAAAAGATTGATGTTGTCGGAAACGATCCATAGATAAGGATTCATCTACAAAGTTTTTAGGAGGATTTTGAAAAAATTGGAGACAGCACATCCTTTCCAACAGGACCAGCTATCTGTTAGGCAAACAAAGGGCATGAAAATACAATATGTCCAGCTGTTGGGAATCAATGCTTACATTGACATTCATGCATAACTTTGGAATAGGCTTGGAATCATTATGAGAGTGCATATGCATATACGCCAGGTACCAAGAAAAGTGAGCAGTTAATCTCACGGAGGGATCTGCAGACTGTGAATATTGCTGGGAAAAATGAACATAGTTATGATAAGCTTCACTCGAAGCTGTACATTCTCCTGGAATTACTGGCCAATTGATCTGCGGTCCTGTAAGGCAATCATCCGAACTCCATCGCCTTCTTCTGGAAATCTGATTATCAAACCCGTCACAGTCACTAACCAACTGAGGTGGTTGAGATATAGAAGTGTTAGGAGAGGGTAGTGGAATAAGGAAGAGGGGATGAAGGGAAGGATAGGAAAAATCATAAAAAGAAGAAAAGGTTAAAGAAGGAATGGCAGAAATTTGTAAGGAATCACTAAGGAACGGTGTTAACTAATAAATAGGAAATGTGGAGGGCACATTAATGGAGGGAGAAGGACAGGGCAGAGAAGGGGAAAATACCCTATTCTCAATAAAGGAACAGTATGTAAAAATAGGAATTTGAGGGAAAGATGAAGGTTGGAAAAGAAGGGGTAAAATAATGGTGGAATTAGATTGACAAAGGGAAAGATATATAGCATAGCGGCGAGCCATTTGTTGGTAATAGAGGAGGGTAGGAACAGAAGGTCCTAAGAGAGATCGTCTATGATAGGCATCAAAGAAGGGAGCATCAAATGGATTATGTCTTGAAAGATAGGTTAAGAGATCCATCCTCAGTTGATTAGTACTCTGGACAAAGGTAGGAGCTGTGTTTTGTCTTTGATTTAGGACTACCGAATCAATCATGGGATGCCACGAATTATCATGACAATCAGACACTTTGGAGGAATAACTTTGAAACATATCAGCTATGCGCAACTCCAAATGATTGACATACAAAACAACCTGTAAGACCACATCCCCCACATACCATGCCATATCCACCTCATCTGGAATTAACAAGTCTCCTCGTAGATACATGTAGGACATCAACATGGTATCTGGTGTGACAGAATCTTCAAATACCATTCTGACTACCTCTGTCAACAACTCAGCAGACCAAGCCCCACTCCAGCCATCCTCTGGAAAAGGTAAATCCATCGTGGAAAGCTTCATGTAGAAGACCAACTTCTGTAAGTGGTAGTGGACAAAGAAAGAATGGTCTGGTAAGACATATTCCTGAAACTGCTCAAAGGTAGACCATAACAAGTCCATTCTGGACTGCAATCTTTCACTTTATCTTGGAATAGAAGGCACAAAGTAGCCTGTCTTTGAAGAGCAGCCAAGTCCTGCTGTGAAAGAGAAGGAATCAAGGGAACATGAGGGCTTGGAGGAACAGAGCGGGACTTTGCAAGTTGATCTTGCAATTGCTTGATTTGGGAGGCTTGGTTGGCCACTGTGTCATTAGCAATTTGTAAAGCTGAAAGTTTGTCATCTAAGATAGCTTGGAACTCCTGTGCTTCTCTAGACATCCTCTCCTTCTCTTCCGAAAGGCTAGTAACCTGGGATTAAGCCTCGAATAACTGGGTCTTCAAAGAAGAAATCTCATCGCTTTGGGTGGCAACCAGTTGGGTTTGTTGTTCCATTTCCTTAAATAAATCTGCTAGGGTATCCTTAGCAGAAGCTAACTTAGATGTTGCCTTATGCAACTGGTCCTTAGACTGCATGAGCTCTTCATAAAAGGACGTGTACAGCTGTTGAACACAGGCTGTCACTGACAATTCAATGGAACTTTGAATATCTTTACAGAGGAAAGGAATCGCATCTCCTGAGACTAGATTGTTCAGGGAGGGAACTGAGATGTCCAATGATCCTTCTCGATGTGCTCGGAACAGGTTAGTACAAGTGAGATACCCAGGGAGATCACTGCCAGAAGTAGTAGGAATAGGTACTGAAGGAAGTACGGAAGGAGCTTTATCCGCTACCCTCTTCAAGCGTTTGCGCTGTATGACCAGGGGAGGCGGAGAATCATCATCCTCTATGTCAATGGGTTCTGACTCATTTGAAGGTGGAGGAGGAGGTACTGGATCTGATGGAGGAGGTGGAGGCATAGTCTTGTGTAAACCTGAATAGGTCAAGAAGGCAGACAAATATGATCCATATGTGACATTGGTAACATTACCCCTAGTGACTTTAAAAAAATGCTGATCCATTTTAGTGAGGAGGTAAGTGCTCCAATCAATAGCAACTCCTTTCAACACCATCCTGGAAGCTATAAAAAGCTCTTTGGACAAATATTGGGATGGCGTTTTGGCAGGCATAAACCTGTCTTGAAGAAACTGGCAGATCGTCTTCCATACGGGATCAGTGATCATAGAAAAGGAAACTCCTGAAGAGTTTATTACCTTCTTAACATCCAGCATTTCCCTTGTCTGCTTTTGCAACAGCTTTAGAATCTCTTCATTAGAGAAAAGCTGACGAGTGGTCACAAAAGGTTCACCTTTGAAGGGTAGAGACAGAGCCTTCCCTAGGCCTCGAGGTGTCAAAGTCATAGAAAGTCCCTGGACTAGTCCTGTCTTCTTGCTGTAAGAGGCCAGGAACTCATCACATAACGACGGATCCTCTGGAAGCAGTGGAAAAGGAGTGGCCACAAAAGCAGCAAGTCCCGCCTTCGTGAGAGGCTCAAAAGTAAGTAGAGAAGAGTAATCCCTACTAACTAATGGGACGTACTGGATAGGAGGAGGAGCATGAGAAGGCGCCATTCAGATGGTTACACACACACCACAAACACAGACAATCAAGGAGAATGCTTGCAAAGCAACAGACAAAAAACCAAGGATAAGAGAATAACCAAACAAAAAAACGTGACTCGACCAACTAACCCCAAGCAAACCACATCCTAGAAAAAATTCGACATGACCTTAAGACAAATGCGACCGAAAGCTTCATGCAATGCATCAGACAAACACCCAGAACCCCGTAACAGGCAATAAAAGAAAAAAAACTGCATACCGTACCCGTAACTGTAACAAAGACAGTAAACCAAAACAATACTAATCCGACACATATCAATACTACATCGATGATAAACCAAGACTGGACCAAGAAAATAACTCTAAGGACTGCGCATATCCATCCACGAAACGGTTCATTAAAAAGGGGAATTAAGTGCAGTGAGGGGGAAATAATTGAATGAAGGGTTGATTTTAATAAATTATTAAGAATGGGTGAATTTTTATTAGGTGATAAACCTTAGCAAGAAAACGGTGGTTCCTTATTATAAATTTAATTACCAATTATTAGGTGAAGCGGTGCATTAATTCGATTCCCGGACTTCGATACCCGACTGGGTCTCTAAATGCAAGTTTATTGATTACAAATTAAGGTGATGTGGAGCGCTTTTTTGCCAGCGCGTGCTCATGTGACGGCTAGTTCATTTTAAATAAAAATTAAAGTGCCTCTTTAGCGCACGTAGCACGTGCGAAGTGAACGGTGGGTTTATTTTAATTAAAAAGTATGTGTGTGTATAGCGCGAATGCGCGTGGAAACTGTGGGTGAATAAAGAGTTCATTTTAACAATTAATTGGTGATTAAATAAAACACATAAAATAAATACATGAAAGGGGTGTGTATGTAATGCAGAAATGCGCACGAAAGAGTCTCCCAAAAGAAGTGAATCCAATAAAGGAAAAGTAAAGACCACTGATGAAACAACAACGACAACACCTTAGCGGATGGGTTGATTTGGTTTTTATGGGTTTTTTAATATTTGTAATTTGTGATTATTTATGGTTGAATAAATGGAAAATGATCAAAGGAGGTGAGGGAAATTTTTTTAGAATTTTTTAGATTTTTTTACTATTTTTAAATGAATTTTCTACATTGGTTGGTAATTTGGGGGTGAAATTAGAAAATATGTAATTTTCAGAAATTGTAGGGTGGGTAATTTCTAGCAGACAAACTCCCAAAAATTGGCAAAAAGCAAAGGGATTTTTTAGAGATTTTTTTGAATTTTTTAAATGGAAAAATTAATGTAGAAATTAATCAAATCACATAAATCATGTTAATCAAATAAGTCAATTAGAAGTAAGTCAGTTAAGTCTGGTTAGTCGGGTAAGTCAGATAAGTCACAGGAAGTCAAGTCAAGTTAGGTTAGTCAAGTTGGAGAAGTCAGATAAGTCTAGTTAGTAGAAACTAACCTAAAGGGGGTTAGGTAACCTAAGGTGGGTTAGGCTTAGGGTTAGTGAGATCCTAGTTAGGGTTAGGGTTAACTAACTAGGGTTAGTAACCAACTAACTAGGGTTAGTTAGTTAGGGGCAATGGTTAGGTTAGTTGACACTAATTAGATTAGTGAACACTAATTAGGTTAGTTAACACTAACCTGATGGAGGAGGTGGAAGAGGAAGAGGAGGAGGAAGGGGAGGAGGAAGGTGGCGGCTGGCGGCGGAAGAGAGGTAGAAGGTCGGCAATCCTGCGCGGCGGCGGCGCTGTCCAACGGGAGGCGGCGGGGGCAGCGACGACGGCGGGGAGGAGCATCCAGCGGATGGCGGCGAATAGGGCGTCACCCAGCGGATGGCGGCGAATAGGGCGTCACGACGGGGTACTTGGCGGTTGAGGGAGGTGGCACAGGGTGTCCACGGGTCAGCGGGCGTCAGAACTCCAGACGGCGGGCGTGCGGCAGCAGGGAGGCAGGGCGCGGGCATGGTACACGAGGCGGGCAGGGAGGGCTCCACGGCTGTCGGCGGCAGGGCACAGGGCACTGTGGCGGCGGCGCACGGCAGCACGAAGGCGAAGAGGGAGGGGACAGATGGCGTCGTGGAAGAGAGGAGGGAGGAGAAGTTGGAGGGAGAAGAAGGGGAAGGAGGAGTAGGAGGAGGGGAGGAGGAAGAATGGAGGAGGAGGGAGATGGAGGAGGAGGGGAAGGGGGGAGGAGGAAGAATGGAGGAGGAGGGAGATGGAGGAGGAGGGGAAGGGGGAACAGGACACGCAGAGGGGATGGGTAGGGAGGTGGTTGGGGGTCGGGTGGTTGGGGGGGGAGGGTGGGCAGGGACAAGGGGGGTGGGCAGGGACAAGGGTAGGGTAGGGTAGGGTAGGGGGTGGGGGGGGGGGGGGGGGGCGGAAATGGGCGCGTACCCCCGTCCCGCGCACGTGCGCGGGGCGGGGTAAAAAAAATTTACCATGACGGGATTGAAATGGCACCAGGATGACGATATGGGTCATGCGGACACGACCAGGACACGTGGAGACACATAAAATCGAAAAAGGGTGCGCTCATGCGCAAAACGGGCGCGCGAATACACGTAAAAATAAAGAAAAATTAGTAACTCCCAATCCGGACGTCGAAACAAAATAGCGTAAAAACAAAAAGTGGGCAGGACGACAGGAGAAAAATAAGAAAAATATATGACGGAGGTTCCGGGAGGGGTAAAGGGCGGTCACGTGCAAAAAACCCAAAAAATGAACCAAAAAACGCAATTAAAAATTAATATCGAAAGATCCGTGCATCGGAACGAGGTGCAGAAAAAAGGAAAATTGCGCAAAAAGATGTGCCCAACAATCCTATCACATCAAAACATAATTACGACGAAGATAAGACGCGTTCACATGGGAAAACCCCAAAAAAACAAACCCAAAAATGGGATCGGAAATTAATATCGGACGAACCGTTCACCGGAATGATATGCAGTAAGAAGGAAAAATGTCCGCAGGAAAGAGTGACACAAGGTTATCACGTTAAAGCACAGTTCCGGTGGAAGTAGGAAGGGTTCACATGTGAAAAATACCAAAAATACTCTCGAAAACGTAATTAAAAATTAATAAGTAAAAATCCGAAAGTCGAAAGAGGGTGGAGGAAAAAGGAAAAAGGTGGGGGAACACATAGGGACACGGCTATCAAATCAAATTGGAATTCCGATGCAAACAAGGCAGGTTCACATTGAAAAAGGTCAAAAAGATGCACGAAAAAGTCTTAAAAAACCGGAAAATTAATAACGGACAAACCGTGTATCGGAATGACACGGAGTAAAAAGGAAAAATGTCAGGGGAAAAGTGCTTGGTAGGGCTATAATGTCAGATCACGGTTCCGAAGCAAGCAAAGCACGTTCACATGGAAAACCAACTAAATTACGCAAAATGCTTCAAAAATTAATAATTCAAAAACCGTGCACCGGAACAGGGGTAGCTAAAAAGGAAAAATGGTCAAGGCAAAGGGAGGAATAGGGCTATAAGGTTGGAGTTGGACTTCGGTGAGCGTAGGATGCAGTCACATAGTAGGACCTCAGAATCAAGGAATGAAGGAAAACTGCAGGGGAACAGTCCCAAGGGTGGGTGGAACATAACCGGTGGGTGGGAAGGGACCCCATGAGGGTAAAATCAAGGCATGGCATACATGCATGAACAGGGTAAGGCATATTCAGAAAGGTATGCACTGTAGACGCGCAGGGATGCGTCCCCACACTTAAGACCTTAACGGATAGGGTTAACCGAGCAACAGGGACCTAGGACCACGCCACAGACCATCCACTAACGTCCCCACACTTAAAACATGACCGTCACGAAGAAACAGAAGGTGTAGGGTTAGAAAAACTGGGCCCGTTTCGTCAAGAATCAAGGTTGAGTGTCGATGGCACGTCCAGTGTGGTTGTCGGCTTCTGGAGGTACCAAGGCCTCTTCTCGGCACACGTTCGTCATGGCAAGGACCACGCGGCAGCACCCAGGGAGGTAGCTGGTTAAAGGAATCGTAGGAAATTCGTCGATGAGGAGAAATACTACACTCAACTCGCAGTCACTCAATTGGAATGAAAGAACAGTCACTCGTCCCATGACTAATATCACTCGAGGAATAATGATTGAAACCCATATCTCATACCCGATTGAGGAATCGACAATGGGGAAATGGTGCAAAAAGAGTATGCCAGGGTGCACAGGTGATGGTGCATTAGTGTGTCCAACCCGTCTGGCATAAGTGCAAGGAGGAAGGCAAGGGAGCCTTATAGTGCAGTGTACAGAACAGGGTGACGTGTCTTGTGATGACGGCAAAGACCCATCCCGTGGGTGCATAGGGAAACGGGAACATACCTGACTCCAAGTGTCGTAACGTCCCTCAATCTCACCTCTCGGTAATTGATTGAAGAAACTCCAGTCACACTCAACCCACCCTCTGTCTCACTCGCTGTTGATAGATATAAGAGGGCAGCATTTTCCTGAAACCCGTTGATGTAATCCTCACGGTCGCTTGTGCAAAGGTTGTATGCCTTGTGCGCATTTGATAGTGCAACGGTGCATCCTGCCTTGTGCTGGCATACGGTGCAAGAAGGAAGGCCAGGGAGCCTTATGGTGCAGTGCACAGACACAAATTGTGCTTTGTGCATTGAGAGGCCCATCTCGTGCGTGCAACACTTCATTCACACTACTCTCCTCTCATTTGATGTGAAGGGTAAAGACTGGTCTCTCGACCCACCCTCTGTCTCACTCGTCGTTGATAGTTACAGAGGGCAACCATACTCACGTCCCCCATCCGGTTAGGATGAAAGCTCACATCACTCGATTATTTTTCGATGAAGATTGCGTCGTCAGTTGTTGAAGAGGCATACCCAGGGAGATAGCCATCAAATCGAACGTTGTATTGGACAAGAACATGTCGTCTGCTAGAGGACAGTTAGACGCTTTGCAGAAAGACCCAGGACACAGCGTACCAAGGGAGGCAGCTTCGGAATTGAATCCTGGGAATATCAATTAATGAATCCACTTTCTGGACTGCTGGGTGTTACCACCTTTTCCACAGCCAGCTTCTCGCCCACGGGTGTTTACCACCTTTTCTTGGAATGAGGCCTGCTATGATAGGGAATTGCTTCCTTTTCTCTCATAACAGATTTGTTTGTTTTTTTTTTCTTCTCTTTTTCTTGTTTTCCCCTATTCCCGAGGGTGTTTCCACCTTTTCTCGAAGAATAGCTCGGCATGACAGGGACCTAAGTCATTTTCTCCCATGACCATATGTATATTTTTTTTTCTTTTTTCTTTTCAAATTGAACAAGGGAATGGTAGAACTACCATTTGTCAAGACCAACCTCGCCACTGTCGCTGGTGGAAAATAGAGGATAAGAGATCAAGGCTGGAAGGGGGGTTTGAGGGGACAGAGGGTTGCGTCCACTTCATCAGGAGTGACTGAAGAACGGCTATCAAAAGTAGCATCATAAGAAGTACATTGCCGCGCCAACGAGGGAAAGGATCAAGTGTCCGTAATTGTCAAGATCCCCAAGGAGGGAAGTACTTCTTCAGGCGATATCCATTGATCAGACAGGGATCATCAGAGGCATCAATGGTCTGCACTTGGACAGAGCCATTAGGGTTGATGGCAAGTACCTTATAGGGGCCCATCCACCACTGTTGGAGCTTGCCAGGAAACTTGCCAAAGCGTGAATCATAGGCTAGGACCAAATCACCTTCTTTGAACTCCTTGTGCTTGATGAAGCTATCATGATAAGCATTGTGTCGAGCTTGCGTGGCTTCCATGCACTGTAGAGCCATCCTACGAATTTCGTCCAAACATTCCAAGTGCAGGAGACGGCGTTGCAGTGAATCATCGTCCCCCAAACGCTCTTTGATAGCCACTCTCAAAGAGGGTAGTTCCAATTCGACAGGGAAAACAGCTTATGTACCATACACCAGCTGGAAGGGTGTCTGTCCTGTTGCTGCTTTATGGGAGGTTCTGTACGCCCAGAGGGCCTCTGTAAGTCGATCGTCCCAATCACGACGATGTGCGGCAATTGTTCTTGTTAGAATCGAGCAGAGGATGCGATTGGTGACTTCGACTTGGCCATTGGCTCTGGGGTAATAGGAAGTGGACTTGCGATGGCGGATCTTATACAACTCTGTCAACTCTTCCATGACTTTGTTGAGGAAATGAGTACCTCTGTCACTTACCAGCTCTAAGGGACTGCCAAAACGGGTGATGATATTCTCGTACATAAACAGGGCCACGCTGTTACCATCGTCCCGCTTTAGGGCTTTAGCTTCACACCACTTTGTGACATAATCCGTACATACAAGGATGTATCGGTTCTGTTTCCTTCTAGTGGGAGGATCGATCAGACCTACGAAGTCGATGCCCCACTTCTCAAACGGCTTCAAAGGAAGGATAGGTTGCAGTGGCATGGCACTTGTCTTTGTGGGTTTCCCCATTCGTTGACAAGCATCACATCTTTTACAGTAATCATAGGCATCCTTATGAATGGTAGGCCACCAATATCCTGCTAGCAGAGCCTTCCTGGCTGTAGCTTCTCCTGCAAAGTGACCTCCACATGGCTCGTCATGGCAAGCCTTTAGAACAATCCCAATCTCATCTCCTACAACACATCTTCTGAGCACTTCATCTTTGCCTTTCTTGTACAGTGCACCACCTAGCAGGGTGTAGGGGGCTGATTCTAGCATGAGCTTCTTCATTTCTCGACTAGAAATACCAGGAGGGTACTGTTGGGTTGCCAGCAGATTGGCAATGTCTGCATACCGGGGAGTTACAATTTCTACCAAGAATAGGGAAGCATCAGGGAGGTCTGGATCATCCTGCTCCTCGTCTGCAGTTTGTGGGATACGCGACAGATGATCAGCCAGAACATGGGAACGACCAGGCTTAGTAATCACCTCAAAGTCGAACTCTTGGAATAGAAGGAGCCATCTCATCATTCGTCCTTTCACATCTGCTTTGTTCATCAAGAAGGACAGGGCCTCATGATCTACATAAAATTTAAAATGGGTGGATAGGAGGTAATGGCGAAACTTCTCCAGGGCAAACACCATTGCCAAGCACTCGAGCTCTGTCACTGTATAGTTCCGTTCCAAGCCTTCAATTGATGCATCAGTGTGTACATGGAACTCTTTCGTCCAATCAGGAGGTTGCAGAATGGGTGCCTCAATCAGACACTGCTTCAGAGTGTGGAAGGCTCTGTCACATTCTTCCGTCCAAGTAAACTCTGCATCTTTCCTCAAAAGCTTGTGCAAGGAAGTTGCCTTTGTCGCAAAATGGGCTATAAACCTTCTGTACTAACCCACATGGCCTAGGAATCCCCTCAACTGTTTGAGGTTGGTGGGTGCTGCCAGAGCTGCGATCTTTTCAATCTTTGCAGGGTCTGTTGATATCCCTTGTGCAGAGACAATGTGGCCCAACAGAACTCCAGAAGAGACCCCAAAGATGCATTTGTCGGGGTTGAGGGAAATCCCATACTCCCGGCATCGGTCAAAACATTGTTCCAGGTGTTCCCAGTGTTCACGGATCAAACTATAGACATAGAAGTCATCCAAATATACCTCAATAAAGTCATGCAGATGATTTTGAAATGCGGCCATCATGACTCGCTGGAAAGTAGCAGGGGCATTGTAGAGTCCAAATGGCATCACTCGGTAAGCGTAGGTCCCCCATTCTGTGGTGAAGGTTGTTTTGGATTGGTCTTCTTCTGCGATTTGGACTTGGTTGTATCCACTGAATCCATCCAGAAGGGAATAAAGTTCGTGTCCTGCCATTGTGTCCAACAGTTGGTCTGTGAAAGGGATATGAAAGTGATCCTTCTTCGTCTTGGAATTAAGCTTTCGGAAATCCACACATATTCGCAATTTTCCATTCTTCTTGGGTACAACCACGATGGGTGAAACCCATTCACTATTTGCCACTGGATAGATGAACTCGGCTTCCAGAAGCTTCAGCAGCTCCGCTTTCACCAATGTGGAATAATTCGGGTTCATTCGCCTCTATCGTTGCCGTACTGGCTTGGCATCAGGCTCCAAGTCAATATGATGTTGACATATTGTGGGATCAATCCCCTTTAGGTCTTTGTAGGACCACGCAAACACGTCCAAATTTTCTTTCAACAAGTTGTACAAGGTTGACAACTCCTCTTCCCGGAGGCTTCTACCCACCTTCAAGTGGCGTTCAGTGCCTTTTGCATCCATAAAGGTTAATTGCCTTTCACCTTCTACTTCACGGATGAAGGTCCCGCGGACTGCTTCTGGGTACAGATCCGACTCCTTCAAGGGAATGGTGTCCTCTTCTGATGTCCCACTAGAACCCACTTCTTCTTTTGGTGGAGACTTAGGTTGCTCCTTAAGACGTTGGAATGGGATAAGAGCTGTTTCGGGTTTGGTTTCAAGAGTAATTACCTCTTGGCTTGAAGACTCCTCTTCTGATGACACATCCAGGAACGTCACATAACAGGGACCCTCTGATGCCTATTGGGTTAGTTGGATTGGTGCTTGTTGGCATGGTGCATCATCATCATCTTTCTTCGGCAAGGATGGGTTAAGACGGCATGAGCCACTGCTAAAAGACGGCTTGTTCTTCTCAATACATTTCTTATAAAGGTTTTGCATATGAGAAGATCCATTTACCAGACCAAATGGTACCATCACCATTCTATCCCATAACATGAGCTCGTCTGCTTCTGGAACTTCTTCCGTATCCTCTTCAGGTGGGATAGATTCTTCTGGCTCACTTTCATCACCTTCTTCGTCCATATCATATCCAACCTCTTCTATCTCTGTCTCTGCTTCTGTTTCGGTCTCTGCTTCTACTTCTGTCTCTGCTTCTGCTTCTATAGGAGCTTTGTAACAGAAGAACAGATTCTCTGTTTCCTCTCCTGTCTCTGTCTCTGTCTTTGCTATGGCCATATAACAGGGAGAGCAGTACATCCATGCTTCTATCTCACTATCAGAAGTGATTTCCGAAGTCATTCCTGGTTCAGGCAGGAAGTATTCACCCATTGATAATGGCTTTGCATCTTTTGGAAGTCGGCTTACAGTATCCACTGTTAAGGAATGTGCCACTGTTTTCTTGGGAAGGATCTGTTTGACAGCATCTTCGTCTGTTGATGTTTCATTCGTAGCCTCATTAGGGGAGTCAGAAGATAATTCCAAGGAGGTGGATCCATGTCCTTTTTGAGAACCATACAGTTTCAGCACCACTTTGTTGGGTCCTCTACCCAAGGTCAAGGTTCCTTTGAACCAATCCGTCCTTGCTCGGGCTTCAAAAAGCCATGGTTTTCCCAGTAACAAAGGATAGGATGTACCATAAGAGTTTGGCTTCACCACCAGATAGGTCAGCCAATAATCTTTTCCAGCCACTGTAGTCTTCACATATGGGAGAATGCCCAAAGGCTTGATTCTACTCTGATCCGCCAGTCTGATGAGCCATTGGGTGGGTTGCACACCTTGTAGGCCTAAATCCTTCATTGTAATATACGTCATAATATTTACTGATGAACCTCCATCAATCAGTGCATTTGCAATGAAGCAGCCTTCTATCCATACGCCAGTCTTTGGAGTACCTGGATCTAGAAAAGCATTAGCCACATCCAATTCTTTTACAGGCTTTGGAGCCTTGTTGGACTTTGTTGCTGTTGAGGGAGCAATCCTTAAACCACGTCTTCTTGTCAGTATACTTTTGAACCTTTTCCGGCAACTGGGAGACAACATCAATAATTGACGGAATGTGAGGTTTGGTCTAAAGGTATCTAGATATCTAACTAGATCGTATTCCTTAATAGAATCCACTGGCTTCTCTAACCGGTTAGGGAATGGGGCAACACCCATTTTCATTTTCCCTCTTTCTTCCAACAGAGGAATTACAGGGACTTCTTCTGCCACTTGTGGCACTGCCTCCTCTTCTGTCTCCTGGACCTCTGGTCCTGTCTCTGCAACTGTCTCTGTAACTCTCTGTGGCACTGTAGGGCTCTGTACGGCACTGTTAGGCTCTGTTCTGTTCTGTTCTTCTGGTGGAAGATTGAACTTCACTGTTCTGGCAGAAGGGTTATTTTCTTTCTGGACAGGTGGTTCCTTCTGCTTTGCACGCGTGATGGCAGCAACTTCCAATTCCACCAAATTGGAGGTAGGCTCTTGGGCCTTGGACGAACTATCAATAGCACTGTTTTTCACTGGGACTGGGCTTGGACAGTCTTTTGCAGTGTGGCCTTCTCCTTTGCATCGACTGCATAAGGGCTTGTAATCCATTGACCTTCGAGGATTTGGACAATTTGGTGAGATGTGTTCCTTTTCTCCGCATCTGTAACATTCCACTTCTGATCTCTGACCACCGCCAGACTGTCTTCCTCTATAACTTTGGGAAGGAAATCTTCTAGGTCCGAAATTAGGACCAAACTCTCTAGGCTTGGGTCCAATATCTTGTGTTGTCATTTTGGATTCCAGCAAGTTAAATCTTGCGTCTTCTTCCTTTCTTCTCCTATCATGCATCTCCTTCAGAGAGCAAATGTCCTCTGTATGGTTCTTCCGCAAACAGTAGGAACAGAAGGCTCCAGGGATGGTTGGATTTCGTGTATATTCAATGGATAAATGGCGTGCTTGATGACACTTACCACACCAAGTATTTGACCGCATCACATCTCTTCCTGCTCCTGCAACATTGGATATGCTAGCGGTATTCACTTTCAACGTCTGTAGTTGCTTTGTGATCACATCCATCAACTCCTTTTTGATGTTTGCAACTGAGTTGGATAAATAATCCTTCAAGCTTTCTCCTCCGGACGTACTGGCAGGAGGGTTCTGAGGAGTTTCTGTAATCACTGCATAAATGGGTTGGACTGGTACAGAGGGGTCTCTGTTCTGGTTCTGATTCAGAGCTCCTGTTTGAACTGTTGGTTGTTGGCTCCAGTTGGTAGGATTCCACTGTTGCTGTTGATTTGGTAGTGAGGAAATTGGTTGGGACCATTGTTGTTGTGGGTGAACCACCATTTGAGGCATGGATTGTGGCCACTGTGGATTTGGTGCACTATACTGTGATACCGGGGGTATCTGTTGGTAAGGATAGGGAACAGTACCTGGGACTGCATTTGGTGGGTACATCATTCCTGGCATCAGAGGAGGTAGGACTCCTCTTCTTGTATTCATCGCTAATCTAGCTTCCACTTCATCGTACAGTCTTGCTCCTTCTGTTGCAGCTTGCAGGGTGG
This sequence comes from Lygodium microphyllum, assembly GCF_053477565.2. Lineage (NCBI taxonomy): Eukaryota > Viridiplantae > Streptophyta > Polypodiopsida > Schizaeales > Lygodiaceae > Lygodium > Lygodium microphyllum. Next base: position 78,672,511 of record NC_141144.1, read on the forward strand.
CTGGTCTTTGCAGCTCCACAAACTTACGGACTTCTGGTTGTAATCCTCTGAGAAACACCCCCTTTTGAATGCCATCATCTAGATTATGATTAGTCCATCTCTTCAGGATGGATTCCATTCGTGAGACATAAGCTTCTACTCTTTCTCCAGAGGATTGACTTAGGTTCATAAATTCCTCTCTCATCCGCTCTTCAAAACCTTCACGCCTGAATTTAGTGAGGAAGGCCAACTTCAAGTCATCCCATGTGCCAAAAGTTCCTGCTGCTTGTCTCTCATACCACTGGAACGCCGCGCCCTTGAAAGTGGCGGGGAAAATTGCTAACCAATGCTCAGGGGTTCTGGCATTGTTAGCCACACACGCTACCATAAACTCTGCTACATGAAGATCGGGGTCTTCATTGTACTCTCCCTTAAAAACTGGCAATGGGACTACATTCGCTGGCCTGTCATCAATATTTCCAGGACAGATCTGGCTTGGAAGTGGACCTCCAGCAGGAGGAAGGGCTTGATGTGCCATTGGGACTTTTGTAAAGAGTTCCGCAAGGGCGTCAAAGGCGGCTTTTGCTGCGAGCTCGCTCTCGGTTCTGATTTTTGCTTTCTCTCTTCTCACGTACCTCTGGACTCGTTCTAACGCTTGCCTTTTTATTGCGTCATTCATCAGGGGTGTGGCTCCACTAGGTTATTAGTGCTCCACAGAGGGTTAACAGAAGACTTCAGTCTCTGGAGAACTCTCTTGCCAACATTTCTTCTACCTCTTTCTTTTCAACGTCCCTGAATTCTGCTTTCATGCCACTACATAGGGGAAGGTATTCAGTTCTGAAGGTGTCAAAATGCATACGTCTGAGCATTGTGGTAGTGCCATCATCATAGTAATGCCAGCTTCTGATGGTCTCAACAGTGTATGTTGTGAAAAACACTTTGTCTACCAACTTCCAGTGGGTTGCTAATTGAACAAACAGAAGATTATTAGTACACCAAGCATCCCATGTATCTTGCTGTTGAGCGTCCACGAACAAATTCCAACTTTTTTCCTTCTTGTCTTTGTGAACCTCTACAGACCAAGACTCCTGAAGCTTCTTCACAATCTCCCACTTGATGTTGTCTGGAAACTTTTCAATGAATGCCAAATCTTCCATGGATGGTCATTCTCTCTGCTTCTACTCTTCAGTTTGTTCCCAAACAGTTTCCCACCAAGATGCAAGTTTCTGTTGCTTCAATAGGAAGAGGAAACTGTCCACCACATAGAGCATGCATCATGATGGTGATGTGTTTCCGCCATTGTGGGATGAACTTATTGTGGAAAGTGGCTTTGATTATGAGAAATTCCAACTCTTCAGTGGAAGAAGGAACTTTACAAACATCCATTGAATTCTTCTCTTCTTGGCAATGCCATTTCCTTCATTTTCAGCCTCTTCTGGTGCTTGTTGATGGCAAGTTTCCCCGGCTGTGCACCAAAAATATGGAGCCCCGAGAGGAACACCAAGGAAAAGGAAATTCTCTTGCAATAAAATCTATCTTGTAACATCAACAAGCTTGTTTATCATGTTTCATATGATCACAATGAAGAAAAGAACACCAGGCACAACAAATCTTCATGCAGCATCATGTAGATCTCCCACGGTTTTGATAGAATCAACCATATTCTTCAATATCTTCATAAAATCCATCAATAGAACAAAGAAAGCAAAGGAATACACCATCTTTGAATGGAAATACATCACATAGTATTCATCTTCAATATCTTCATAGTCTTCTCTCTCAATCTCTCGTATACAATCACTCTGTTTGAGTAGAATTGGCTATCTCTGACTCTCTCTCTCTCTCTCCATCAATAATACATCATGTCCTCACTACAATCTCTCAAAATTACTCTCAATAATCCCTCTTAGGTCGTGGATACCCCTCCCAAGAGGTATGTCTGATATGAAGGGTCACCAGAGCCACTACATTGTCCTTTCATAGCTCACTACTGTCACTTCACTCTAGTCTTCACTTGAGTCTTTAGCAGCTACTTCTTCAACTTCTTCCAGCTCTTTTGCACTTGTATTCACCTCTTTCCAAGGCTAGAAAACCTTCCCAAGCTACACTCTCATCCATCAGAACACATACAGAAGCATACAGAACAGTCTACAGAACAGCTACAGTACAGAACATAACAGAACATAACAGAAGCAGAAGCTCTACAGAAGACCTACAGAAGGTTACAGAAGGTCATCAAAACCACATAACTCATTCTCAAATCATTCCAAAATCTCACAAACCATTCAATAAACTTTCACAAGATCTTAATCTTCATCAATCAATACTCTATTCCTCCTTACAGAAGACAATCAGAACAAAACAGACCAAAACAGAGCAAAACAGAAGGTATACAGAACCAATCAGAACCTATCAAAACATCACAGAACCACCAATAAACATCATGAACTTCCAAAACACCATCATTATCATCCAAAACACTCTCAAACCACTTCCAAATCAATCAATCATCTCATAAAATCAACCATTCAGCTCTCAAAAACAATAAAAATCAGCCAAAAAACAAGTCATTTCAATACTCAACAGCCGCCTTAATACTAGGGATCTCTTTCATGATGTCTTGACCTACATCTCCCAGGTCTTTATCCAACCGACTGCTCTTGATTGTTATGCGCAACTGGAATACAACCCAAGATTCTACACCTGGCTTCTTCACACGTAAAGTCCTACCCCAACAGGACCAACGCCACCCTTTAACTCCCAATCCTAGGAAGGATTCTTCTCTCAGTCGGAAGAAAGGTGGGTATGTATGTGGGGTATATGGTGAAAGGAATTAGATAGGAAATGAATAAAAAGGGGGTATGGTAAAGTAAAAGTAGTGAAAGACATAAGCATTAGTATGAGAAAAATGGCTTCCAAAAATTCAGTCAAGAGTTTAAAAATAGCAAAGTGCTATGTGGAAAATACTAACGGAAGTTACGAATTATGGCAGGAGCAGAAAATGTCGCAGCAAGACCGCGCCCATCGACTCCCGTTCACTAACGAGGAAAGGGAGATATATTGCATCCAATTGGAGAACCGTGTCTTCGGCCAGCTCAAGTTCCGAACCATCCACAACATCGGAGTCGTGGTGGCGAAGGAGGAGGCAGCCAGAAGGGTGGTGGAACAATACAACCTGACAAAGTACATTGAAAAATTCTCGCAGGAGACGGATCACTTCAAATGCATAGAATTCCTCAGAACATACAATTCGAACCAGAAAGGGGGCATTGTAATAGTAGGCCGAGGAGGGTGCAAAGAAGGTACTGGTCCGATTGGACCCAGTCTTGGTGGAAAAAGCTCTAGGATTGGTACCTAGGACAGAAAGGCGGCAAAAAAGGGATGTTTATGCCTTGCTGAAAATGAAGAAGGAAGAGGTACTCACGAACAACGGCATAAGCATCCAGGACATCCCTGACATTGACGCGAGGCTGCAGGCCAAGTTGGTGCATGTGCTCTTCTCCAACCAATGTTCCAATTCCTTAATGCATCAGATCAGTGTGCCAATGCTGGAGAATGTAGCAGCCCACACTCTAGATGAGGTGGATTGTAATGGCTACGTGCGGAAGACTATCGATCAAGCGGCCAAAGCACTAGCCCTGGGAAGGAGGAGAATCTCCGGCTTCTAAGGTGACGGAAAGGAAGAAAGCCTCCTCCAAGGCCTCTTTCATTGGCTACGGAGGAGTCTTGACTACACTCATTCAGGAGGCAGTAAAGGCAGCATAAGAGCCAGAGAAGGGAGAAAGAGAAACGCGGAAGAAGTCGCCCCCTTGACAGGACAAAGACATGTCCACCGACAAAATAGAAACAGAAGAAGAAGGGGAAGGACAAACTAGTAAGAAGGCAATCAGGACAACGAAGAAAAAGGCGGTGCAGGGGAAGAAAAAGGGTGATGAAGGCAGGAAGAAAGAAAGGGAAGACTTGGAAAGGGAGAAGAAGGAATCCCTGAAAGAAGCAAAAGAGAGAGAAAGAGAGAGAATGAAAAAGCAGGAGGAGCAGAGGGAAAGAGAGGAGTTGTAGAAAGCTAAGGAGGCGTCAAAACAAGAAGCTGAAGCGGAGAAAAGGAGGGAAAAAGAACAGAAAGGGAAAAAACAGGAGGAGCAGAAGAAAAGGTAGGAGGAAAGGAAGAGGAAAGCAGAGGAAGAAGAGGAGGAGCTGCGAAGGAAAGAGGAGGAGGACCTTGCGGAGGCCACACGACGATCCATCGAACAACAGTGCCGAGCAGACAAACTAAGGAACTTGAGCCCATGCAGAGAAGAGGGGCCTGGATCCAGCACACAGGTGCCAGATTTCGTGCCACCTCTAGTCTCTGAAGGCAAAGGCAAGGCCCTGCTCCATCCGATCCCTACCCTCCTGGTACCTCCCGCGGAACTCACCACCGTCACCCCCAACATCCCCACTAGCGCAGATGTGTCAAATTTCGTGGCGTGGATGCAGTATTTTATCAACAAAGAAATGGGCCAGGGGCAAAGCACAGAAACTATGGCCACAGGATAGAAAAGGCCAACCACGGATGTAGAGTCCAGGCAAGAACCCAAAAAGCAAAAAGTCGAAGCCTCCACCTTGCCTATTCACGCAACGATGATGCCACTGGCTAATTACGACGAATACGTTGCCGAGTTGCTCTCCCAGTTGGAGAGAGCGAAGAAGGAACGCAAAACAATGGTGGCTGAGTTGGCAGCCGAGAAGGAAACCATGGCCGCGTTCCAGTTGGACAAGACAAGAATGGTAGCCTTGCAGTAGCACGAAATTGCAGAGCTGAAACAGGAACAGAAGGCTAGGGATGATAGGGAGGAACATTGGAGGCAGCTACTTGAAAATGAGACGCAAGAGTTAGTAAACTTGCAAAGAGGGCACAAGCTTCTAATAGTGCAGTACCAGGAGCTTGCTGCGAAAGCTGCTAAGATGGATGCACTCAAGGTGGAGCTGAGTGCTAGGGACGAAGAAAGGCAACGAGGCATGGAGGAGCAGGAGGAGGAGCTCAAGCGCCTAATAGATCAACTGACCTCTGAACGACAAGAACAAGAGAGGCTAGTTAGGGAACTAGAGGATTATGGACAGAAAATCATGATGCTAACCTTAAGACAAGGGGAGGGCCTGGAAGTGATGAACAAAAGGGCGAAGGAGTGGGCCATGCACAACGAGAGGATGGTGAAGACACTGGCGCGCCGCCTTGCTTTAACAGAAAAAGGAAAAATCATCGCGAAGAGTAAGGCGGAGGCAGCCCAAGTGGCCTTCAATGCTCAACAAAAGACCTTCCTTGATACCATCTTGGACACCACCCACACAGCACAAGGAGAGCCACTGGAAGCAGTGCAGAGGAAGCTCGGCATGGCAAGAAGAGCCCTACATGCTGGACTACAGATGCCACCACTACCGGCGGAGGTTAGGCTGGGTTTGGAGGAACAATGAAAATACCTGACGAAGGCCGGCCTAACCTCCCAGGAAATAGATGCCCTCGGGTTCCAGGAAGAAGCAGTACACGCAAAACAGCAGGGGGAAGAAGGAGAGCTGGAAATCGATGTGAATCACTTCAGGGAAGACGTGGTCCCGCAACCCCCCTCGCCACAGGCCCAAGACCCGCCACAAGCAGATCCAACTGTAGAAAGAAAAGCCATCTCTAAAGAAAGGTGAAAAAAGCTAGTGGAGGAGGCCAGATAGAAGCTGAGAGCCAAACCAGCCGTGCTACCGTCCGGGCCTCTCCCTCCGTGCCTAGATGATCTCCCGGCGGGATTCCATGCAGAACTGGTGGTGTGGGAGGTGCATGAACTAGGAAAGGAGCCACTCTCCTTCAGTTTCCTCCTACCCAACAATCTCTGCAGAGGGTCCTGCCTCTCAAAGTGATGGACGAGGTGATCGCGGTTGGTGGCCGGCTAGGGAAAAAATGGCTGGAAGAGCGGGAAAAGACCCCAACCTCTTGGGGCATCGAAGCAGCCAACTACTGGCAAGATAAAATTTTTGATATCCCCACACTGTACAAAACTATAGGGACTAACCCCTGTGGAGGAGACGAGTATGTGACATAAGCATGCTCGCCTGGATGCCTTTTTGTAATACCCTGCCATTCGAGTGGAATGACCCTACTTATATGGCATACCCTCGAAGGGTAGGCATAGATTTTGATGCCACCCTCCATGGGCGATATGACTTTCCCGTCATTTATAACTCCACTGTAGCATCCTTCGACAACGCCCTTCTTTTTACCACAGAAAGCCTAGATGAGTCTATGATGCACTTCCTTGCGGACTTTTCCTCATGTCCTGACCCTGCTTTTATAATCACCTCTAACTATCTTAGGCTACTTAGGCTACTTCTTAAGTAGGACTCAACTACACAAGAGCGTGGCCTGCCTCCCCTATTCTTCGACCCTAATGCTATAGATAATTGTGCCATGGCTCGTCTCATGATGAGGGCTACTCTCCTTTCCTCTTTTTGCCCAGCCCTCCTAGAGGACATGAACGACAACCAGTTCACTAGATGCAACCACCCCTTTCTCTCCACTATCTCCCTACATGTTTGCATGAATCTAAAGAATTACATGCAGAGTCGCCAATTTTTGAGCAAGTCTCTCCGCCCACCTTCTCCTCCTCATTCCGACTAAGATACTTGGGCCTATGTCTCATCTCCAAAAAAAAAAAAAAAAACTGCACCTAGGGATCTCCCTAGCCCCCTCCCCCACTTCATGCTTAGGGCACATCAAGGGCAGGACTTCCAGACCTGTCACCCTAAGAGTGCACCGCACCTTCAACGAAACACGAACTGGGTCCTCAAGTGTGGGACATTACCAAGGGCCTGGACCCATCTCCCAGTTCCACTTCCACAACCACCACACATTACACGGCAAGTAGGCACGCCCCTTAGGGAGTGCACAACTTTTTTTGCAGGCTATGATCAACTCTCAAGAGATGACTACCTGCAGAAGACAATCACCACGGCACCCTTAAATAACCCACACGTGCCAGCATCCAGCCATCCGCCTGTTGATGGCTACCATGATCAAACCAAGTCAAGGTAGACCTGCCATTGGCATAGATCTTGGAACTGCATCATCCAACTATCCATGCCCAACGCTTCAAAGCTCCACGGATCGCCTATCGATTCCACAAGCCTGAAGACCTTCAACTCAAAACTTAAGACCTTCAACTCAACAACAAGGATCTTCAATAGAAACCACGGGTTTTCAAGGGAAAACAACATTTGAGGGGTTTTCTCTAGAATAAATCCCTCCAATACCATCAATCTAAGGGATTTCTTATTGCTTCAAGCGTTTCTCATCCTTAAAGACAAGCGACTACGTAACCAGCGCCACAACCGTGTGACAGGCCGAGTGTCTTCATGGAGCCTTTTAGCACACCGGTCCCTCTCCGAGTTATCACCCCTAACCACCCACCTACATGTTCCACCTAACAGCTGACCTGACTTGCCACCATGTCCCACCACAGTGCCATGGGACTGGCACTTGGCTAGGAGGGGGGTAATGTTATCGTGTTTCCACAGCACAAAGGAGCTGAAAATGGAAAAAAGGAAAATAGCAGATAAGGCGCAGGATAAAAGCAGAAGAAGGCGCCTTGATCGACAACCAATCCCTGAAAAATTCAAATGTTTGGGCACGACCCTCAGAAAGCTTCGGTGTCGGGCCAAGGCAACGAAAGAGAAAAAAGGCGCACCATTAAAATGCAAAAGTGCCCCCAAATCTGTGTAAAAGAGCGCCAAGCTCACTCCTCTGCAAAGTGTATGCATTAGTGGGGAATAGGATAAATTAAAATGGTGGGAAATGGGAAAAATGGCCTAGGCCACGGCCGGCCATGTAAAAGAGAAAAAAGGGGATGATTGCCCAAAAAGGATTTAGGGCTTTGTATATAAAGTTGAAAAGTGAATGGAAAGCTCATTCTTTGGTGTGTGGCAAAAGGAGTCTTCTTCTTCCTCTCTTCTTCTCTCCTTCTTGCTTGTGTGTGCTCTTGAGAGAGGGAGCGTGAGAGTGTGAGGGAGTGAGTGTGTGCGAGAGTGAGGGATCAAGAGGGTGAAGCTCTTCACCATCTCCTCTCCTCTTCTTCTCTTCTCTCCCCTTCTCTTCTCTTGCGCGCGTGGCTATGGAGGATGGAGCTTGGAGATGGAGGAGGCTTGAGGATGCTTGAGCTAGCATCTAGGATCGTGGAGCTATCGGAGTGCAAGAGAGAGGAGGGTACTCGATCGAGCATCAAGGTAAGCTCACTACACTCGTAGGATCGACGGCGCATCGGCTAGGTGAGAGATAGCCATTAGAGCTCGCTTGAAACGCTTGAAGTAATAAGCGGTCCAAGGGTCTTGGCAGTTGAGCGAAAGCTCCCACATCGGGCTTTTAGCGTCAACTCATCCTCCAGCAATAATGCACAAAACTCCTCAAAACTCAAAGCTTGAGGTCTCACATGAGTATTAAGGGCAGTTACTAGTCCATCAAACTTTTGTGGAAAATTTTGAAGACACCTCCAAGCTAGCTCCTTGCGCTAGTCTTTTGTATTCCAGCACCAGCCATCTGGTTGGGCAGATTGTCAATTCGAGTGTTGAATGCTTCACCTATCTCTCCTTGAGCAAACTTCTCTACTACTAATTGATTCTCCAAGTTTTGAATCCTTGTTTGGTTTTGCATTTCATACTGACTCCTTAGTACATTCCAAGCCTCTGATGATTTGGTTGTATGCTGAATCAAAGTTAGAACACTGTCAGAAAAACTTGTAATTAAGGAACACAATGCATCTGCATTCCTTCGTTTCCAAGCTCGTAGAAGATCTGCATTCGAAGGAATCATCACACTAGGATTTGATGGGTCGGGGATAGGCTATGGTTCTACATCAGTTCCCAACACAGTCTCAAAAAGCTCATAAGAATCAAGGATAGTTGTAATTTTAAACTTCCACAAGGTATAGTTTGTACCATCTAACTTTCCTTCGCTGAAGGTTGGTGGATGAATCCTCAGTGTTTGAATAGCTCGTACAGCAACACCACCTCCTGCACTGCTTCCTCATGCGCCAAAATCACTTTTGGAAGACGACAGTATTGCTCTTTGCTGTTGAAGCCTTTGCCTCTTGTGCACTCTTCAATCCCTAGAGCCCAATTACACGGCGGAGCAAACAAAATCTGAGAAAGATATAGAGATAGAGAGTGCACAATAGATAAGAGGAGAATTAGAAAATTTCTTTAGCTCCAAACAACTGATACAAAGATGGCTCTGTCCACCCGTGCGCTTCCATAGTGAAGCTTAGATGGCGATCTAGACAGAAGATAGGTGAAGAGCTTAAGGCTAGCTAGAATAACTCTGACTAGGTGAAAGATGGATGATCGATGGCTGTGAAGGGGTTTAGCTTTTATAGCCCGTGAAGGCGGTTAGGTCGGCATGACCGACCTACCATATGAGCCTCCACTAGTCGGCCAAGAAATATTCCATTTACCCGTTGGGCCAGGGGCACTACCCTCAAACCCCGGCCAAGGGCGCCGCTGGCCCCCTTGGGCCCCCCAGCCAAGGGCCACTTCTGTGGCCCCCAGATCCCAAAATAGGGGCCCCTTTTAACTCCCTTACCCTGCAACTTGATGCAATGTACCTCGAGTTGCTACCAGCTTAACTAGTCAGCCCAACCCAAAGATTAGACCCACAATAGTCACCTTTTTGCCATCCGGTCACATAGACCTCATCTGATATACAAGTCAAGACTCAACCAATGTCCAGGATCACATTTGGCTTCTCCTCATAATGGGGGCCCTACAACTTTAAGCACCATGGATCATTGGTGGCACCTTATGAGGATGGGGCATTGAGAATATCTAATAGTCTTTTGTTTCCTTCTTTCCTTATCTCTCATCTTTTTCTTCTTCTTCTTTGTTTTTGATAAATTACATAGTCATGACAGAAGTTAATCTTCATTGGAGTGAGGTGGAGAAGGGGGACTTAATAGATTTGTTAAGGAATTGGTGGCTTTGGGGAGATACCCCTTGAGGTCTAGGCAGACTTGAAGGTGGTGGTGGAGAGGAATGGATGATTGTAGTGGGTGAAGCGGCTATCACTCATATCCTCTAGAAGAGCTAAGAAAAAGAAAGGTAGCAGAGCAGCTTGCCTCATTAGACAAGCCATCGTGCAACTATCTATAGCATTAGGATCAAAATGGAGGACTGGTAGGCCACGCTCTTGTGGAGTGGGGTCTTGCCTAAGGAGTATCCTAAGAAATCTAAGGTAATTATGAGTGATGATAAAGGTAGGGTCAGGGATGAAGAGAATTCATTGATGAAGTGGATTAGGGTATCACACAAAAAATTTTATGTGAAGATGAAGGCATCTTCATATGTAGTACAATGTGGATTATAAATTATTGGGAAACCATAGCGACCGTGGACACTAGAGTCAAATTCCACTCCCACCCTTTGAGAGTATGGCATGAAAGTTGGGTCATTCTACTCGAAGGGTTGAGTGTTAGAAAAATCCATCCAAGTGTCCATGTTGGCATCGCAGATTCTCATTCTCCATGTAGGTTGTCATTCGTAACTAGGCACATACCTTGTTACCTAAAAAACTTTATTTTGCCAAAATTTCACACCTTTAGTGCCCCATAATGTGGGGTTCTACTCTCTCTCCTTCAACCACTTCTCTCCTAGCCTGCTTCTGATGTTAATCACCTCCTCCACCACCTTGATGGGAAAAATTCTATGTAGAATGATGGGGAATTGGAAATTAAAGTTGAAGGGATTCCTAGCCATTTCTTACCTCTCCCATATTACAAGGTTGGCATGGAAACTTGCTGGGGAATCGTCCTCACATGGTGGGATAGGTGCCAGGGGTGCCCTTACTCCTCTGGCATTCCTTTTTCTTCTAGCTCCACCATTTGTTTTCTTCTTTCTCTCAGCGTCGCCTTTCTTTTTGTGGAGGTATCTGTGTGTCACTGCTCCTCAGGCAATGGGGAAGGAGGTGGTGGTACAAGCTCTTACTCATGCGGTCCCATTTCAAAGTTCATGTCTGTGTGCTCCTCCTACCTTGGCTCTTGTTGTTCTCCTTTGGTGAATCCAAGTGCATCCACTTCTTGTGGGGTTAGGACTACAACATGAGATAGTGACGCTACTCTTCCAGGCTAGGGCCAACTCTCATAGGTTGTGGCGGCATCTGCAGGCTTGCTCTCAGGGCTCTACATGCCATTCCTAGCTTCTTCTTGATGGCTTCTATGGACTCTCCCTCGTCTACTTGTGTGATGTTTAATAGGGTATTCAGGAAGGTGTGTTGCTGTGTTTGGAAGCCCACCTAGGTGGCCTCTGCTTTTCTTTTACAATAATTTAGTATTTCTCCGCTTGAGCTAGACAAAGGGCGAGGGTTCTCACCCTCCCTTCATTGCGGGTTTCCCACTTTTCTGCTCTCTTTGTCATCTCCAAAGAGCTGTCCCCCTTTGTGTTAGGCTGTTATGGTCAAATCTTGTTCTTTCCCCTTGTGGGTGAGTCCCTCCTTTTCCAAGTATTTGATTTCTCTCTCTAGCCTCTCCTACTCATCTTTTTCTAGGAACACCCTGGCTACCAAGTCTTCGGCCTGTCGGTGATGCTCCTCCTATTCTTTCTTCCTTTCTACTTCTCTTTGAGCAAGCTCCTCCATGCCCAGTTGGACTCTCTACATTTGAGCTTCTAGATCCTGGTGCTATAGTATCAAGATTTTGTAGTTGCATTGTAGTGCAACCAACTCCTCATTCTCATCTTTGAGCTATTGTCTCCAGGTTTTCTCATTTTCTTCATTGGCATTAAGCTTGGCCTTTAGCTCACTAAGTTCTTTTTGGTACATGGACACCTGTTGAGTTTTTTCAGCTGGAAAGCCACCACTGACTCTTTCTCAGCTTCCAACTCAGCCATTGCCATTCTCTTTTCCTCCTTGGCCCTCTCCAATTGTGAGAGGTTTGCTCCACGACGTAATTGTGGTAGTTAGTAGGCAGGGTCATAGTTGTAGGGATGGGAGTTGTGGAGGCTCCCACCTTTTGCCGCTTAGGGTCTTGCCTTGACTTGGCATCTCCTACTGCTATCGGTCTCTTTTTCCCTAATATTGGGGTTTCCATGCTCTTCGCCTGAGCTAGTTCCTTATTAACAAAATATTGCACCCAGGCCATAAGGTTGGTGGCATCAACCATGGCCAGGGTGCTTTGGGTGGGCATTGCCATCGTAGGGGTATGCACCATGAGGGGTGGAATGGGGTGGATGAGGGCTTTTCCCTTGCCCTCTTGTACCGCTATGGTTGGCATGCCTTCAGGTACCTAAGTGCTTGAACCTGGGCCCTCCTCTCTCCTTGGGCTTAAGGTGTCCATCTCGCCTTGTTCACCTTGCTGCTCCATTGACCTATGTTTTTTCAACTCAATGTCTTCCTCTTTCTTCTTCGTCAACTCCTCCTCTTGTTCAATGGCCTTTCTCCTCCTCTCTTCCTTGGCTCTTTTTTATTTTGTCTTGGATTTTTGTAGGCCTGCTTCCTTCTTTTTCTTCCTTTCTTCCTCTTGCTTTTTTTGCGCCGTCTTCTTTTTAGGCATCATTGCTATCCTTCTGCTGTATTGAGCTTTCTCCTCTCTCTCCTCTTCACTAACCATCCTCTCACTTAATTATTCTTTGTCATGATGAGGAGGTGACCTATATAGTGTTTCATCCCCTCCCTCTTCTTTGTCCTATGCCTCTTTTATCACCTCTTGAATAAGGGCAGCCAAGATTCCTCCATACCCTATAAACGAGGCTTTGGCTCAAGGCTTCTTCTTGCCAGTCTACTTCTAAGGGCTAGCGCTTTAGCGGATTGGTCTATGGTCTTTCGCACGTAGCCATTCTAATCTACCTCATCCAGCAAATTGTTGGAATATGTGGGATCTAGAGCATGGCAGATGCAGAAGCTATGGAGGTTGAAAGAGGAAGAAGAAGCTCATGAAGACATTGACCTTGACAAAGACCAATTTTCACACAAGTGAATTAGGTTCCAAGATTGAGACTTGGACTCATAAATACAATCTTATGTATTGACAGTGACAAGACACTTTACTAGAAAGAAAATAGTACTATCATTGCTTAGAAAAAGAGTGCAAGTACAATGATTTATAGGAATTGAGTGGTGGTACTTTCTCCTACTGTGCATATGGAATTCTGGTCCTGAGCCCTCACTGCTCCTTACAAAGGGACTAAAGTAGGTGTGATTGCAAATATCTCAATACCCCTACTCAATCACTACCAGAAGTACAAAGTATGTAGAGGCTTTAGTGAAAGAAACACCTGCAAAGTGTGGGCACACCATAAACATGGCAAAACTCCAAAGGCTATTGCAAAAAAGGCTAAGTGTGGGTACCACAAACATGATGGACATCCAAAGGCTATAGCAGGGGCCTCACAAAGTGTACAGAGGCTGTAACACATGGCTAATTGAGGAGTTTACAAGTTTATGTCTAAGGAATTAGGGCTAGGAAATACAAAGCTAAAAAAGTCTATCTAAATAGAAGGACTGATGAGGTTTGTCCTTCTCTTGGTGGTCTTCTTCTTCTTCCTTTGCTCTGTTTTCTTCTTCTTCTTTGATTGCAACTAGATAGTCCTTTTGGGACCTCTTTCTGGCATGGAAAACTTCTCGATGTGTCCTGTCCTTTTGCAGAAATCACAGAAGAGCTGATCCCTCTTGCCTTTGTACATGTTGCCCACATATAATGCATGTTCATCTTTAGAGGTGCTTGGTTCTTCCTTAGCTTTTAGCTTCTTTTCCTCCTCTAACAGTGATGCCCGAATATCAACAAGTTTAGGATTTGGTATATTGATTAAAGTTTTTGATACATTATTATATTCAAGAGGAAAACTCTTAAGTAGAACACTGATGCAAACAACTTCTTCCATTTCAATGTTGATTCTTGTAAGTTGGGTTAGAAGTCCTTCCATGTAATTTAGATGTATGGAAAGTGATGTGCTATTTCAAGCCTAAAAAACTCAATCAAGAGACCATACTTTGATGAATCAGATTGTGCACCAAACAAGGTGTCAAGTCTCTTCCATGTATCTTGTGAAGTCTCACAGTTATCCACATGGTAGATATAGCTGTCGTCCAGCTCTAGTTTGATAATGGCCTAAGCCTTATCATCGTTCTTTTGCCAAGTGATAGCAAGGTCCACATCACAAGGCTTATTTTCTTTTCTGGTGGTAATGGCCCAGAAACCCTTCTTCATCAGGATGAGTTTGATGCGGGTCTGCCAGGTATGAAACCCGACTCCTTTGAAATGGGTAGTTGGAGAGTCTTTGCCCATGTTAGACTTGTGAGAATAGTAGCAAATCAACTTCAAAGCAGCAAAAGAGTTGGTTGAGATGTGTCAAAAGACACAAGTGATAAGAGCACTAAAATGAGTGTTAATAGACACTATGTTTCTTCCTTGAGTCTTCCAAATCTACAAAATCCTTCAAGTTCTTTTAGATCCAAATCTTCTCCTTCTTGGTTTGGTTGTAGTAGGTGTCACACTATTATGTGCTTCTGAGGTTTGAGGGGCACTAGCAAGACTAGATTTGGGTGGTTTGTTAGTAGAAGGCTGCGGTTTGGGGAAATAGATTGGTTTAGGCCCTCCTGATCTAAACTTTGGAGATTCTATGGAGTTAGCCGCATGATTCTCTTGTGGCACCTGAGTGTCGAACTTGTTGAGATGGTTCGTGTGGTCAAGTTTGAGGGTGGCTTTTGAGGAGTGCATTTGGCCATCTTGGCTTTAGGTACCCAAACACGGGTGTTACCCTCATAGTAACCTTGCGCTTGCAATAAGGTCTTTGGGATCCATCATGGCTTTTGACCATTTGTCAATATTAGTAGCTTTTGCTATGCCTCCTAATTTTCGAGTGTGGGTCCTTAGCTTCGCAAGGGTGTGGGTGACTGCTCCTCGGTGGCAGTCCTTGATGTTTAGGTACTCATTTGAACTAGGGTTCATGGGCTTTAGTGTTGGGTTTAGCAGGTTGTTAGCTTTGAATCTTGGTGGGTTGTGAGACGAGTGACGACCCCTTCCTTAGAATTGACAGTGGGTGTCTCTATCGATGGCTTTGCGGACTTGGAAGGAGTCAAGACGCCCTTGCTAAAAGCTGTAACTATGCGGACGTTGCCCATGGCTAGTGGATATGCTATGACTTGTAGTCGACATTGCAATGAGCTTGCTTCTTAAAGGTTTGTCCTAACAGTGACTCCGTGCCCGCATCGTTAGTGTTGGGCAACACATAGAAGATCATCGGCATGCTTTCAGACTCGATAGAAACTGTAGCCTTGCACTCTCCCAAGAGTGCATATGATCAACCACCATACGGGCTGAGCTTAGTGTTAGTGTGCTGTAACTACGGTTTGCCAATTTGGTGACTCCAATGATCATGAGTTAAGACATTAAAGTCAGCTCTCTCATCGATCAATACAATGATGGTGCATGCCACATGTGTGCTTGGCCATGACCATTATGCTTAGGTAAGCTGGCTCTACAGCTTCCTCATCCTCATTGTCCATCCTCAGTGATGGTGGCTACTTGTACTTTAACAAGGGATGCTAGCATTGGAGAGTCATGCAATGGGTGCATAGATGGGAAGTACTTCTTTATGCAGCTACCATTCAAGAAGCCTATGCCCTCACCCTCTAGGTTTTTGAGTTCTACATTGCCAGTTTGGCTCATGGTTGACCTAGCCCTCCCAAAACTTCATTTTCTATTTATGTCCCTTGACTAAGTACATCAGTACGAAGTCATCCTGTTCAAAGTCTCGCTAGTTGGCATGCTTGTCAAATAAGCTTTTGTATATTGCCTTCTCACAATGAGCCCATTGGTTGCTAGAAGCCAAGTTTTTGATAAGCGTTCGTCAAGTTCAACAAGGCATTCCATCCATGCCTCCTTCCCATCCCATCATTCTAGAAGGGATATCCTCAAGCTAGGAATGAAGAACTCTAAGGGTAGAGTTGCTTCAGTTCCATAGGTCAACCTAAAGGGAGTCTGACCCACAACCATTTTATAAGCCGTGCAGTAGGCCCATACGGCTGCCATAAACTTGTTATCCCAATCACTGCGCGAAGCAGAGACTACCTTAGTCAGGATGTTCACCAAGATTTTATTTGTGGATTTAGCTTGGTCATTTGCTTGAGGATAATAAGGCAAATATTTTTTATGGATGATTAGGAAGGTGGGTAGGAGATGAGCTATCACTTTGTTGATGAAGTCTGTGCCTTAATCACTAACAAGTTCAATGGGGCAGCCAAGTCGTGAGATCACTTGCTCCCACAAGAACTTGGTAGTGGTCCTAGTGTCATTTTTTCTCGTAGCTTATACTTCTTCCCATTTTGTTAGATAATTAGTGGTGACAATGATGTACTTGGCTTGTGATGAATACTATGCCACAAGACTAATGGGTTTGATGAAGTTAATCCCCCATTTCTTGAAGGGTTGTCATGCAATGATTGGGGTTAACTCCATGTGGTCCTATATGTTATGGGATCTCCCTCTGAGGAGAAGTGAAGGTGAACATTGGATTACATATTGGATACAAAAGCAAAATCATCATAAGCATTTAGTGCAAAGTGAGTTTTAGACCCTCTTGGTCTGCAAGGCCGTGGAGTGGGGTTGTCATCGTATGCATGAGGTTCGGCTAGTGCCATAGCCAGTGCCAGCCCATTTTAGGTCCCATCAGTGGTGCATCTATCGAGAGCCACCAACAAGTGGTGGTTCTCGAATCTAGGGCTTTTAGGGACCAAATAGTTGGTTTATGTCCTCTGACAAGGACCATCAAGCCCAAATACAAAAAGCAAAACGTGCTGAGAGGGCTAGACGATGGTTGGAGATTGTAAGACACTATTCTCCTCAAAGGAGTAGCCCGTTACGCATAAGTAGCAGTGGTTCTAGTAACCTAGGTGTTACGAGTAGCTCTTCGAGTGCAAGTGGAAGTCTTGGTACTTCCCTATTTCTAGTTAATCAACCCACAACAAGTGGGGGTGTAGTGTTTCCTACACAAACTCCTGTTGTCAATCTGGTTGTAGCCATGGCACAACCTATTGCAATTCCAGCAAGTACACCAAATTTATTGGCATTAGGAGCATCGTTGCCCATTTTCCATGGGTTATCAGAAGAAGATGGAGACCTCTGTCAAGATTGTGGGAGAGAAGGAAGGAGTCTCACTTGTAACTTTCTTGCTTGCACAATGGGGGAATACACACAAAGGTGTAGGCTGAAAACAGTTTTTCTCTTCTTAGTTGTGTAAGCCAAAAAGAACTCAAGTACATAGAAATATAAGAACCCTATATATGGGTCTCAAACCAAACTCAACTAACTAAGGTGGCATACTAACTGAGCCACGAACTAGAGTAGATAAGGATAGCTATCATCTAGCTATTATTCATGGGCGGTGTACCAACCGCATCTGCAAACTAGCAATGCCCAATTCTTTACAGCTTTCCATAGGGAATTTGCCCCTAGAAGGGTGGAAAATATTGGTTGCGTGTTCTGAATGTAACACACCAAGAGCCAAATGAGAATGTCCAGGCATATGCCAAGAAACTAAAGCAATTTCTTTGTAAATTTAATGCTTATATTCCCATTCCTGTGGGGCTTCCCAATTGCAATATTTTCTACATGGATTGGATTTTAATATCCAGGTGCAACTGAGTAGTGTTGCTTTGGCCGATATTGACATTGCCATTAGTGAAGTAAAAGGAGTAGAGTCGCACTTGCAAGCGGCTTATGCAGCAAAGATAAATTGGAATGGTAATAATTTGGCCTTGACCAATGGGAGTAAAGGGGACCCCATGTTAAATACGAGTGGCAGAGGGAGTATCATGTCGAATTTGCCTATGTTACAAGCTCCTCCTAGCATGACTATGCCTATGGGTAGTCAAGCGGCCTCGCTAAATAGTGGTGGAAACCAAACAATGAATCCTAATGTTGTTCCAATTGGTCAGCGGCCAATTCCTAATTAAGTGGTTAGGCCCATGGGGCGATAGACTGATGATCGTGGCTATGAGTCGAGTGCTTCTAATGTCCTTGGTGAAGTTAAGGATATGATGAAGCACTACACCGATATGATCTCTGAACAGTATTGACAAATAGCTTTGGATGTCAATTTTCTTAAGAAGCAACATAATTTGATAGGGAGTCAATTCCCTGAAGAGGGTGGCCCCTCAAGATTCAGTTGTAAGTGGTGTGGTGGTCAACATTTCCTTAGGAATTGTCCGAATGTCAAATGTGATATTTGTGAGAAGTTTGGCCACTTCGCTACTACCTGTTGGAGTAATATCAGTTCTCTCCAACAAGGGAGTAAACAACCAGGTTGAGTTAACCATCGCGCACAAGGGAATAATCTCCAACAAGACGATGGACCAAGGCAAATACTGCAAAGAGGAAAGGCTGTTGTAGAGGAGTTACCTCATGGTAGTGGAGTCAGCCTTATTGAGGCTTTACGTGTCAATGATACTGAAACTTCTAATCTACGGGCCGTAACAAGAGGTCAAAAGATTAAAAAGGAATTGTAAAACCTGTCGAGGGAAGCCCTAAGCAAGATGCTAGGGAAAAGTGAGTCCTGAATCGTGATATGGAAGGAGGATCGTTAAGACCTGTTGGTAGTAAAGTCGATCTCGAGGAGGATAAAGGATTTCCAAGAAAGAAGGTAAAGGCTAAAAAAGAGGCACCAAAGTCGATTGAAAGACCAAAGGAGAGAATGGTTTGGCACGAGAAGAGAACTTTGGCTAATTATCACGACTTTGATCTAGCAAGTTCCCTTCGTGAAGTCAAACTAGACGTGAATCTCCTGTAATTGATTAAACTTTCTCCAAGAGTACGCAAGGAATTCAAGAAAATCCTGCGTATAGGGTATATAGTAGAACCTTTGGGCATACTAGAGTGGGGGAAGATTGGTTCGATCATACTGAAAAGCATTGCCCTAGGGTGCTAGCATATGTGGATGGAATATTAGTGGAGCATGCTATCATGGACACTGGATCCTCCATCAATATCATAAGTTCAGACTTGATGGAGAGGTTAGGTCTAGAGATCCAAAAAGACGGCTCCACACTTCTTAAGATGGGTGATGATAGTCTAAGAAAACCAAAAGGTTGCATTACTAAGGTCCATGTTGTCGTCGCGTTAAGAGTTGAAGGTCTACCACCGGGGCTTTTAGTGCAGAAGAAGGGTTTGGGATTCAAGATTCAGAAAGGATAAATGGATTGGGTTTTGATAAGATTTGGGAATTAGAAATAATTTAGGTACGGAAGAGGAATTCAAGCCTTCTCACTTTGTACTTAGCATACTTGAACAGAAGGATTAAGACTAACTTGATTACATCAAATGCTTCAGGATGCATACATCATTTCATAAAGGATATTTTCAGATTTCCAATTCATTTATGAATGTCAAATGCAAGCTCTAATGGCATTTATTACATGTACAAAGATGGATTTCAATCCTTTGGGACAAGTATATTGATGCTAGAATCAAATACGTCCAAGATTTGGGCCAAAGATGCATGAAATGGATTGAAAATGAATAATTTTAGCTTCAGCCCTGTTTTAAAACAGAAAATTCCAGCCCATAAAAAATTTCAAAATGAGTGCATAAACTCAAGAAGAAGCACTCTTGATCATCAATGAACAATGTCCTGAAGAAAAGAGGTCATTTTCCTCTATTACAATCATAAAAAACCCATGTTTACTCATAAAAATGGATCAAAATAGTGGGCTGCCCTATTTATGACTGGTTATTCCAACCCATAACAGTCCATAAGTCATCAATATCCTCACCCTTTGCTTGCCCCAACGCCACTCAAGTACTTGGGCACAAGTCGGGCTTCATTGGACCAAGATTAAGGTAGAGAAGATGAGAGAAGTCGTGCTTAAGAGTAGGCTGAATACTCTTCTCTCAGATTTCCCCTCTTTTATAGATAGTTTTAGCATGCATTTTCGTCAGACCAAAGAGGCAGAGAAGTGGAGCTCTCACCAAGTTAGCATCTTCAGTTGTTGGCCTGTTAATCTTCAGTTTCCATGCTCCATTCCATGCATCTCAGCTCCAGCTTTCTCCCAGTTTTCCTCTGGCAGATGATGGGACCTAGAATGGGCCGGCACTGGCTTGTGCACTAGCCGGACCTCTATCTCACGTGCTCAACAACCCCACGGCCTCGCGGCCAGGAGCGTTGATGACACATACATTGCCTTCACAAACATCTTGCGTTTGTATTACGTCGTTTGTAGTCCACTCTTCTCTCACCCACTACTCCTCAGAGGGAGTCCCTTACACATTGCCTAATGGCACGAAGCACAGACATAGGGGGTCCTCCAACGGCTGAGTGCCGCCACCCCTCTGCGACTCTCCTACACCTTGGGGATTGGCCCCTCGGTGCATCGCTCAACATATAAACATTTCGTACAAAATCCACTCAAGGTACCAATTGATCATATACAGGAATGTACCATTGTCCTTACTTCTCTTTCCCCATAGACCCCATGACTAGCCTATGGCTTAGGGTGTCATGTCTCTCACTCAATGTGGGTCAAGGTCCTAATGAAAGCAATTGCTGTGCATCCAGGATTTTTGATACCTTTAAATATTTCCATGGTTTATGCATATTGTGGATGCTAAGTGCTCAAACAATTATAAAATCAATATTGTGCACATGTGGAAAACATCCTTTTAATGGTTTTCAGCTACCGTTCTTATGCGGCATTGCATGAACCTAGCACCGAGGAAACCCTCGTGCTACTAGGCCCTTATTCTATAATTATTTACCGACCTATATGGTATGGAAAAAAAACCAGCAAGCTTTTCGTCGGTTCACTCAGCATTTAGACACATTTTAACCACTCGACCCTCCCATCGATCAAATGTTGCATTGTTGCATAGATTTATAAGGCATTTTGCCATCATTTTAAGTGTAAAAAGCGGAAAAAGACACACTAAAACAAGAAGGTGGGGCTGAATTGAGGCAAATCCTCATGCTTCAGTCCCCACAAACATTCACAAACATTGTTCTTATTTTTCATTAATTTTCCGCACCCGAAATGCATTTTTCCCTTATTTTTAGTGGTTTTTATATATTTTTCTTGTATTTTCCCTTATTTTTAGCATTATATAATTACTAAAAATTCAAAATAGGTTATGGGCTGTGGCCCTTAGTTCCTTCTTGCAACAAAAATGAAAATTTAGTCGGTGTTCCCATTTATTCTTCCATTTTTATGCTCAAAAACATCATTTTCCCTTGATTTTCCATTTTTTACGTGTTTTAGTGTATTATTTTGGGCCACAAGATGCATGTTTTTCTGATTTTCTGATTATGCTCAACAAATACTCATGGAAAACAGCAACATAAACAATTTTTAGCCCACATGAACAACATTTTATCAATCAAAAGCCATGAAATCTCAAATTTTCTTTGGAAAAAAAATTGAATTACCACTTATTTGCGTGTCTCGGGTTTCATGTCCATGGCTGCAAATCTAAAAATCAACAGCACTTCATGCTCATGGCGATCACACTCACCATTTTCAGCCCGTGGAGCGATCCGATCGATGCCAGACAAGCCTCCACCATTCTTTCTTCTTCCTTTCTCTTCCCACATGAATCCCCCCTTAGAGGAGAGAGAGGGAGGAGAGAGAAAGACTGATTTTCTCTCTCTCTCTACAGGCTGCCAAATCTCGCGCGGGACGGAGTGATGTGAAGTGGAGAATCAAGGTAATTGCCTGCTGTGATTGCCTCTATGGCTTGCTTGACAACCATGACATCCATTTGTGGGGGGGGGGGGAAGGCGCCGTTTTTTTCACGACGGCTGCTACATGCCCCCCCCCCCCCCCCCCCCCCCCCCCCCCCCCCCCCCCGCTCTACTTCGTTTTTTTTTTAAATTTTGAGGGGGGTGCCCCTTTCCAAAGGCACCCCTTCACTTCTCCTTTTGGGCATCTCCTTAATTTTGACCGGCCTTTTGGCCCTTTTCCCGGCCCTTCTTGCATACGGTGTCCGAATCCAGTTCTGAAAATTTCTGGGAGCTCATCTCGGCATCCTGGACTGGTCCGCAACTTCCCTGACTCGCACAAGAACATGGAAAAATTACTAAAAATCCGCAAGTGTTGCACGTGCGTCCTTAGAGCATTTTGACGCTTAAAATCGTCCTAGGTCAAGCCGCCGCCTTTGACATTGGATATTTTTCCCTTGATATTCATAATTTTTAGCTATTTTTAAGCAATTCTCGGCACCAAAATTCCGCTCTCATTGGCGACCACGGGATAGGGCGACTCAGCCCCCGTCGAATCCCACAATAGATTTGCACAAAACAACCAAAGAAAGCATCAAGCTGACACAAAGTAGATATAGACTAAACACAGCACAATGCTTTCCCTACCCCCTGACAGAACCAAGGCATGACATCCACAAGGAGTAGGCCTAGCATCATCTAATAGAAGATCCGAAGCAAGTGACTGACCACCTGCTCCAACACAACCAAACTAAAAAACCTATCAAAGAGGTCGCCCGAAGTGGTGGTCTGAACTACCCACCAACTAAAGACAACACAACTAGGAGCTTCTACAAGGTGAGGACTCCTATAGCCTGATCAAGAAGGATTTCTATCAGTACATTTCTTCTTTTAGGGTTTTTATTTTATTAACATACTTGGGCATGTAAAAAGGAGGGAGCTGGGCGTAGTGACCCAAGGAGAACAGGGCATCGGCCTCAGGACCTGTCTCGGCACCCAAGAACCTACCAAGCCCTCGCAAGGCGAACACTTAATCCATTTCTAACGCTCACTTTTATTTTCGCTCCAACCTTCCTTGTTTTGTTATTTTTTTTTCCCTAGCAAGAAGCCACCCGTAGGAAGACAAGATATCGGCCCCGGGTCTGACTCATCCTCAGGAACCTACCAGGCCTTCGCAAGGCGATGATCAACTGCTTATACATTTTCATTCATTTTCTTTTCTTTGATAGGGGTTAGAACCCCTTTTTACACACCTTCGTATTTATATTCATCTTTTGGGATGTTCAGGGTTTCTTGGCATCATCATTATTATCTTCTGGCAGGCTTCTCTAACTAACTCACAACTAACAAGAACTCCTAGAACGGCTGCCTAGCAGACTAGAAGAACAGGGTCACTAGAACTCCCTTCTAAAACAGGTCTTTTGATGCTTAGCAATGTCGTTACAGGAGGCAATGACTACTCCGACCTCCCTCAAACAGACTAAACCGAAACCTCGGGACTTCATGCCTTGGATACCGGTCCCCAACAAGAAACGAAAAACCCCTTACAAGTACTCAACCACATATAACAAACAACCACAGTACTCATAAAGGATAGATATCACCTGGATAGGGGCACGAGAAGCGTCGATGCCGCAACAAAGGCTCCCTCCAATCTCTTCTTTCAAACCTGTCTAGCACAAAACTCAAACAAGATACCATTAACTACACCCGCACTAAACAGACAACTGGCCCTCTTGGCCTAATGAAATAAAACACTTCACTACAAAACTGAATCGGCCCTCTTGGCCTAATGAAATCCAACAATACTACGCATAACATCCTCCTGGAAACAACTATGATAGACATCAAAGCATAACATTCCCAAGGGAACAGAGGCTCGTAGCCCTAAACTAGGTGCATTAAATTATGACCCATCCCTCCTGCATATATCGCAAGAGGTGTTCGCATCAAATGTCATCTAATCAGTCTGTGGGTCCAAGATAATAAAGGGAGATGAGTCTCGCCTACCCTCTGCATCACCCAGATCAACCATCGTCTGCCAAAGAGGGCATGTTAAGAAAGCATACCCCACAAACGACTAGGTCCTATCTCATCATCAATAGATATATCGGGACAAGGGCCACAATTAAAGAAGAGGTCTTCTTCATATGAAAAATTAGCCAATGAATCGGCAAACTGATTCCAATTTCGTGGAATCAGCTGAAAAGACACTCTATCAAATTCGTCTAGCAGGGCTATGGCAGTATGATGGTACATGCAAAGGATGGGGTTTCGTACCATGTACGTCCCATTGAGTTGATTTAAAACCAACTGAGAGTCCCGTTTCACCAATAACTGGCAGATACCACCCTTCTTTGCAATATTCAAACCCATAATCAGGGCTTTGTATTCTGCCATATTATTGGTAAAATTCACCCCGAGATAAGCAGCTAACTTCATGACAATGCGTCGTCGGGGGTCTTGGATGACAACTCCTACACTTTCTTTTTTGCATGCACCCTTGGACGCCCCATCAAAGTACAAGGTGTACATCCATAAAGGGTTTACATATCCCACCATCCGGAACTCTACTCGTAATTATGGTAATCAAAATTCAGCATATTCAACGGGTGGACTGTAGGCTCCATCCCTCCATCATCATTGAATTCAACAGGGATGCTCATCAAAATTTGTAGGTAGTGATGGTAGAAGACCTTGATCTCCCAAATAAATGTCATGCCTTCTTGCTCAGTCACCTTGTATCCTTTGCTCCACCAAATGAGCTTTCCCTGATGATACCTCTGTTCTAAATATGGGTGTTCTAAATAAGGGATCTGACGACCCATCAACCTCTATCACGATTTCCTTGCAGATATTTGATCGATCTCACCTAGACCTGCAAGGCAGTCATAGTATTAGTGCAATCAGAAATAATAAGGTTTAATTTTATTAAGATTAACCTTATTTTTAAATTCTATCCCCTAAAGGTCAGCTAACAAGACTGTGGATTTATTCTTTCCTATTCTAACGATCCTATAGGGCCCGTCCCATTTGGGCTCTAGCTTGCCTGGAAATAATTCATGTCGCGCGTCATAATACAGAACAAGCTGTCCTTTCTTGAAGGTGTATTTCTTGGCTTTGAGGTTGTGTAGCTGCTTCATTCGGTGCTTCACCACTTCTTGGTGCAATAAGCTCTGCAGCTTAAGCTCATCTAAATGTGCCAGTGTCGTCAAGCGCTCAAAAAGTGTGTCTTCATCACTCAAAGAATGATTGATGGCAAACCGAATAGTCAGCAGCTCAATCTCTAAAGGCAAGACACACTCCTCCCCATATACTAACTTGAACGGGGTATGGCCAGTGGCTCTTTTGAAGGTCGTATTGTAGGCCCACACTGCCACGTATAACTTTTTATCCCAATCCCGTTTCTTTTCCGACACAATTTTGGACAGGATGCCCACAAGCTACTTGTTGGTGCTTTCAACTTGCCCATTGGCTTGCGGGTTATATGGGGTTGTCTTGTTATGCTTGATTTGCCAAGTCTCTGTCAAGCTTTTGATCACCTTATTTAGGAGGTCCGACACTAATTCTTTCGGCGGACCAAAACGGCATATTATCTGCTCTAAAAGGAAACTAACAGTTTCTTTAGCATCATCTTTCCTTGTTGCACGTGCTTCTGACCACTTTGTGAAGTAGTCAATTGCTACAATGATATACCTCTTTTGCGTAGTCAACGATGGAGTAATAGGACCCACAAAGTCTATTCCCCACTTCTCAAATGGAAGTATCACCATAATAGGGGTGAGTGGTCGTTTCCTATTCTCTCGACTATCATGTCGTTGACAAATATCGCATCTCTTAACATACGCAAACGCATCCTGGAAGATGGCAGGCCACCAATAACCTGCTCTTAAAGCCTTTTGTGTTGTAAGCTGTCCAGCAAAATGGCCGCCGCAAGCAGAATCATGGCACTCTTCCAAAATGAATGGCACCTCATCAGGCATCACACATCGGCGATAGATGTCATCAACCCCTTGCCGATATAATGTACCTGCGATCAAGGCAAACTTTAACGCTTGCTGCTTAGTTTTCCTTCTCTCAACTTTAGATAATTCGGATCCCGCCTCTCCCGTCGATAAATAATGTGTTATTGCAGCGTACCAGGAGGGAATTTTCCGTATCTATTTTAAATAACAACTCCATGTCACTACCTTCAGCCACAGATTCTTTCGGCTCCCCAAAGTCCACAAGACATTCCACGATGCCTTGCAACCTTGGTGGCTTATTTCATAATCAAACTCCTGCAAAGTGATTAACCACTTCGCTAGACGATCAGGCGGCTATAGCTTATTCATCAATAGTTGAAGCCCCTCCGCCTTCGTATAAAGCACGACTTTCTCATAGAGAATATAATGCCTGAATTTCTTGGTCCCAAAGACCATCGCTAGACACAACTTCTCCATGTAGGTATAATTGATCTCTGAAATGCCCAATTTTCGACTAGCAAAGGCTATCAGATGATACCACTTCTCTTCCCAAATTTGGGCTAAACAGCAGCAGCTGATACTATACATGGTGGCTGCTGAGAATATATAGAACACCTCACCTCTTTTAGGTGCTTTTAAAATGGGAGCTCTTGCTAGCTCCTGTTTCACATCCTCGAATGCTACCTTACAAGGGTCACCCCATACAAACAAACAGCTAAAGGACAATAAATTTGTAAGCGGCAACGTTCTTTCTGCCAAGGCGTTTATACATCTACGGTAATAACCAACCGAAGACAGAAAGCTATGAACTTCTTTCGGAGTGCGTGGTGGACCCATGGCAACTATAACTTTGACCTTATCGGGGTCTGTCGCAATTCCTACCGAACTGACCACATGACCCAGCAATAGCCCATAAGGTACTCCAAAAACACACTTCCGTGGGTTTAGGGCGATGCAAAATTGTCTACAGTGCTCAAAGCATTTTCTTAAAATGATCAACTGCCTTCCTCTCACAGTGGCGGCCCCTAAGTCATCAATAAACACCTTCAACTCTTCAAGGGATATGTCACCGAATGTCTTATATGCTGTTCGTTGCCACAAACCAGGCGCATTGCATAAACCAAAGGCCATCACATGGTACGCAAAAGTACCAAATACAGTAATAAAAGTTATTTTCAACTTGTCCTCTTCTGCAATTGCCATCTGGTTATATCCTGCAAAGCAATCCATAAACGAATATATCTCCCTACCTGCTAATTGATCCAAAATCTGGTCAATAAATGGCAACGGGTAGTAGTCCTTAACTGTCTGCTTATTTAGCTCCCTAAAGTCTACACATAATTGAATTTGATTATTTTTCTTCTTCCTAATCACAACTGGCGAACACCATTCCGTGTGTTGCACAGGAAAAATCAAACCCGCTTTTCGAAGCTTCTGTAACTCTTCAAACAGCCCGTCCCTCAGTTTGAAAGGCATACGCCTTAATTTCTGTCGTACAGGACGACTGCCCTCTTTCAACGAAATTGTATGAACAGCCAGACTAGGAGGAATGCCTCTCAGCTCATCATAACTCTAGGCAAAGATATCACGGAATTCCTGAATGAAGGCCACATAGTTCTCCCTTTCTGCTGTGCTGAGCATAGAACCTAATTTGATTGGCCGCGAATCATCAGGCGTACCAAGGTCTAACTCGATAACATCTGCATCTCTTATACGATCTTGGGCCTCTATCGGCTCGTTCAAAGTGATCTGATAGATGTCTTCCGTGGTGGATCCCTCTTTGGACTCATCACTCGATGATATCTCATTGGCAGATAAATCTTCTAATGTCTCCAATTCTGTAGAGGATAGAGGAGCTCTCTCACTCTACGGGGACTCAGGATAAGCATCAACCACCACACGCTGGGCACCTCTTCCGAATATTATTCGACCAGCGGGTATATCTACTTGGCAGTCCGCTTGCAAGATCCAAGGTCGTCCAAGTAATACTTGGTAACTTGGACAGCATGCAAAACGGATCACCCTAAAGTCCAACAGGAATTCTACATTTGCAACAGTGACATGGACCTTAGTAATGTAGCCTTCGGGCTACCTCAAACTATCATCTGCCATTCTGAGAATTGTGGAGGTATCTTTCTGGATCGCAAGACCCAACCTTTCCATCAGTTCAGAACTCATAATGTTAACAGATGATCCCGTGTCGACAATGGCATAATCTACTAATATCTCATTGACATAGGCTGCAACCCTTGGGCAATGCTTCTCAGCATGCTCAAACTAGTCATCACCAACTCGCATAATACCCAAAGATTCTACGATATAACCGGTACGGAGGATCTTTCTAAATTCCTTGCATACTCCTAGAGAAAGCTTAATCAGCTGCAAAAGATTCACATCTGGCTTGACTTCACAAAGAGAGCTCCCCAAATCGAATTCATGATAGTTCGATAGAGCTCGCTTTTCACGCCAAACCATTCGCTCTTTAGGTCGCTGAACCGGCTTTATTGCCTCTTTTTTAACTTTCACCTTCTTCTTTGGTGATTCCTTATCGGCTTTACTTTCCATGGGCTTCAAAGGTCCCCCTTCCATGGCAGGATCCAAAACTTGCGTTCCTTTGTCGCCTTGTTTAGGGTTTCCGTCGACAGGCTTATCCTTGTCGGCTTCTCTATCCTTTTGACCTCTTGTAAGAACAGCTCACAGATTAGAGGTTTCAGCATCATTAACGCATACAGCCTCAATCAAACTAACCCCACTACCACTAGGTAGCTCCTCCACTGTAGTCTTTGGTCGTTGAAGTATTTGTTTAGGCCCGTCTTCTCGCTGGGAATCATTTCCTTGCACACGATGATTAACAGGCCCTGGTTGCCGACTACCTCGCTGGAGGGAACTAATCTTACTCCAGCAAGTAGTTGCTAAATGGCCGGATTTTCCACAGATGTCGCACTTAACATTTGGGCAATTTCTTGGATAGTGTTGCCCACCACACCATTTGCAGCTAAACCTCGAAGGTGCACCCTCCTCTGGGTATCTACTTCCTATCAAATTTTGTTGTTTTTTAAGGAAGTTGACATCAACGGCTATTTGTCTATACTGCTCCGTAATCATGTCGGTATAATGCTTCATCATGTCCTTAACTTCGCCAAGAACATTGGAAGCACTCGACTCATAGCCTTGGTCATTACCATGTCGTTCCATCGGCCTCACAATTCGATTAGGCACTGGTTGTTGAGCCATATGCATGGTATTAGAATTGACTGCCTGGCCTCCACCATTTGGAGCCATTTGACTACCCGTAGGCATCGACATGCTAGGGGGAGCTGGTAATAAAGGCACATTCTACATCATGTTCCCTCTCCCATTAGGGTTAGCCATCGCTATCCCTTGGCCACTACTGCCATTGGCCATCGCCATATTGTTTCCCAATACTAAACCCATATTCGAATTGCCTCGAGAAGCATAGGCTGCTTGTAGTTGGGATTCCACCTCTTGTGCTCGTGTAATGGCAGTATCTATATCCCCCAAGGGGACACTACTCAACTGCAATGGGATGTTAAAGTCCAAACCATGTAGGAAATATTGCAATTGGGCAGCTGTGGGGATAGGAATAGAGGTGTCCAACTTACGAAAAACCTCTTTTATTTTCTTTGCATAAGCACGAATATCCTCATGTGGTTCTTGGCGGGTCACGTTGAGTACACGCAACCAATATTGCCCACTCCTTTTAGGGGCAAACTCTCTTCGAAAAGCTCCATAAAATGAATCAATATTTAATATGTTTCCGGCTTCTAAACCATGATCCATATGGCAGCTCTTCCTTTGAGAGTCATGTTGAAGAACATCATTAAATGTCCTTCTTCTTGGATGCGACAGTTAAACATCAGCTTTTGAAACTCCCTAATGTGGAGTACCGCATCTTCCTCAACTAACCCATTAAAAATGGGTAGCGGGTAACCTAGAGCCGGCAAATCCATCGTTCCTGCTGGGATTGCAATAGGCTGCACCATGACGAGAATTGGATTTGCACTAGGAATAGGGGACGGTGGGGTTGCACCTCCCGTACTTGATGTAGATTGTCTTATGGAAGGAAGGGGAGCACTAGAGCTCCCACCTTCTCCAAACTGACTGCTTGTGGTACAAAGACCACTAGATCCACTCCCTCATAAGGGTTCAGCACCGCTACGCTTAGGGAAATATCTCCTAAAAATTTCAGCACCTCGCCTAGCTCTTTCGTCTCTTTCTTGCTTTTGGATTTCTGCTAGACGATGCTTATCGGTAAATAATGGATCAATCACAGTATCCTTTGGCATAAACTGCTAGTTGGTCCCTAGACAACCACGATTCGAGGACTGCCGCTTTTAAGCGGCTCCTGGCAGACGCACCACTGATGGGACCTAGAACGGGCCGGCACTGGCTCGTGCACTAGCCGGACCTCTATCTCACGTGCTCAACAACACCACGGCCTCGTGGCTAGGAGCGTTGATGACACATACATTTCCTTCCTAAACATCTTGCGTTTGTATTACGTCATTTGTAGTCCACTCTTCTCTCACCCACTACTCCTCAGAGGGAGTCCCTTACACATTGCCTAATGGCATGAAGCACAGACATAGGGGGTCCTCCAACGGCTGAGTGCCGCCACCCCTCTGCGGCTCTCCTACACCTTGGGGATTGGCCCCTCGGTGCGTCGCTCAACATATAAACATTTCGTACAAAATCCACTCAAGGTACCAATTGATCATATACAGGAATGTACCATTGTCCTTACTTCTCTTTCCCCTAGACCCCATGACTAGCCTATGGCTTAGGGTGTCCTGTCTCTCACCCAACGTGGGTCAAGGTCCTAATGAAAGCAATTGCTGTGCATCCAGGATTTATGATACCTTTAAATATTTCCATGGTTTATGCATATTGTGGATGCTAAGTGCTCAAACAATTATAAAATCAATATTGTGCATATGTGGAAAACATCCTTTTAATGGTTTTTAACTACCGTTCTTATGCGGCATTGCATGAACCTAGCACCGAGGAAACCCTCGTGCTACTAGGCCCTTATTCTATAATTATTTACCGACCTATATGGTATGGAAAAAAAACCAGCAAGCTTTTCATCGGTTCACTCAGCATTTAGACACATTTTAACAACTCAACCCTCCCATCGATCAAATATTGCATTGTTGCATATATTTATAAGGCATTTTGCCATCATTTTAAGTGTAAAAAGTGGAAAAAGACACACTAAAACAAGAAGGTGGGGCTGAACTGAGGCAAATCCTCATGCTTCAGTCCCCACAAACATTCACGAACATTGTTTTTATTTTTCATTAATTTTCCGCACCCGAAATGCATTTTTCCCCTATTTTTACTGGTTTTTCTCTATTTTTCTTGTATTTTTCTTATTTTTAGCATTATTTAGTTACTAAAAATTCAAAATAGGTTATGGGCTGTGGCCCTTAGTTCCTTCTTGCAAAAAAATGAAAATTTAGTTGGTGTTTCTATTTTTATACTCAAAAACATCATTTTTCCTTGATTTTCCATATTTTATGTGTTTTAGTGTATTATTTTGGGCCACAAGATGCATGTTTTTTTGATTTTCTGATTATGCTCAACAAATACTCATGGAAAACAGCAACTGATGGACCTAAAAACGGGCCAGCACTGGCTCATGCACTAGCCGGACCTCGTCACTACGCACAAGACAACCCCCCGGCCTTGCGGCCAGGAGCGTCTATCAAAATCTCTGCCTTTCTAAACATTGCGTTTGTAATACGTTGTAGTCCAACTGATCCTAACCCAATGTTACTCCTCAGAGGGAGTCCCTTTCACATAGCCAAATAGGCCCGAATCACATACACATGGGGTTCCTCCTACGGCTGAATGCCGTCAACCCTCTGCGACTCTCCTACACCTTGGGGATTGGCCCCTCGATGCGTCGCTCAACACTTAGACATTCCGCACAAACGTCGCTCAAGGTACCAAATAAACGTGTCCAGGAATGTACCATTGTCCTTACTTGATTTCCCCTCTAGGATCCCACGACTAGCCTACATCATGGGTATCTCACTGCCTCACAACGTAGGTCATGTCCTCATAAACCAATTGCAATGCATGTCCAGGAGCTGATCACTGATACTTTTAAATTCTTTTCCATGCTCCATGCATTTGGTGGATGTCTAGTGCTCAAACATTTAGCAAAACAGTATCGTGCACAAGTGCAAAACATCCCTTTAATGGTTTCTTTCTAACGATTGTATGCTTCGTTGCATGGCATTTTACGGCTTTTTCCATTAAATTTCATATCAAAAGCAGACAAAACCGAACTAAAACACGGAAGCAAGGCTGATATGAAGCAAATCTTCATGCCTCAGCCTCACTATACATTCACGGACATTACTCATAATTTTCCCAATTTTTCGAAGCCCAAAATATAAATTTTCCCTATTTTTTAGGGTTTTTCCACCATTTTCTTGCAATTTTTCCCATTTTCTCCCATTTTTTAATTGCTGAAAATTAAGTTCAGCTTATGGGCTGTGGCCCTTAGTTCATTTCAGCAGAAAAAGAATTTTAGTAGGTGTGGATTAATTTATTGCATCATTTTTAGCCCAAAAACCCCTATTTTCCTTCATTTTTTATGGTTTTTCGTGTCTCGGTTTTCTATTTTCTGCTATCCCACACATGTTTTTCTGATTTTTAAATGATGAACAACCAGAAAACAGCTCAAAGCACGACATACTCAAAACTCAATCCATATGAACACATTTTTATCAACCGAATTTGCATCAAAAGACCATTTTCTTTGTAAAAACAATTATTACCGTGTCTTGCGGGTTTTTCCATTAAATTTGGCACGTCCCACGATTGATTTCCAGCCATGAATTCTGCTTGGAATCAGCAATCTACAATGATTTGGCATTGCCCTTCAGTCTCGTCAAGAATCGGCATCCATCCGGCCATCCATTTCCATTCTACTCTTCTACGCACGAACGGGGGTTAAGAGGAGAGAGAGAGAGGAGAGAGAAAGACTGATTTTCTCTCTCTCTCTCTACAGTCCACCATTGCGGGAGCGGAGACCGGCGATACGAAGCATAGACTAGAGGCAGAAGCCCGGCCTGATCATCTTCATGGCTTGTGTATGAAGCCTCATCATGATTGGGGGGGGCGCGATTTTTTCGGCGGCTGAAAAACAGCCGCCGCCCCCCCCCCCCCCCCCCCCCCCCCCCACATCACGTTTTTTGGAGGGGGGGGGGGGGGGGGGGGGGGCGTGCCAAAGGTCACCCCTCCTCCCTTACACCTCTTGGGATTTCCCAATTTGGGCCCCCCTTTGGGCACCCCGGCCGGTTTCGGGCCATCTTCCGCGTACGGACTCCGATCGTCCGTCTGAAAATTTCTATGAACTCGTCTCGACATCCTGCACTGACCGAAAGCTCCACTGACTAGCACAGGCACACGAAAAAATTATGAAAATTCTCGGAGTGTCGTACGGGCGCCCGTCAAGCACTTGACGCTTAAAATTGTCCTAGGTCGAGCTGCCGCCTTCCTGGTTGAGCATTTTCCCCCGCATTTTCACATTTTTCTCCTATTTTTAGGCACGTTCCGGGGCCTAAAATCCATCCTTCAGCAACATAAACAATTTTTAGCCCACATGAACAACATTTTATCAATCAAAAGCCATGAAATCTCAAATTTCCTTTGGAAAAAAATTTGAATTACCACTTATTTGCATGTCTCGGGTTTCATGTCCATGGCTACAAATCTGAAAATCAGCAGCACTTCATGCTCATGGCAATCACACGTCACCATTTCCAGCCTGTGGAGCGATCCAATAGATGCCAGACAAGCCTCCACCATTCTTTCTTCTTCCTTTCTCTTCCCGCATGAATCCCCCCTTAGAGGAGAGAGAGGGAGGAGAGAGAAAGACTGATTTTCTCTCTCTCTCTACAGGCTGCCAAATCTTGCGCGGGACGGAGTGATGTGAAGCGGAGAATCAAGGTAATTGCCTGCTGTGATTGCCTCTATGGCTTGCTTGACATCCATTTGTGGGGGGGGGGGGACGCCGTTTTTTTCGCGACGGCTGCTGCACGTTGCCCCCTCTCTACGCTTTTTTTTTTTAAAGGGGGGTGCCCCTTCCCAAAGGCACCCCTTCACTTCTCCTTTTGGGCACCTCCTTAATTTTGACCGGCCTTTTGGCCCTTTTCCCGGCCCTTCTTGCATACGGTGTCTGAATCCAGTTCTGAAAATTTCTGGGAGCTCGTCTCGGTATCCTGGACTTGTCAGCAGCTTCCCTAACTCGCACAAGCACATGGAAAAATTACTAAAAATCCGCAAGTGTTGCACGGGCTTCCTTACGCTTAAAATCGTCCTAGGTCGAGCCGCCGCCTTTGACATTGGATATTCTTCCCTTGATATTCATAAATTTTAGCTATTTTTAAGCAATTCTCGGCACCAAAATTCCTCTCTCAACAGAGCAACCCACATTTTAGGTCGAAAAATGTGAGCTGCTCTCTGCTCCAACCCTTGTCACTTTTTGACCAGCCTAGGTCACCTGTTGGTCACCTTAGTCAGTTACTTTTGGTCCCGTGTGGACCTAGTGGACTTTTGACAGTTTTTGGCAACATTTCTGGGTTTTTGTCCATATGTTTGTACTTGAATTAATGTGACTTATCCAATAGACTATCAATTACTTCCAGATGTCCAAGTTTTAGGTTCCCATAGACTTATTTTTCATAAATATACATGGTATATCTGCAAATTATATGCTAAATACAAAAGAACTTGTATAACTAAGGTAGATATTGGATAACAATGCTTGAAAATATCTCATATAATTCCCAGTGAAACTCTTTTGAGTTCATAAGAGTCCCATGATTTATATCATGGACAGTAAACTCTTTGACAACGTCACAGTTGCGAGCGTGGAATGCTATCTGGACTTTAGGGTGATAAGGTTTGCAGGACATCCTAGCTATCGAGTTTTGCTAGGCAGGCCATGGATTCTACGGACAGACTGTCAAGTCGATATACCTGCTGGTCGAGTGATTCTAGGTCGAGGTGCCCATTGAGTAATAGTGGATGCTTACCCTGAGTCTCCTCAGAGTAAGAGAGCTCCACTATCCTCCACTGAACTAGAAACAATAGATGATCCATCTGGTAGTGAGACGTCATCGAGCGATGGATCTAAGGAAGGGTCCACTACAGAGGATATTTATCAGATAACCTTGAATGAGCCGATAGAGCCTCATGATCGAATAAGAGATGCAGACATTATTGAGTTGGATCTTGGTACGCTAAATGATTCGCGGCCAATTAAATTAGGGTCCATGCTCAGTTCGGAAGAAAGAGAGGATTATGTGTCCTTAATTTGAGAGTTCCGCGATATCTTTGCTTTCGGGATATTCCTCCCAGTCTAGCTGTGCATACTATGCCTGTAAAGGAAGGTACCCACCCTGTACATCAAAAAGTAAGGAGTATGCCTTTTGAATTAAGGGACGGGTTGTACGAGGAACGACAGAAGTTGCAGAAAGCGGGTTTGATCTTCCCTGTTCAGCATACTGAATGGTGCTCATCAATTGTGATCAGGAAGAAGAATAATAATCAAATCCGTCTTTGTGTAGATTTTAGAGAGTTGAATAAGCAGACTGTTAAAGATTACTACCTGTTGCCGTTTATTGACCAACATTTGGATCAACTAGCGGGTAGGGAGATATATTAGTTCATGGACTGCTTTGCAAGGTATAACCAAATGGCGATTGCTGAGCAAGATAAGCTAAAAATAACGTTTATTACTATCTTTGATACCTTTTTGTACCATGTGATGGCATTTGGGTTGTGTAATGCACCTGGTTTGTGGCAAAGAACAGCCGATAAGACCTTTGGTGACATCTCCCCAAAGGAGCTGAAAGTATTCATTGATGATCTCGGGGCAACCATCGTAAGGGATATATAGTTGATCATTTTGCAGAAGTGTTTTGAGCATTGCAAACAATTTTGCATAGCTCTTAACCCACGAAAGTGTGTCTTCGGAGTTCCTTATGGGCTCTTGTTAGGCCATGTGGTTAGTTTTGTAGGGATTGTGACTGATCCTAAAAAGATCAAGGTCATAGTCGCCATGAGTCTACCACGTACTCCAAAGGAATTGCATAGCTTTCTGATCAGTAGGGTATTATCGGAGGTTTATCAATGCATTGGCAGAAAGAACATTGCTGTTGACAAACCTATTGTCCTTTAACTATTAGTTTACATGGAGTGATGCTTGCAAAGTGTCTTTTGATTATGTGAATCAGGAGCTTGCCAAAGCACCTGTTTTAAAAGCACCAAAAAGGGGCGAAATATTCTATATACTTTCAGCAGCAACCATGTATAGTATCAGCTACTGTTTGGCCCAAATTTGGGAGGAAAAGTGGTACCATCTGATAGCTTTTGCTAGTCAAAAGTTGGGTGTATTGGAAATTAACTACACCTATATGAAGAAGTTGTGCCTTGCGATAGTATATGCGACCAAAAAGTTCAGGCACTATATTCTTTATGAGAGGGTGGTTTTTTTATATGAAGGCAGAAGGGCTTCGATTTTTGTTGAATAAGTTACAGCCGTCTGACCGTTTAGCAAAGTGGTTAATCAATTTGCAAGAATTTGATTATGAGATTAAGAGCAAGCTGTCGAAGCTTCAGGGCATTATAGAGTGTCTTGTGGATTTCGGAGAGCCAAAAGAGGTCTTGGCTGAAGGAAGTGACATGGAGACTTTGTTCAAGATTGATATAGCGTCTATTCCCTCCTGGTATGCTGCTATAATGCACTATCTTTGTACAGAGAGACTGGAGCTACTTTATCAAAATCGGAGAAGAGGAAGATTAAACAACAGGCATTAAAATTTTCCTTGATCGCAGGAACATTATATCGAAAGGGTATTGATGATATTTATCGCTGACATGTGATGCTTGACGAGGTTCCCTTTATTTTGGAAGAATGTCATGACTTCGCTTGTGGAGGGCACTTTGCTGGGCAATTAATAGCACAGAAGGTTTTACGAGCTGGTTATTGGTGGCCGTCCATCTTCCAGGATTCATTTGACTATGTCAAGAGATATGATACATGTCAAAGACATGATAGTCGAGAGAATAGGAAGAGTCCACTTATGTCGATTATGGCTACCCTTCCATTTGAGAAATGGGGCATTGATTTTGTGGGATCGATTACCCCATTGTTTACTACTCAGAAAAGATACATTATAGTAGCAACTGATTATTTTACAAAATGGTCAGAAGCATGGGCAACGAGGCAGGACGATCCAAAAGAGACTGCCAGTTTCCTACTTGAGCAAATCATCTGCCTATTTGGTCTGCCAAAGGAAATAGTATCGGACCTTGGAACCCATTTTTTAAATAAGGTAATTAGAATCTTGACTGAAGCATGGAAAATTATGCATAACAAGACGACCCCCTATAATCCACAAGCTAATGGACAAGTCAAAAGTACCAATAAGCAGCTTGTGGGTATCCTATCCAAGATAGTCTCCAAAAAGAAGCGGGACTAGGATACAAAATTATATGTGGCAGTTTGGGCGTATAACTGGACGTTCAAACAAGCTACTGGCCACACCCCATTCAAATTAGTTTACGGGGAGGAGTGCATCTTGCCCTTAGAAATTGAGTTGCCGACCATAAGATTCGCAATCAATCATTCTTTGGGTGATGAAGATGCCCTATTTGAGCAGCTTACGACTATAGCCCACTTGGATGAACTTAAACTGCAGAGTCTGTTGCACCAAGAGGTAGCTAAACGTCGGATGAAGCAATTGCATGATCTAAAAGCGAAGAGGTATACCTTCTTTAAGAAAGGGCAATTAGTTCTATATTGCACGTAGGGAGCTATTTCAAGGAAAGTTGGAACCTAGATGGGATGGCCCTTACAAGATATTCGGATAGATAAAAATAAGTCCACAATTTTATTAGCTGATCTACAAGGAGTAGAATTTAAGAATAAGGTTAATCTTAATAAGAATAGACCTTATTATTTTTAAGTATGCTAACGCAGAAAAATGCATTGCATGTCCATGCTGGGGCTGATTGGAGACTTGCAAGAGAGCTTCAATTGGTTGATGGGGTGGTTAATCCCTTATTTGGAGCACCCATATCTCGAGCAAAGATATCATCAGGGGAGGCTTGTCTGGTGGAGCAAGGGATATAAAGTGGTTGAGCAAGAAGACGGTACCTTTGTGTAGGAAATTAAAGTTTTCTGCCATCACTGCTTAC
The DNA here is from genome assembly GCF_053477565.2 of Lygodium microphyllum. Classification (NCBI taxonomy): domain Eukaryota; kingdom Viridiplantae; phylum Streptophyta; class Polypodiopsida; order Schizaeales; family Lygodiaceae; genus Lygodium; species Lygodium microphyllum. Next base: position 78,710,400 of record NC_141144.1, read on the forward strand.
AAATATTGACAAGCATCCCTATTGATTTAATGAAGAAGGTGCGATGGAGCCGTCAATTCATCCTCTAAATATGTTAAACTTTGACTATCATAAATACAAATAGGGGAGTTCTTGATTGGCTGGCTGTGTAAACCCATTATGGACGTATACATTATACTTTGATGGAGCATCCACCAAGGGCCCTAATAGAAAAGGAAGTGTTGGAGTAGTTATCCGAGATCCCCGATGTAGAGTTACAATGAAATTAGCTGCTTATCTTAGGGTAGGATTTACTAACAACATGGCCGAGTATAAAGCTCTGACTATGGGATTGAATATTGCTAAGAAAGGTGGTATTAGGCGGTTGTTAATAAAAGGGGATTCCCAGTTGATCTTAAATCAACTCAATGGGACATATACAGTCCGAAATCCTCTCCTTCGTATGTATCATCAAACTGCTATAACCCTACTTGATGAATTTGAGAGCATATCTCTTCAGCTCATACAAGATTATTGGAATCAGTTGGAAGATTCCTTAGGTCATTTTGCTTATGAAGAGGAACTCTTTTTCAACTGTGGTCCTAGTCTGGACATCATTATTGATAATGAGACAGGACCTAGTCGCTTGTGGGGGATGTTATCAAACCACACGTTATATGGCAGGCGATGGTTGATATGGGTAATGCAAAGTGTAGCCGAGACCCATCTACTATTGTTATCTTGGACCCATAGTTTGATCCAACGATATGTTATACGTACACCTCTTGTTATATATGTAGGAGGTATGGGCCATAACTTGATGCATTTAGTTTAGGGCTAAGAGTCCTATTTTTCCCCTTGGAATGGAGGGTATTTGCATATATCTACCTTCTTCTAAGGAGGGATCTCTATGAGCTGGTTTGTTTGTTTCATTAGGCCAAGAGAGCTAGTAGCTTTAAGTAGTTAATGTTTGATTTCTTTAGGCCAAGAGGGCCAGTTATTTTTGGGTTTTAATAATCTATCTCTTTAGGCCAAGAGGGCCAATTAGTTTGTAGTGAAATGTGCTATTTCTTTAGGCCAAGAGGGCCCTATCTCTGTTTTGGTGCAAGTATGTTTAATGCTTTGTTGTTTTAGTTATTGCACCATACAAGTTGACGAAGTCACTACTACTGGAGGGAGGCTTTGCTGCAAAGGAGCTTTTTGTGGTCATTCCAGGTGGTTTCGTCTCCTTTTCAAGTTTTTTCCTTAAGCAATTAATGATATATGTGCAGGTGAGGGTTACTTTCTTTTGTTTGTTGGGGACTGGCACTTGAGGCATGAAGTCCCAGGTTTAGGCTCTGTATGTCTGGGGGAGGTCTAAGTAGTCATTGCCTCCTGCAAGGCATTGTTAGGCATTGAAAGACCTATTTTAGATGGGAGTTCTAGTGACCCTGTTCTGTTGACCTGCTAGGCGGCCGTTCTAGGAGTTCTTGCTAGTTGTGAGGCAGTTAGAGAAGCCTATTAAAATAATGATGGAAAGAGACAAAATCCTAAATATCTAAAAGACAATATATGAATATACGGAGGCGTGTAAAAAGGGGTTTTAACCCCTATAAAAATAGAAAAGGAAAGAAAAAACAATCCTTGAGCTGTTGTTTATCGCCTTGCAAAGGCCTACTAGGTTCCTAGGGATGAGACAAGATCTGGGGCTAATGCCTTGTCTTCCAAGGGATAGCATCTAGTTGGAAAATAAAGAATATAAGAAGATTGGAGCGAAAATAAAAGTGAGTGTTAGAAAAGGATTAAGTGTCGCCTTGCGAGGGCTTGGTAGGTTTTTGGGTACCAATATAGGACCTGAGGCCGATGCCCTGTTCTCCTTGGGTCACTACGCTTAGCTCTCTCCTTTTTGCACGCTTGAGTATGGAAAAATAAAAGCATAAAAGAAGAAATGTGCTAAAAGAAAATATTTCTTGATCAGGCTATAGGAGTCCTCGCCTAGTAGGAGCTCTTGGTTGAGTTGTCCTTAGTTAGGTAGGTAGTTCAGACCACCACTTAGGATGACCTCTTTGATAGTTCTTTTTAGTCTATTCGTGTTGGAGCAGTCGGTTAGTGACTAGCTTCGGGTCTTCTATCAGATTATGTTGGGCCTACTCGTGAATTTCATGTCTTGGTTTTGTCAAGGGATAGGGTACGAGCTGTGATGTGTTGTGTTGTGTATTTTTTGTATCAGCTTAATGCTCCTTTTTTGTTGTTTATGTGTAGATCTGTTTGTCGGATTCGACAGGTTGAGTCGCCCTATCCTATGGTCGCCAATGACAGATGAATTTTGATGTCGAGAAGTGCTTAAAAATAGCCAAAAATTACGAATTTCGGGGAAAAAATAGACTTTGTTGAAGGCGGTGGTGGCAATTAGTACGATTTTAAGCGGCAATGCCTGGAAAATGCTTAAAAAAGCCACTAGACGGCGGTTGGGGAATTTTCATAATTTTTTGGCATGAAAGACAAGACCCTGGGAGCATTAGGGGAGTTTTGAGGTCTCGAAAATGCCTTTTAGGATGTGGAGAGAGAGTGCTCTAGACCAATAAGAGCAAAGCCTCCGTAACGGAACTTCTATTTTAAAAAAATTAAAAAATCATTTAAAAATATATATAAATATGATAATATTATGAATTTGTGTTTTTATTATGTATTTTTTGTCTCTTATATTCGTGATTATGACAACTTTTGCATTAATGGCATATAGTCTCAGCTACTTTTATTTAATGATGTTTCTAGATTAATGATAATGACTAATGTAATCGAAATTCAAATTGGTGAAAAGCATGGCGCTCAGTTTTTTCCCTCCTTTCTTTTATTCCTCTATTGTTTTTCCCTCCGTTATGATAGCCTAGTCCTCTCTCTCTCTCTCTCTCTCTCTCTCTCTCTCTCTCTCTCTCTCTCTCTCTCTCTCTCTCTCTCTCTCTCTCTCTGTGCATGTATCTCTCTCTTCTACCATGGATACAGAAATTCGACCTTCAACAAGGCGTCCAAGCTCCCAAATCATATCCATATCAGTGTTTAACTCATTCCAAACTGATGGAAGATGGATTCCTACTATCATTAGCAAAGGTAGTTGGATCACCATGCAACAAGCAAAACGTGGAAAAAGGCAAAGACATGAGAGCTCGTTTATCTTTTCTTAGAAGGGCAGAATCCAAGATTTTAAGCTTGGAGCAAATAAGAATAGTATCAAAGAGGTACTAGTGCAACATGTGTTCATGCATAGAGAGCTGTGTTTGAAACCTGGATCTTCAAAGCTTCCAATGCATAGACCAAATTGTAAGAATTTGATTCTTAAAGTTTTTCCTTTCTTAAACATGGTTTATGTTTTTCCATTATAATATTTGTTTGTCTTGTAGATGTCTATCCCTCTAATCTCGAGGAATGGCAACCAGTGGAATCTATTATTGATGTTATTGATGTTATACATGGTTCAATTGGAGAAGAAATGTATAGAGGTAGAAAGAAGATAGAGCTTGTAGAGAATGGAATATTCTTTTATGACCATTCTTATGTTATTCCTATGCAGCGTTGCCAATGGGGATCAATAAAACTCCTTCCTTTGCCAAATTTTTCAAGCTTTGAGTGGCCTTTGCCAAGTCCAGCTACTAGTGAGGGCTATAGATGTAAGATATTTTATGAGATCCAGAAAGCACTAAAATCTAATATCTCAAGTAGGCTAAGCAAAGTTACTTTATTTATGCCTATTAATATATTTATTGATTTCTTCTCTAATATGGAGATAAGAATAACAAAAAACATGCTTTCAGTGAAGAGACTAACATATGATCATATCATACAATTTGTTGATGAAGGATGGGATACAAGGACAGAAGGAAAATTTATATGTAAGATAGATCAAGACTCTATAGCTTGTAAATTTATGATTGCTACTCAAAATTTTATCCTTAGCTTTTACTATAGTCGATGGCATTTTGTTGGTAGTAGTCTAGTTGCTTTAGACCAGAATCTTAATGATTTCAGCAAGGATCCTATAGTGGATCTTGATATTTGGTTCAACGAGGATATTATTGCAATCTTAAAGATCAGAAAATCATGTATGCTACATCAAGTGAGGATGGATTTACAAAATGAAGACATTGAACTACCATGCTCCTTTGTATTCCAACTTGACAAGAAACGAGTAAGTTTTCACATCATATTATATCTACTTAGATGTATATCAAGATCTCACTTTCTAACTAACAAACATTTGTGATTTATTTTTTGCAGATATCGAAAAGGAGAGAAAATAAAATACACTGCAATGACATTCAAGAAAATATATCTTTACCATCGATATAAAATACATGTGCAAATTTTGTAGCAGATGTCTATCTGCCATCTCTATGAGATATACAAGGACTGAAGGGCAAATTTCTATATATGAAGGCTTACAAGGCGATATGGCAAAGCTATTTCTTTTTTGGAGAACTATCCTTTCTAGGAGTCCTTTTGCCTTTCTTTGATGTGTTGAAGCTGTGGATTTGCCTTCCGTGGTTATAGGCACCACATCTCCTTCATGGTGCAAATCCCCACCAATCTCTATTGTTGGTTGTATACAATTGACCATTATATACTTCAAGAGCTTTGCTCTGATGCACCAAACATGCTCAGATGTATAGCAATCCTTCGAAAACTGTCACACATTCATAGAAAAAAGAGTTTTAGTTCATTATTGTTCTTACAATAGACCATATTTTTATCATCAATGGACTATTTGCAATTAATATCTATCTTAAAGTTTAGCATTTTTCATATTACCTTTACATGTTTATCATCATTAAGATAAACAAAGTCAACCATTCTTCTAGCATTTGCAATCACCCTCCCACCACAAGAATGGCTATCATCCTGATGGGGACACTGCAACCACCAACACAAAGTAAAACTATAAAGAGGACGAATTGTAGTTCATAGAATAAACTCATGTTTCAATTATTTTAATGAATAACTTACCGCAACTTGTCTATATTGCATTGTTGCAAGCAAATCAAATGGCATAGGGGGTCTTTTCTATAGCTCTTGAATTAATCTTTTGGCACCTCTGTATATAAAATATGTTGAAATTTAGAGTACTTACAAAAAAAAGAATTGAAATATCAAGGAGCCCTTGGATAATATAACTTACAATTTAGCATTTCCATGTCTTCCTTTCATAGAGTTGATTAAAAAGCATTGCTTATCCACAAGGTCTATTGCAATCAAGCTCCAATGAGAACTAAAAGCAATCATATCTCAACAAATTAGTAGGATAAAATCTCAAAAACTCTAATAGAATATTGAATCGCTTACTTTTCATTATATGGAATTATAAGCAGCTCCAAAGTATCGAAGTCAATCAAATTGAGCCAGTGCTCAATAAAACTTGTATCAAGCTCATTCCTCATAAAGAATGAGATAGATGGATCAAAAACCTCAATTTTTTGTTGTATATCCAAAGGAAACTCATGCATTATACACCTGGAAAATGCATAGAAATAGTGAGTATAAACAAGAAAAATCTTATTACTAAAAAATATCAAAAAGTATAAGTAATTATGGATGGACATACCTTAGGCCAGCAAGAATAAGACTGTCATTTACTTCTCTTCTTTTATCCTTAAGAATCTGAACACATGCAGCATCAAAGGAGATAACCTCAGTTCTTTTGCCTAAGTCACCAGGTAAGAAACAAAACACATTGAATCCTTTTGGATTAGCTGCTTCAAGAAGGGTGGCTAGCTCATTTTCAAAGGACTCTAGTTGCTCTATTTCCCTTTCTTCAACCCTTTGCCTCCTATACTCTCTCCATTTATCTACTTGTTCCTCTTTAGCCTTCTCCTCTTTTTCATGTTGCCTTGTATCCTTCTCATGGGTGACATCCTCAACCCTGAGAACAGAATCATCTTTCTTTCTTCTAGCTGGGGGTACATTAAGGATATTAAATGTCTTCATATTAGTGAGGGAAATTGGCTCAAGGACCTTTGAAAATCTATATCTTAGCCTCCTAAGAATCACCATGTCCTTGTCCATGAGTGTGAGCCTATGAGCATGAGCAGCACAAATGTAGGCATCTTGAAAAAACTCAACTAGAAAATCCTCTGTGGCTTCTTGTATACAATTAAGAGCTGTTCTTGTCCATCTGAAACTATCCAAACTATATCTGTCACAAATTTCCCTGACAAGCCTCTGAAAAGACAACTTTGGAATTTCATTGTCAAGAGCATTTACTGCCTTCCTAATCTCCCTTAGACACCTGACATTTTGAGAAAACTTTCTACTTGGCTTTGACTTTCTAGAGAGCTTCTGAGGCTTTGAAGACTAATGAATCTTTGATGCTAAATCCCTAGGATCAATCTTCTCTTTTCTTGCTGTTGCCTTAGTCCTAGCCATCTGCCAAAAAAAGATATGTTACTTCTTCTCTAGCATGTCCAGCAAAACGCGAGTCCCAGACAAGATTTATCTATGCTGCATGGCATTTTCGCGTATCAGCTGAATTTTTCTCGAGCTGTCTAGTGAAACGCGAGTGTCAAGCAAGGCGCCTCCTTGCAACTGCTTCTTTTCGCGTTTCACCGGACTTGTTGTCCATTGAGTCCAGTGAAACGCGAATTTAAGCCAGGAGACCTGCTTGAAGTACCTTATTTTCGCGTTTCACCGGACAGCTCATGAATAGCATAAATTTTGACAAAACCAAGAAAAAAGAGCTTTGATCCAAAGAAAGCTTTTAAGATTACATAAAATATCCACAAAATTAGGGAAGAAATTTGAAGATTTCCTTAAATATCCGCAATATTAAGGAATGCTTTCACTGTGGAAAAAATTCTTTTGTAGTGGTCATAAGCTAATAATAACATAAAGGATTAAGGAAAAGTATCAAAACAATGCATTGAATGGAGCCTGTTATTGAAAAGCAAGATGCAGAAACCATACCTTCTTTTTAGCTTGTTCTTCACAATCTTAGCCTAAAGACGACAATATGCTCGAAGGTTTTCTTTGTTGGGGAAGCAGTGAAATGCTTGGAGATTGGAAGGAAATGCTTGGAGACTGGAAGAAACACCAAAAACAAAGATGGAGTAGCGATGAAATGCGATGAAAGGTGAAGGCGGTGAATTTGCATGGACTCAATGTTCTTCGCAAAGTGTTAATAACACACGTGTGACGTACTCTCGCTTACCGGAAATTTTTTTTAACTTGGAAAAGGGTTATGTAACACACGTGTGACGTATTTTTGGAAAAAGAGAGTGCGCACGTCTTCTGAGGAGTTTAATATGCTGTGTTAAGTGAGACACGTGTACACGTATTTTTCCATTATCACACAAACTTTTTCGTTTGAACTATCACCACATGCTTAACGGTCAATATAAAAGCATTTCAAAGCCAATTCTCCGACATTGTCTTCTTTTCTGCCAAAATTTCGTCTCGACTTCCCTTCAAGGTTCTTGCTTCATGTGTGGAGAGCAGTTCAACAATCTTTGATAGGTAACAATTTTTTTTTATTACAAGCATTTTTACAAAATAAATTTGATTAATATAGAAAGAATGTTTTATAACACTTGAACAATTAGAGATGTTATGTGCTTTCTATCTTTTAAAAGCAGCATAGCTTTTCCAAAAATGATTTTATCATCAATTTGTGTATTTCCATAGAATTTATTTATAGTTCATGTTTCTTTTCTTCATTTGTAATTTTTGACCAGTGAAATGCAAAACAATGTCTCTGCTAAGTATCGCGTTTCACCAGCCACATATTATAATAATTTTTGTCTTCAAGGAAGTGTCCGATGAAACGCAATTCCTTCATAGGTATTTGCCTTACACACTTGAATTTTCGCGTTTCACCGGTCAACTTAAAAAAATCTCCTTTTTTGATTTTTTTGTCTTGGAAAATCAATTTTGGGGCCTCTTTCCATGGTTCCATCTTGTTTTATTGGATATTGGTTCCATTCTGCTTTTCTTTTTCAGGGATAAATATTTTTCTGGTCAAGATGACAAAGAGAAAGCTATCTCTAGAAGAAATGGATGAGGAGGAGATAATTGAGACATGTGATGATAGGCTCTTTGATTTTTTACACACCATTGGAAATTCTTCCAAGTTTTGCTATATCAGGGAAATTTTCAATGTTCCTTTTGATTTGAAGGAGTTATTGGAGGATCTTGATGATAAACTTAAGGAGTACATATATTTTTATGATAGACATGTGCAAGGTTTGGAAGTCAATGGATTTGTTCATTATAGTGATGTCATGGGAGCCACCAATACATCCAGGTCAACTTTGCTAGGCAGGTTCAACCTCATTGATGAGGAATTCAGAAAGAAAGAAACATGTTGCCCTTTCCACAGGTACCAACACCAATGCCTTCTAATCCACAAGGACATTGAATTTATTATGTATCTTCAGTACATGGAAAATTCTTCTCCAAATATAGACCAACAGAGAAAGCTAGAGGATATTGCAAGTATGGATAAGGAGGTCGAAGAGAAGGAGGAGATGTTCCAAGAAGATGTTGAGAATCAACTTGTCCAAGGTTTTGATGTAGGTTTATTCAAGAGTGACAATATCACAATGGTGGAAGAAAAGGAGATTGAGCCAAGTGCACAGGTTGATGAAGAAGGTCCTCTTGCCTATGTTCCAACATTTCCCACTTATCTTATCAACAAGAAGAGATATGTGTTGATAAATGATATTCAACATCTTTTTTATCTTAGAGAAGATTATTGCTTAGCAATCCTTGCACGTTGAGGCAAAAATGACTTGAATTTTATAGGTTATAAACAAGAACCACTAGCAAGTCTTGATGTTGAGGGAGAGAATTTCCAAGATAGCTCTATAGCCTTACATACATGTATTAATCAGATCATAGAATACGAAAAGGGGGGGCTACCTATACAGAAGAAGAGTTCTTGCAGGTCCAGAAGAAACTTCATATTGATGATGTAGGGTATGAAGAGAGATTGAAGTCTCCATCAGATGAGAAGCCCAAGAGTTCAATAAATCTTTATGATGATAGTCTTCTTGAAGAAGACGAACACCCTAAGGTATGAAATATAATTCGAAGTTACCCATTGAGTTTATGTTAGACTTTATTATGCATTATAGATAAATATCTTATATCTTGTACTGTTGTGGTTTGTTCTATAGATTGAGATTGAAGATCTGGACAACTTTCTTGGAAGGGTCAAGGGCTCTAGGCCAATGAAGCTTGGAAAAAATGAGAGCATTGGCCATTATATTGGAAACTTAAACAATCAAACAATTGTAATATATCATAGTAGATTGTCAAGCTCTCCAAGTCTACCAATGATGGCTTTGAGAGCTATCTCAAAGGTAATTGGATCTCAAGTTTTCAGCAAAGGTTTGGACAAGATCATTTTGGTGGAGAAGGAAGAAGCCATAAGAGTTTTTGGCTTCTGTCAAGATTGTGGGAGAGAAGGAAGGAGTCTCACTTGTAGCTTTCTTGCTTGCACAATGGGGGAATACACACAGAGGTGGAGGCTAAAAAACAGTTTTCCTCTTCTTAGTTGTGTAAGCCAAAATAACTTTCTTACATAGAAATAGAAGAACCCTATATATGGGTCTCAAACCAAACTCAACTAACTAAGGTGACATACTAACTGAGCCACGAACTAGAGTAGATAAGGATAGCTGTCATCTAGCTATTATTCATGGGCGGTGTACCAACCGCATCTGCAACTGACACGTCGGTGACATAAATGCACAACTGTCACCCTGGCATATCATGAGTGGAGCTCGATATCTCAACACTCCCCCTCGAGCTCAATCCCAATTCCTGCACACCAAGCAGGTCTCTGAACTTGCGCAGCTTCTCTGCGCCCAATGCCTTCGTGAATATGTCAGTTACCTGATCCTCTGTGCTGACATAAACTAGATCAATAAGACCTAGTAAAACCCTCTCCCGCACATAGTGATAATGCACCTCAATGTGCTTTGTTCTAGCATGATAGACTGGGTTATTTGCCAAGTGTATACTACTCATGTTGTCACAATAAATGACAACTGGCCCATTTGTAGGCTGATGCATATCATAAAGTAGCTTATGCAACCAAGCTATCTCACATGCAGCCATTGCTGCACCCCTGTACTCAGCCTCTGTGCTGGACAAGGCAACTGTAGGCTATTTCTTGCTACTCCAAGTGACTGCAGCACTTCCAAAAGAGAACACATATCCACTAGTAGATCGTCTATCAGAAATGCTACCAGCCCAATCAGCATCTGTGTATCCATGCAACTGTATCTGAACCCCAGTCTCATAAAATAGTCCATACTACAATGTGGACTTCACATACCTGAGTATGCGTCTAGCCGCATCCAAATGCGGTTTCCTTGGAACCTGCATAAACTGACTTACCAATCAAACAGCATAGCTCAAATATGGCCTGGTAATAGTCATATAAATCAAGCTTCCTACTATGCGTCTGTACATAGTAGGGTCTTCCAGAAGCTCACCTGCATCTGCGCTCAGCTTCACATTCTGCTCCAAAGGAACTGAAATAGGCTTACAGCCTGTCATCCCATATTTGGACAGCATGTCCAATTCATACTGCCTCTGCAAGAGCTGTATCCCACTTGGTGATCTAATCACCTCAATGCCCAAGAAATAACGCAGCTCTCCCAAATCCTTCATCTCAAACTTATGCTTCAATAGCATTTTCATATGAAGGATATCTTCATCTCACTATCACCTATCATAATCAAATCATCAACATAAATGACAAGTAGCATAATACCTTTCTCTGTTTTTCTCACATAAAGTGAGAAATCTGCCTTGGAAATCTGAAAGCCAATAGTGACAAGATACTGTCCTATCTTGTCATACCATGCTCTAGGTGCTTGCTTCAAGCCATACAAGGCTTTCTTTAACTTGCAAACAAACTCAGGATGAACAGCATGCACATAACCTGGTGGCTGCTCCATATAGACCTCTTCTTGCAAATCACCATGCAAGAAGGAATTCTTTATATCCATCTGATGTAAAGACCATCCCTTTGATGCAGCCATAGCAATGACTGCTCTTACGATTGCCATCCTTGCAACCGGATTGAATGTTTCTTCATAGTCAATGCCATATGTTTGTGCATACCCCTTGACTACTAATCTTGCCTTGTATCTGTTCACAGAACCATCTGCATTGTGCTTCACCTTATAAACCCACTTACAGCCAATTGCATTCTTACCTTTAGGCAAAGATAACAATTCCCATGTAGCACTTGCTTCCAAGGCATCCATTTCTTCATCCATGGCTTTCTCCCATTTTTCTTTTCCCATGGCTTGCTCAAAAGAAGTGGGTTCTGGTTCCTGTATCACTTTGACTATATATGCATAGTGAATGGCTATAAATCCATCATATTTCAGTCTATCCACAGGATACCTAGCTCTCGTAGACCTGCGCAAAGTATGTTCACTCCCAAGTGCTCTCAAAACATCCCTGGTCTTCCTTACTCCAGGTATAACAATAGAAGGAATACCCAACTCATCATCAATGCTCTGTTCTGAGCCACTAGATTCACCATCCACATAAGAATGACCTGCATTCACATCAAACATGGGCTGATCAACCTTCTCTTTTCCTTTTCGTGATACCTGCATACCACTATTTGCATTGCTTTGAGAAGATTCTCCTGATCTCAATTTGCATGTCCATGGTGAAGAATGTGAACCACTACTAAAGGATGCTTCAGGTCCACTAATTTTTTGTGACTGCTGCTGTGAATTTAGTGCATCATTATTATTTTGTGCATCTACATCATCAATCACATTTACTGGTTTATACCAGCTACTCATCTCATAAAAAACATCTCTGTTCACTGTAAACTTATGAGTAGAAGGGTTATAGCATCTATACCCTTTTTGCTGCAGAGAGTAACCAATAAAGATGCACTTCTCAACTCTTGGATCCAACTTGGATCTCAACTCATCTGGCACATGTACATAGGCAATGCAACCAAAAATTTTCAAATGAGAAATATCTGGTTTCCTACTAGTATACCTCTCCTCTGGAGTCATCCCATGTATTGCTGTAGTGGGAGTCCTGTTCATTATATAGACTGCTGTAGCAACTGCTTCAGCCCAGTAAAAATCTGGCAAGTCTTTTTCGTTGAGCATGGCATGAGATACCTCTCCAATATGCCTGTTTTTCCTTTCTGCAATTCCATTTTGTTGTGGGGTATGACTACATGAATATTGCTGCTTTATGCCATGCTCCTGTAGGAACCTTGCAAACTCATTTGAGAGGTACTCTCCCCCTCCATCTGACCTTAGGCATTTTATTTGCAGGCCTGTTTCTTTTTCAACCATAGCTTTAAGAGTTTTGAAATGCCCAAAAACTTCACTTTTCTTTTTCATAAAATACACCCAAACTTTTCTGCTATAGTCATCAATAAAAGAGACAAAATAATGACAGCCTCCAAGAGATGTAACTTTAGTAGTCCACACGTTAGAGTGGATTAATTCCAATGGCTTCTTACTCTCTTGAACATGTCTAGGAAATGGTTTCCTTGCCTGTTTTCCAAACTGACAGGCTTCACATACCTTATGCATTTCTACAACCTTGAATTTAGGAAATCCTGCAACAATATTTTGGGCCTGCATTGATTTAAGTCACTATACATTAACATGACCAATGTGTTTATGCTAGATATCAATATCTGCAACTACACTGGTCCCATGTGCAAACATTGCTGCACTCAATTCAGGCATGTCTGCATCCAATGTAAACATTATGCCCTTCTTCTTTCCTTTTGCTATCAAACGACCTTTATTTTTCATATCCTCAACAAAGCATCCATGAGGATTAAATCTGACCTGCAAGCCCTGCTCAACCATTTGACCAACAAAAACCAGATTCTTGGTGATATTCGGGACATGAAATACATCGGATATGTATTTCTTTTTCCCATCCTACATAAACAAATGAATTTTTCCAATCTGCACAATAGGATGTGCAGAATCATCACCAGTCTCCACAAATCCTGGTTTTTCCATTTTCCTTGCATCCTCCATCCATTTTGCATGACCTGTCATGTGGTTTGATGCACCTGAGTCAACATACCACACATCATTGCTTTGTTCTGCACTTGTCACATAATTGTTCATGTGTTGCACCATAAACAAATGCTCATTTCTGTCATCACCTTGTCTACTAGAAGATGCATAATTCCCTTGTTGCAATTTCCCATTCATGATGTCATTCTGCTTTTTATAGCAGTCTTTAGCCATATGACCCATTTTACCACAGTAGTAGCATTCAACATTGCTGTTTGCATTTTGGCCTCTTTGCCATCCACCACGACCTCTTTGGATCCCCCTGCCTCTAGAGTTACCACGTCCTCCTCCATAGGACTGGTTTTCTTGAGTTTGCTGCATATTCTGATTTCTACCACGGCCTCCAAATTGGCCTCCTCTACCTCTGCCTCTACCTCTTCCAGCATTTGACTAGAAGACAATTTCTTTTGAAGTTTCTCCTAAAGAAGATGCACCACCATTTCTCTGCTCCTCAGAAATTAGAAGAGCAATCAACTCCTCAAAATCAGGAAATCTTTCACAAACTGAAATGGATGTCCAAAACTATGCATAATCCTTTCCTAGACCATTCAAGGTCATAGAAACTAAATCATCATCTTCCACTGGTGACCCAATGGAAGCAAGTGCATTTGAAATCTTCTTCACCTTCATGTGATAGTCATTGATGCTCATACTTTCTCTTTGCACATTATGCAACTCTTGCTTGAGCTACATTTTCCTGGCTTGCGTATTTGTGCTATACATTTTTGACAAAGTATCCCATGCCTCCTTTGGCGTACTTGCATCCTGAATATGCACAATCATAGAGTCTGAAATACTGATAGACAGTCAGTACATAACTTTCCTGGCTCTCTCATGCCATGCTTTGAATGCCTGCATTTGCTGTTGATTGGGAACATCAGGAAGAATTGGTTCTTCTTCATTTTCTGCAACAAATTCCTAGTATCCTTTTCCCATAAGGAAATTCGTCATTCTAAATTTCCATGCTTGGAAGTTGTTCTTGTCAAGCTTTTCAGTGACAATCTGTGAAAGAGAATCAGACGTCATTACAGAACACTACAAAAAATCCTGTCACTGCAAAGAACACAGCTTCTGCCTCACAAGGGAAAATCTGCAAAAATGGCGAAAGTGGTATTTAACCACACAGTCACTTCCTAGTGACGATTTTGCATATACAAGAACCAAGGATGATTCTGTAACTCCCAATGTCTCTGCACATGAGCATACGATGCAATATCTGTGGTACCTTTTCACCGACCTGTAGAACAGTGGTCGCACAGCATAAAACATGGCTTTTTCCTGAGTGCGTGCAGAAAACTTCCACCTCCAAAACAGGCCCCGAAATGGCCTCAAATAAAAAAAACAGGGTCGCCAAGGACCATGTCAAGATTGTGGGAGAGAAGGAAGGAGTCTCACTTGTAGCTTTCTTGCTTGCAAAATGGGGGAATACACACAGAGGTGGAGGCTGAAAAACAATTTTCCTCTTCTTAGTTGTGTAAGCCAAAAGAACTCTCGTACATAGAAATAGAAGAACCCTATATATGGGTCTCAAACCAAACTCAACTAACTAAGGTGGCATACTAACTGAGCCACGAACTAGAGTAGATAAGGATAGCTGTCATCTAGCTATTATTCATGGGCGGTGTACCAACCGCATCTGCAACTGACACGTCGGTGACATAAATGCACAACGGTCACCCTAGCATATCACGAGTGGAGCTCGATATCTCAATAGCTTCATGCCTGGATACAGTGGATCTAGAGCTGGATATTTTGGAGTTCTTGGCTCCTATTTGCTCTCTTATGTAGGAGATAGTAAGAATTTGAAGCTTCTTCCAGGCTATCAGAAACAAGAGTTTTTGAAATAGAGAGGTCTTATTGAGTGGGATGAAACAAAAGATTCCTCTAGAGGCCCTGTCGAGCTACCTGAAACCAAGGACTCCTCTGAAGGCCCTGTTGAGGTGCCTGAAACTAAGGACTCTTCTGCAACACAATCAGACTAGAAGATGCCAAAGATTAAGGGTTTCTTGAAACCCATCTTTTCCCAACTCTTTGTTTGGTTTGTAACCATTTTGTAAATCTTTGCTTTGCACAAGAATTTAAATATCTATCTTTTCTTCTTTGGGTAACAATTTATATAGTCCTTGCTAAAGATGATGTATTGCTTGATGTGGTTGTATCTTTAAGCTTGAATTTATGCCAAATTTGTCAATAGAACCATTGAAAGACCTCTAATAAACTGTTGGCTTTGTGTCTTCCACCTCCATGCCTTGTATGTTTGAAATATTTTGTTCTTGCTTGATAATGTGATTTTTTCATACCTTGGGTTGACCAGATAGATAGAGATCCATATTGTTTAATAAAGTATGGAGCATGGTTGTATAGAATATGCTGCATAGTCAACAAATAAAGAAAGTTATTAAAAAACATTATATGAGTTCGACAATGAAGAAACAAACATATACAAACTTCTTACCATATAGTGAGTAAAGTGTTGATCACCCCAAGCTTCTGTCATCGCCTTTTGAAAAGGTTCAATTGGTTTTTAAAGTCTTTGAGATCATCATCATTCCATTCAGTCTTATCACAATAAAAAAACACTTTGTCTAGTGTTTCCCAAACTTTAGCTTTTCTATTTCGAGCTTGTCCATTATCAATGTGATCCTTAACTGCATTATGTAAGGATTTCCACTGATTAAATTTAATAGTTGAGCCACCATTTCTCGAGTTTATCTTGCCAAGTCTTCCATGAAAGCCTAGAAACCTTCTAGCCTTCATTCCACCAATAGATGGTTTTTTGGGACACAATTACCATCCTTAGACTTTTCAAGATCTGGTTCAATAACAACATTGCCACCATGCAAACCAATTGCAGAGAGAACTTTTTCAACCTTTGTTATAGCATCTGTTCTAGTTAATAATGGCTTCAACTTCCATGCAAATCCTATATAGAGATGAACAAGCTTTTTGATTATCCTGCAAAGTGCATAAAGTGTAAAAATATGGGCATTCGCTAAAGGAATGTCCAAGACTGGTTTAAACTATGGATCCTTATTGTGCCTTAGAGGGAGCTCTATTCCAATTGCTTGAGTTTAACTCTACAACTGGTGACATACAGTATAAGCAAGGAGATCTCGAGTTAGCTCCCTTTGATACATTATACATACATTTGAGTGTCTTTAGGTCACCAGCTATGTGCCACTCAATCCTGTAGTTCCCTAATCCTTCAACAAATAGCTCTTCTCTTGCTTGTTGCCTTTGAATAACATTAGGTATTGATGTTTGATGGAAAACCCAATATAGTATATCAAAATTCTCAGTATCTACCTCAAATGCTCCTAGCCACCAAATGTTATATTTAGATTAAACACTAAATGATGTTGAGTGATTGCAATGACCTGACGAAAGTGCTCTATTCATCAAGGTGATAGAGATTTTCTCCAATTTTTTACATTTCAGAATTTCACTTTCATCAAGTTTAATCACAAATCTAGCCACTCCCTGTGCCTCTGCTACTGACAATTCATAAAATTTGATCATTATGTTGAGATATCAAGCTCCATCGTGATACGCCAGGGTGACCGTTGTGTATTTATGTCACCGACTTGTCAGTTGCAGACGCGGTTGGTACACCGCCCATGAATAATAGCTACATGATAGCTATCCTTATCTACTCTAGTTCGTGGCTCAGTTAGTATGCCACCTTAGTTAGTTGAGTTTGGTTTGAGACACATATATAGGGTTCTTCTATTTCTTTGTACTTGAGTTCTTTTGGCTTACACAACTAAGAAGAGGAAAACTGTTTTCAGCCTCCACCCTTGTGTGTATTCCCCCATTGTGCAAGCAAGAAAGCTACAAGTGAGACTCCTTCCTTCTCTCCCACAATCTTGACATGGTATCAGAGCCTTGTTCGTGGTAAGGAGCTCAAGAAAGCAAGCCAAGCTCGCGGTGTTCTGGTAAGAGGAGCAGTGTTGCTTTCATTTTTTGTTTTGGGAGCAGATCTCTGCAGGTAGCACATCCAAAAAGTGCAGGAGTGCATTGTCTCAGGTTGAGACGCCCTTCGCGGTGAAGCAAGAGGGCAGTATATGCTGCGGGTAAGGGCTTTAGCCCTTGGCGACCTTGTTTTTTTTATTTGAGGCCATTTCGAGGCCTGTTTTGGAGGCGGAAGTTTTCTGCACGCACTCAGGAAAAGGCCCAGTTTTATGCTGTGCAGCCACTGTTCTACAGGTTGGTGAAAAGTTACTGTAGAAATTGCATCGTATGCTTGTGCGCAGAGACATTAGGAGTTACAGAATCATCCCTGTTGTCTGTTGATGCAAAATCGTCACTAGGAAGTGACTGTGTGGTCAAATACCACTTTCGCCAGTTTTGCAGATTTTCCCTTGTGAGGGTGAAGCTGTGTTTTTTGCAGTGAAATTTTTTTTTGCAGTGTTCTGTAATGGCATCTGATTTTCTTTCACAGATTGTCACTGAAAAGCTTGACAAGAACAACTTCCAAGCATGGAAGTTTAGAATGATGAATTTCCTTATGGGAAAAGGATATTGGGAATTTGTTGTAGGAAATGAAGAAGAACCAATTCTTCCTGATGTTCCCAATCAACAGCAAATACAGGCATTCAAAGCATGGCATGAGAGAGCCAGGAAAGTTATGTACTGGCTGTCTATCAGCATTTCAGACTCTATGATTATGCATATTCAAGATGCAAGTACGCCAAAGGAGGCATGGGATACTTTGTCAAAAATGTATAGCACAAATACGCAAGCCAGGAAAATGCAGCTCAAGCAAGAGTTGCATAATGTGCAAAGAGAAAATATGAGCATCAATGACTACCACATGAAGGTGAAGAAGATTGCAGATGCACTTGCTTCCATTGGGTCGCCAGTGGAAGATGATGATTTAGTTTCTGTGACCTTGAATGGTCTAGGAAAGGATTATGCACAGTTTCGGACATCCATTTCAGTTCGTGAAAGATTTCCTGACTTTGAGGAGTTGATTGCTCTTCTAATTTCTGAGGAGCAGAGAAATGGTGATGCATCTTCTTCAGGAGGAACTTCAAAAGAAGCTGTCTTCTACTCAAATGCTGGAAGAGGTAGAGGAAGAGGTAGAGGAGGCCGATTTGGAGGCCGTGGTAGAAATCAAAATATGCAACAAACTCAAGAAAACCAGTCCTATGGAGGAGGACGTGGTAACTCTAGAGGCAGGGGGAGCCAAAGAGGTCGTGGTGGATGGCAAAGAGGCCAAAATGCAAACAGTAATGTTGAATGCTACTATTGTGGTAAAATGGGTCATATGGCTAAAGACTACTATAAAAAGCAGAATGACATCATGAATGGAAAACTGCAACAAGGGAATTATGCATCTTCTAGTAGACAGGATGATGACATAAATGAGCATTTGTTTATGGTGCAACACATGAACAACTCTGTGACAAGTGTAGAAGAAAGCAATGATGTATGGTATGTTGACTCAGGTGCATCAAACCACATGACAGGTCATGCAGAATGAATGGAGGATGCAAGGAAAATGGAAAAACTAGGATTTGTGGAGACTGGTGATGATACTGCACATCCTATTGTGCAGATTGGAAAAATTCATTTGTCTATGCAAGATGGGAAAAAAAAATACATGTTCGATGTATTTCATGTCCCAAATATCACCAAGAATCTGGTTTCTGTTGGTCAAATGGTTGAGCAGGGCTTGCAGGTCAGATTTAATCCTCATGGATGCTTTGTTGAGGATATGAAAAATAAAGGTCGCTTGATAGCAAAAGGAAAGAAGAAGGGCAGAATGTTTACATTGGATGCAGACACGCCTGAATTGAGTGCAGCAATGTTTGCACATGGGACCGGTGTAGTTGCAGATATTGATATCTGGCATAAACGCATTGGTCATGTTAATGTACAACGACTTAAATCAATGCAAGCCCAAAACATTGTTGCAGGATTGCCCAAATTCAAGGTTGCAGAAATGCATAAGGTATGTGAAGCCTGTCAGTTTGGAAAACAGGCAAGGAAACCATTTCCTAGACATGTTCAAGAGAGTGAGAAGCCATTGGAATTAATCCATTCTGATGTGTGGACTACTAAAGCTGCGTCTCTTGGAGGCTGTCATTATTTTGTCACTTTTATTGATGACTATAGCATAATATTTTGGGTGTATTTTATGAAAAAGAAAAGTGAAGTTTTTGGGCATTGCAAAACTCTTAAAGCTATGGTTGAAAAAGAAACAGGCCTGCAGATAAAATGACAAAGGTCAGATGGAGGGGGAGAGTACCTCTCAAATGAGTTTGCAAAGTTATTACAGGAGCATGGCATAAAGCAGCAATATTCATGCAGTCATACCCCACAACAAAATGGAATTGCAGAAAGGAAAAACAGGCATATTGGAGAGGTATCTCATGCCATGCTCAATGAAAAAGACTTGCCAGATTTTTATTGGGCTGAAGCAATTGCTACAGCAGTCTACATAATGAACAGGACTCCCACTACAACAATACATGGAATGACTCCAGAGGAGAGGTATACTGGTAGGAAACCAGATATTTCTCATTTGAAATTTTTTGGTTGCATTGCCTATGTACATGTGCCAGATGAGTTGAGATCCAAGTTGGATCCAAAAGCTGAGAAGTGCATCTTTATTGGTTACTATCTGCAGTAAAAAGGGTATAGATGTTACGACCCTTCTACTCGTAAGTTTACAGTGAGCAGAGATGTTTTTTATGAGATGAGTAGCTGGTGTAAACCAGTAAATGTGATTGATGATGTAGATGCACAAAATGGTAATGCTGCACATAACTCACAGCAGCAGTCACAAAATATTAGTGGACCTGGAGCGTCCTCTAGCAGTGGTTCACATCCTTCGCCATGGACAGGCAGATTGAGATCAGGAGAATATTCTCAAAGCAATGCAGATAGTGGTATGCAGGTATCACGAAAAGGAAAAGAGAAGGTTGATCAGCCCATGTTTGATGTGAATGCAGGTCACTCTTATGTGGATGGTGAATCCAGTGGCTCAGAACAGAGCATTGATGATGAGTTGGGTATTCCCTCTATTGTTACACCTGGAGTAAGGAAGACCAGGGATGTTTTGAGAGCACCTGGGAGTGAACCTACTTTGCGCAGGTCTATGAGAGCTAGGTATCCTGTGGATAGGCTGAAATATGATGGATTTACAGCCATTCACTATGCATATATAGTCAAAGTGATACAGGAACCAGAACCCACTTCTTTTGAGCAAGCCATGGGAAAAGAAAAATGGGAGAAAGCCATGGATGAAGAAATGGATGCCTTGGAAGCAAATGCTACATGGGAATTGGTACCTTTGCCTAAAGGTAAAAATGCAATTGGCTGTAAGTGGGTTTATAAGGTGAAGCACAATGCAGATGGTTCTGTGAACAGATACAAGGCAAGATTAGTAGTCAAGGGGTATGCACAAACATATGGCATTGACTATGAGGAAACATTCAGTCCGGTTGCAAGGATGGCAACCGTAAGAGCAATCATTGCTATGGCTGCATCAAAGAGATGGTCTTTACATCAGATGGATGTAAAGAATGCCTTCTTGCATGGTGATTTGCAAGAAGAGGTCTATATGGAGCAGCCACCAGGTTATGTGCATGCTATTCATCCTGAGTTTGTTTGCAGGTTGAAGAAAGCCTTGTATGGCTTGAAGCAAGCACCTAGAGCATGGTTTGACAAGATAGGACAGTATCTTGTCACTATTGGCTTTCAAATTTCCAAGGCAGATTTGTCACTTTATGTGAGAAAAACAGAGAAAGGTATTATGCTACTTGTCATTTATGTTGATGATTTGATTATGACAGGTGACAGTGATGAAGATATCCTTCATGTGAAAATGCTATTGAAGCAGAAGTTTGAGATGAAGGATTTGGGAGAGCTGCGTTATTTCTTGGGCATTGAGGTGATTAGATCACCAAGTGGGATACAGCTCTTGCAGAGGCAGTATGGATTGGACATGCTGTCCAAATATGGGATGACAGGCTGTAAGCCTATTTCAGTTCCTTTGGAGCAGAATGTGAAGCTGAGCACAGATGCAGATGAGCTTCTAGAAGACCCTACTAGGTACAGACGCATAGTAGGAAGTTTGATTTATATGACTATTACCAGGCCAGATTTGAGCTATACTGTTGGATTGGTAAGTCAGTTTATGCAGGCTCCAAGGAAACCACATTTGGATGCGGCTAGACGCATACTCAGGTATGTGAAGTCCACATTGCAGTATGGACTATTTTATGAGACTGGGGTTCAGATATAGTTGCATGGATACACTGATGTTGATTGGGCTGGTAGTAGTTCTGATAGACGATCTACCAGTGGATATGTGTTCTCTTTTGGGAGTGCTGCAGTCACTTGGAGCAGCAAGAAACAGCCTACGGTTGCCTTGTCCAGCATAGAGGCTGAGTACAGGGGTGCAGCAATGGCTGCATGTGAGGTAGCTTGGTTGCATAAGCTACTTTATGATATGCATCACTCTACAGATGGGCCAGTTGTCATTTATTGTGATAACATGAGTAGTATACACTTGGCAAATAACCCAGTCTATCATGCTAGAACAAAGCACATTGAGGTACATTATCACTATGTGCGAGAGAGGGTTTTACTAGGTCTTATTGATCTAGTTTATGTCAGCACAAAGGATCAGGTAGCTGACATATTCACGAAGGCATTGGGCGCAGAGAAGCTGCGCAAGTTCAGAGACCTGCTTGGTGTGCAGGAATTGGGATTGAGCTCGAGGGGGAGTCTTGAGATATCGAGCTCCACTCGTGATACGCCAGGGTGACTGTTGTGTATTTATGTCACCGACTTGTCAATTGCAAACGCGGTTGGTACACCGCCCATGAATAATAGCTACATGATAGCTATCCTTATCTACTCTAGTTCGTGGCTCAGTTAGTATGCCACCTTAGTTAGTTGAGTTTGGTTTCAGACACATATATAGGGTTCTTCTATTTCTTTGTACTTGAGTTCTTTTGGCTTACACAACTAAGAAGAGGAAAACTGTTTTCAGCCTCCACCCTTGTATGTATTCCCCCATTGTGCAAGCAAGAAAGCTTCAAGTGAGACTCCTTCCTTCTCTCCCACAATCTTGACACATTAAGCATTGTAGGGTGGGCAAGTCAAGGAAAATATTGTTAAATTCATTGAATGTAATCTCCTTTTTCTTGCCCTTGAAGCTAGCCTTGATATGAAAAGGCTCACCTAGAATCTCCATCACTTTGTTATTAACTCTCTGTCTGATAGTCCTAACCACAAATGGTTTTGGAAGTATGCAATTGTGTACCTATCCTTGCTTCATATTTGATTGTAAAAGCTGGAAAAGTTGCATATAAGCATCTCGACTGATACCAATACTATCCAGTGTCTTCTGTACTAACTCAGAATCCAAAGAATGATCCTTCACAAATAACTCCAAGCATTGTTTCTTTGCCTTTTTAAATTTCTTCTTCTCCAAAATATCTTTTGAAACTACTGAAGGAAGAAGATTATAATAAAACTGAGCTGCTTTTAAAGAATCTCTTTCACTTGCATTTGGTTGTAGAAGAGATCTAAGCAAAATTAACATCACAAATCAATGCAAGTAGTTTAAATAAAGCCATATTTAAGATTTTTCAAGTGAAAAAAAATATACCTTGCTGCTTGGATTCTTTTACCACAGCCTCCTCCTCCTCGTTTGAGATTCTCAATATTTTTAAGAGCTCTTTGTCGATTTCGAAGGCCTAATAAAGTTTGCTTTTGTTGATAAGCTTTGATATGCTTTTCCAATGAATGAATTTTTTGCTGACAATCCTCTAGCTTCTACAACAACTCTATATTGTGTTTCATCAAAAGATGATTCTCTAATCCAAGGATATCCTTTTCTGCAACAAGATTAAGTGTATAACCTAAAAATCCATTGTAGCCATCACCAATAAACCTCATTAATGACGAGCTATTATAGAAAGGAGGAGTGCTATTTTTGCTAGGATCTTTGGGATATAGCTTTCCATATAACCAAAGATCAATATTCTTCTTTCCTTCAAACCTCAGTATATGTTTCATAGACTCTGTAACCATGATAGATTTTGTTCTCTTTCTTATCGGTTCATACTCACTGTCCAACTCAATATGAAGATGATAGAGAGGTCTTTTATGAGAGCTACAGAGATCATTAGATAATTGATCCATAGCTGAGTTACAGAGATCATTGGGTGATTGATCCATAGCTAAGGATATGATTAGAAGGAAGAACGAAAACAAAGAAGAGACTAATAAGGAGGAGAAAAAAAGAAGAGAGAAACGATGGAGAAACGATGGAGGGAGGCAATCGAGTATCCACCAAAATTCAAATTGAATATTACTTTTCACTTTAATGAGGAGAGGTAAGATCTTCATTATGACAACCTTGCTAACTTTATGGCGACCTAGATTTCTAGGTTTGATGTGACCACAAGAATATCACGACAATGACTTATTAATGAATTTTGATATTTTAACTTACCAAAATATAAACCTTTTAAAAATTCTATAAAACGATTTTATTTCGTAAATTGTTTTCTCTCTAGGATCTCTTACAGAGCATTTTCAAGACCTCAAAACTCCCCTAATGCTTCCCGGTAGTGCGGGACCTCAAGACTGATGTGCAGGAATTTTCGGCTCGCAGTTTGGACCTCGGACGCAGGAGATAGGCTGGAAAAAGGGCCAAAGAATGAGAAGCCAAAGGGTATGACCCTAAAGGGCCCCCAAAAATTTACAAAATGAAGGGGAGGGAGAGGGGTTTTTGTTTTGCGTGGATGAAGAAATGGAGGGGATGGAGGCACAGAACAACGAAATGGAGAGGGGAGGGCTCCATAGCCATAGGAGAGCCTCCACATACCCATACCATCTGAAGACAGCAACAAACTGAAGACTTTCCACGCTTCCTATCACCTGCCTTTGCCCGTCAAATGGCTACACGGTCAAAGAGATGCAGATCTAGTCTTTCTCTCTCCTCCATCTCTCTCCTCTAAGTGGTGGTTTGCATGCAAGAAATCAAGAAGAAGAGGGGTTCAAGGATGCTTGTCCGACTGTGATTGGATTGCTTCAAGATGAAGAGGAGGCTAAGGAAAGAGTTTCATCACTAAAGAATGATTGCAGGTCTGTCTGCGGGCTATCCAGAATAATTATTAAAAAACTTGCAACACGCAAAACACGCGGTATGCTTCAATTTTATGAAGAAATATGCTTATTTTTGTTGTTTCATGGTCCAAATGTTGTTCATATGTGACGAATATTTGTTTAAATCTTGTTTGCATCATGTTTAAGGGTTTTAACTACAAAAATGTAGAACCCCTAATGATTTAGAGCCGCTATTAAATTTTTAAAACCCACAAAATGTCATTTTCAATGGAAATTAGTAGTTTTTTCGATTTTGAGTTGGGAAAAAGGAGTGGAAATGGGATAAAATCAGAGAAAATGTTAAGTTTCAGTCAAAATAATAAGCCAACACAAATTAATCAGGAAATACCTATTTTTCATGAATAATAAATAGGAAAAAATAGTGACAAATAAAGAAAATTGAGGTTTTCGAGCTAAAAAAATATGGAAAAATAAGATTTATGTGCCTAAATATTTAGCAAGGTTAAAGCATGAGTTCAAGCCTCAGTTTGACCTCGTCCTTTGTGTTATAGTATGTGTTTATTACTTTTTACATACAAAAATGACACAAGACAACCATTTACACATATGCAATGCAATAATACCTAAACGATGAGGGGGGGAGGAAGTTTGTGCAACGATCTAATTGTTGAAAAGATACAAATTCTGATTTCCCTCTTTGTGCATAGCATTTAGGGATCATTTCATAATCAAATATAGGCGACTAGTAGCACGGAAGTTCCAGTGCTAGTCCCTAAAGCAGCACATCACATAACGCTTAGTTAAAATTCATGAAAGGGCTATTTTCCACACCTCAAATGGTTGGTTTTTTTAATCATAAAATGGTTATGCACAATCTTCATACACCTTGCATCAAGCATGTCACGTGGTATCTCCTGGAATGCATTACAATTGATTGATAAACTTTGACTAACACTGAAAGGACAGGAAACCTAAGCCGTGGGTTAGATGGGCGCTTCCGTTGGGAAAAGTTTTGTGAGGCAAACCAAAATCTCCTGGAACGCTGAATTATGAAAGAGTGGAGTTTGTGTGAATGTTATATGTGTTAGCGATGCATCTTGGGGCCAATCCCCTAGGTGTAGGAGAGTCGCAATGGAGCCACGGCAATCAGCCGAGAGGTGCTTCCCTATGTGTGTATATGAGGCATTATGCCTACATGTTATGGGATCTCCCTCTGAGGAGAAGAGAAGGTGAACGTTGGACTACATATTGGATACAAATGCAAAATCATCATAAGCATTTAGTGCAAAGTGAGTTTTAGACACTCCTGGTCCGCGAGGCTGTGGGGTGGGGTTGTCTGTCGTATGCATGAGGTTCGACTAGTGCCATAGCCAGTGCCGTCCCATTTTAGGTCCCATCACCACTAGCAACGGAACATCGGGTGTGGTGAATGCAAGTGAAAGAAAAGGCATGATTCCCAATGGTGTCATGCCAAACCAGGTTATTCACTACTAGGCTATTATTTCGCCACATAAAATGATAATGTTTATGCAAAATTTTTACAAAAAATGTTAGCCTTTGTATCAAATGGTACAAGAGCTACTTGTTAGACTGCACATATAGTATCCATATAAGAATTAAGTACATAAAATATTAGCTTCCATATTTTATACTTACACAAATTGA
The DNA here is from genome assembly GCF_053477565.2 of Lygodium microphyllum. Lineage (NCBI taxonomy): Eukaryota > Viridiplantae > Streptophyta > Polypodiopsida > Schizaeales > Lygodiaceae > Lygodium > Lygodium microphyllum. The sequence continues at coordinate 78,736,178 of NC_141144.1, forward strand.
CAATTTCATCTAGAAGGCATACTAATACACACATAAACGATTAACCACTATGATTTGGAGTTAGATTAATCAAGATTATAAATCATAGAATCATGATGGAAATAGTTCCAGGAGGTTATTACACATATAACGAGACGTTAAGGTTATGCTCAAAACTGAAAGTGCCACAACACTACCTGTTGGACAGAAGGTCATTGACACAGAGGTAAGAACATTAGCTCCAAAGACGCCTATGATGGAAAGTGCTAGGGTCGCAACCCAAAGCGCCAGCCCGAAGCCATCGAGAAGGTGAAGGAGTGGGTGAAAGAAGCCTAAGAGCAGCTCAAAGACACTGATCCCATACAAGTAGTGCCGCTTAGACAAAGTCTAAACTCTACAAGCTAGTGAATTAGTCAAGGCCATTGTCCAGGAACCACGAGGTTAGAAGAGAAACAAGTAGCTAGCAACCTCCATAATATGTTGGTGACCACCCCTATGACTCTAAGCTTAGGAGACCTGCTTAGGCAACATCCAACGCTATGGTAAGAGCTCAAACAGTGGGCCAAAGAATCAGATGAGCAAGCCACCACAAACTTGCAGGAGCACAATGCAAAAATGAAAATACCTAGCCTGATGTTATACTCTGTGCCTAAGTCTTTGCATGTGAATGCCTTTTGGGAGGGCACAAAGATGCATGTAATCCTGCCAGTCTTAGCTCTTGGAGATGTCACAAGAAAGGGAATCATAGACATGGGAGCGGCAGTTAGTGTGCTAAGCCATGTAGTACTCCAAACTTGGGTAACTTGCCGATCAAGATTGCTAGGTTCAACGTCATGCTGGCCAATGGAATGAAGGTGAAACCATTCGACGTGTTAAAAAATTAGAAATCCAATTCTCTATTAAATTTATAGTCATGAAGGGAGTGGACTACGATATCCTGCTAGGCCGACCCTGGATGCACAATGCGAGAGTCATAGAAGATTGGGGCAACAGTCTCATCTTCCTAGGCAATCAACCGGAGGTTGTAAGAGTAGAGATGGACACCTGGAAGACTACGACAGTTGATCTAGATGCCATCTCTACTATGCTGAAGGGTAACGACCAGATTAGGAAATCCTATGGGGCCTTAACCGAGTATATCCCGTGCCCTAAGGACGAGCAAGACTAGATGCGTGTTCTTGATACCATCGACCTTCCATTCTTAGACAATGAGGAGTACAAATAAGCCATCAAGATGATTGGAAAGCCCAAGGACACACCCTTATTACCAATCTACATGATGGCTAGAAGCCTACGCAAAAGATGCAACCCTGTTACATTCCAAGTCCCAAACAATAGATAAGAGCTCTTGGATGTCCTAGGATATCTGACCAACAAGTTGGCTGAAAATCCACCAACGAATCTCAAGCCACTCCAAGATCTCTTGGACAAGCCTAAATGGCGATGGTCCGAGGTGCACAATTTAAATTTAAGGTACAATTGGGCTAAATTAGTCCCCAACCAACAAGAAGAGACATATCAGGACTTGGCAAATGGGGAGCAATTGGAAAAAGACAACTCTAATGATAAATATGAAGATTGTTGTCCCTTCAATGATGAGAGTGAAGGGAAAATAGACACTATGGAATACGACACTCGAGGACATGTAGTCAAACAAGTACGAGTTGACTCAAAACAATGTAGGAAAAATGCCTTTAGGGTAAGGACAGGAGTCATGCGCATGGACTATGACTGAACTTGGTTGGAGCACATAGGCACAATTGACTATGAGCAGGTAGGCCTAGCCAAACCAAGTGACATGCCACTACTAAGAACAGGCTTACCTTCCGAGCTACAACCACCAAGAGAGACTCCCTCTTCTAGCAAAGATGGGGAGTTTGATTCCGAGTTGGAAGTCAGATCAGAGAGTGATCTTGCAATACCTCAACCTCCCAAGACTAGACACACCAAGGGATAACTATTCGTTCACTTAAGGCATCAATGATTAAGGAAAGACAGAAGCTGCCTAAGGACGTGCAAGCAGAAGTGCAGTGGAAACAGCAAGACCTACTAAAGCAATTCACAAAATTCAAAAAAGGTGATATGGTAGTGAACTTGTTGGGAGCCAAATGACAAGGGTAACAAGTGAACCAATCGAAGAACCCACCAAGGTTAAGGATATCAATTTAGCCCGAGAAGGGGAGACACCTCGACCAGGCCTTATAGTCAATGACTTGATTGAGGAAGAGGAAGAAAGTCAGAGCTCTTTTATGAGAGTATATAAACATCTTTTCTTGGTTCCTAGAGGAGCTCAAAGGGGTAGTCCCGAGTGTAGTGACTCACAACATACCCATGACACCAGACGCAACACCGATCAAACAACGACCGTATCCCATAAATCCAAAGCATGCCCACGCCGTCAAAGAAGAAATTGACAAGCTAATGAGAGTACGATTCATCTACAAAATTGAGCACACAGACTGGGTTTCACCCATAGTCATCGTATTGAACAAGAATGGAAGGATTAGAGTGTGCGTCAATTACAAGAAGGTGAACGTGGCTATGAAGAGAGAAAACTATCCATTGTCATACACCAAGCACATGCTCAAGAGAGTGGCTAGCAAAGAGGCCTCCAGTTTTTTGGAGGGCTTCTCTGGATACAATCAGGTGCAAGTGCATCCTAATGATAGACATAAGACCGTGTTCGCTACTAAATGCGGCCTCTTTGCCTACATAGTCATGCCTTTTGGATTGCACCGACCACCTTCCAACTAGTAATATTCACGATATTAAAATACATGCTTAGGAAGGAGCTAGAGGTCTTTGTGGATGACTTGTGTGTTCACTCTACTTGGAGGGAACAATTAGACAAACTCTGAGCGGGTCTTTGAATGGTGTCAACTATATCATCTCTCATTGAACCCCTTGAAGTACTAGTTTTGGGTGAAGCATGGATGCATCCTAGGACACGTGGTGTCAAAGAACGACATTGCCATAGATTTCTCAAAGATCAGGGTCATTCTCAATCTTCCACCCCCAACTGATTACGAGGGCATTCAGTGATTCTTAGGCCATACAGGGTATTATCAATGGTTTGTATTGAACTATGCATTGATTACGAGACCTCTATACAAGCTGTTGATCATATTGGAATGGACTGAAGAATGCCAATGCGTATATGAGGAACTGAAAAAAGATCTAACCATGCACTAATTCTACAAGCCCCAGATCACACACTCACATTCCATGTGCACATTGATGCTTCAAATTTTGCAATAGGAGTTGTGTTGTGCCAACCTGGTGAACACAACCTAGATTACCAATGAGCTTTGCTAGCAGACAACTCACAGAGACCGAAATGAATTTCTCAACAATGGAGAGAGAGGGTTTGGCCATGGTATTTGCTGTAAATAAATTTTGGCATTATCTTTTGGCTACACCTTTTACCTTCTTTGTTGACCATCAAGCCCTATTATATCTTGTTAATAAACCTTGTGCTACATGGGATGCATCACTCAATGGCTACTTTTGCTTTTAGAATTTGACTTCTCCGTGGTGGTACATAAAGGGAAGCAACACTACATGGATGAGCATATGTCTCGCATCCCCACAGGAGAAGCTATTGGACTAGGCATTGTGGATGAATTGCCGGATGTGCATCTACTCCGCTTATCCAACAAAAAAGTTTTTTTTAGGGCCGACATGACATTGTATTGGGTAGACGACATATTCCAAGTGCTTGATCATGGACTACCTAAACAACCGACAAAAAAGGCCTGACTTAGGCAGCTCATCCTAAAGATCCAACCCTATCACCTGATAGCAGGCCAACTCTACTCACATAGGCACACGGTCGAATCACAGGGAGGACATTTCAGTGGAGATACGACAACCATAAACGTATACAATATAGCTAAACACTTTCAAGTGTGACACATTAGGGTTTTTGCCTATAAAGCATTCTTTGAGGGTCATCCCATGAATTGCAATGATGGGAGTTCTATTTATAATATAGATAAGAGTATGAGAAACTTCAGACCAAAAGTATTTTGGCATATTTTTTTCAACCATCAATGCTCGTATAACTTTTGCAATATGTCTATTTTTCCTTCTTGCAACCCCAATTTACTATAGAGTATACTTGCAAAAGTAATTTGTCTATTTATCCCATGAGACCTCAAAAAAGTCACTCAACTCATTAGAGAAATACTCTCTCTCTTCATCTGATCTCAAGCACTTAACTTTCAAGCATGTTTCTATTTCAACAATAGCCTTGAAAATTTTGAAGTGCTCAAATATATCACTCTTTTCAATCATGTTTCTATTTCAACAGTAGCCTTGAATGTTTTGAAGTTCTCAAATATATCACTCTTTTTCTTTATGAAATATACCCATAGTTTTCTTGAAAAATCTTCAATAAATGTGACAAAGTATTTACTACCACCAAGATATATGTTCTGGGTAGGCCCCCAAACATGTGTATGCACAACATTAACTATATTTCTGCTCACATCTCTATCATGCAAAAAATGTTGTCTTGCTTGCTTACCAAACTAACATGCCTCACACACTTTGTGAAACCGTGTAACTCTAAAAGTAGGCAACCCTGTAACCAAACCCTTGGACTACATTAATTTCAGCCTTTGCACATTTACATGTCAAATATGCCTATGTCATATTTTAATGTCTACAATCACTCCTTTTTCTTTAGAATATATAGTAGCATTCATAATAGGAATTTCAGCATCTAAAGTGAACTCGGGGAAGTTACTACATGTATATCCCCTACATCAAGTGCATTCAAGGCCTATTTATAAATATCCTTATTTATGATATTTTTAAAAATAAAATATAACCATTTTCTATTCAATTTGTAAATAACCCTTTTATATTACACCCTTCTCTATGTAACAAACGTATAAAATTGGTATTTTAAATATACTTTATTTTAAACCCACGCGATGCACACATATATTCATGAGTAACTTGCCCGAGAAAGTGAATATGTGGCCAACCTACACTTCCTTTTGTGATCAACCTACACTTATCATTAAAGTCTTCTATAAAATAACATTTTGCATTTAATGGAATATGTAACCCCTCACTCTACCAATTTGCTAACAAATACTAAATTCTTTATAATTGATGGTACATGTAATATATCTAACTTACTCATTCTATGTCCATCATGCAAGGATAAGAGAACTATTTTAATGTGTGAAATTAGGTGGCATACCATCATCTATCTGCACATACTCTAGATATGGTAAATCATGCATCTGTTTAAACCAATCATAGCAGACAACCTTAGGATACCTCATTTAATATCAAACACAATCCACACTGGGGCTAGATCAGTATTGGAGTTTGGAATATGGCAAAAACCTACAAACACAATAGTAGAAAATGACATGGCAATTAGACTATAGACTATAGCACTAGAATGCAACTTATAGGCTGGCATAGTATGCTATACAATAGCAAAAATAACAAAACATAGGTGTTTTTTGTCATATAACAATTAACAATAAGTTGAAGATAATAAAAACCAACAAAGAAAATGGATAAAGAGTAGTAAATGCAACAAATCTATAGTGGGCAACAAGCTACAAATAGTCACCAACAGTAGGAAGAGGCTAAGCAATAAGCATTTGATGACGGATAGCAATGGATAGTAGCTTGAACTATGATATCCTCCATGAACATGTGGACAACAAATATAAGGCCCTTGCAATCAGCAAAATTGAAATTAGAGCTAAGTGGTAAGCATTCTTTTTATGTATAGATGGATAGGTCCTTCCACGCACACTCTCTAGGATCAATGTCATCTCTTCTTAATGAAAGTTTGGTAATTTTGAGTTCCAGGTTCTAAATTACCAATTAAGTTTATAATGTAATTTTAGCTCAATACCTACCACTATCTTTTTTTCCTTGAAGGTTGGATTTGAGTGCATTGTGATATTTTTAGTGATAGCCAAACTAGCCTACATTGAGCACCAATGCTTTTAGTTAATGATAATGCCTAATATGGACACCTCTCATTAAAGTCTTCTATAAAATAACATTTTGCATTAAATGGAACATGTAACCCCTCACTCTACCAATTTGCTAACAAATACTAAATTCTTTATCATTGATGGCACATGTAATATATATGACTTACTCATTCTATGGCCATCATGCAAGAATAAGAGAACTATTTTAATGTGTGAAATTGGGTGGCATAAACCATCATCTATCTGCACATAATCTAGATTTTGTAAATCATGCATCTCTTTAAACCAATCATAGCAAACAACCTTAGGATACCTGATTTAATAGCAAACACAATCCACAGTAGGGCTAGATCAATATTGGAGTTTGGAATATGGCAAAAACCTACAAACACAATAGTAGAAAATGGCATGGCAATTAAACCATAGACTGTAGCACTAGAATGCAACTTATCGGCTGGCATAGTATGCTCTACACTAGCAAAAATAACAAAACATAGGTGTTCTTTGTCATATATCAATTAACAATAGGTTGAAGATAATCAAAACCAACAAAGAAAATGGATAAAGAGTAGTAAATGCAACAGATCTATAGTGGGCAACAAGCTAGAAATAGTCATCAACAGTAGGAAGAGGCTAGGCAATAAGCATTTGATGACGGATAGCAATGGATAGTAGCTTGAACTATGATATCCTCCATGAACGTGTGGACAACAAAGATAAGGCACTTGCAATCTACAAAATTGAAATTAGAGCTAAGTGGTAAGCATTCTTTTTATGTATAGATGGATGGGTCCTTCCACATTAGGGTTTGGCTTATGGGACACACACACTCTATAGGATCAATGTCATCTCTTTTTAATGAAAGTTTGGTAATTTTGAGTTCTAGGTTCTAAATTGCTAATAAGGTTTATAATGTATTTTTAGCTCAACACCTACCACTATCTCTTTTTCCTTGAAGGTTGGATTTGAGTGCATTGTGATATTTTTAGTGATAGCCAAACTAGCCTACATTGAGCACCAATGCTTTTAGTTAATGATAATGCCTAATATGGACACCTCTCATTAAAGTCTTCTATAAAATAACATTTTGCATTAAATGGAACATGTAACCCCTCACTCTACCAATTTGCTAACAAATACTAAATTCTTTATCATTGATGGCACATGTAATATATATGACTTACTCATTCTATGGCCATCATGCAAGGATAAGAGAACTGTTTTAATGTGTGAAATTGGGTGGCATAAACCATCATCTATCTGCACATAATCTAGATTTTGTAAATCATGCATCTCTTTAAACCAATCATAGCAAACAACCTTAGGATACCTGATTTAACAGCAAACACAATCCACAGTGGGGCTACATCAGTATTGGAGTTTGGAATATGGCAAAAACCTACAAACACAATAGTAGAAAATGGCATGGCAATTAAACCATAGACTGTAGCACTAGAATGCAACTTATCGGCTGGCATAATATGCTCTACAGTAGCAAAAATAACAAAACATAGGTGCTGTTTGTCATATATCAATTAACAATAGGTTAAAGATAATCAAAACCAACAAAGAAAATGGATAAAGGGTACTAAATGCAACAGATCTATAGTGGGCAACAAGCTAGAAATAGTGACCAACAGTAGGAAGAGGCTAGGCAATAAGCATTTGATGACATATAGCAATGGATAGTAGCTTGAACTATGATATCCTCCATGAATGTGTGGACAACAAAGATAAGGCACTTGCAATCTACAAAATTGAAATTAGAGCTAAGTGGTAAGCATTCTTTTTATGTATAGATGGATGGGTCCTTCCACATTAGGGTTTGGCTTATGGGACACACACACTCTCTAGGATCAATGTCATCTCTTTTTAATGAAAATTCGGTAATTTTGAGTTCTAGGTTCTAAATTGCTAATTTAGTTTATAATGTATTTTTAGCTCAACACCTACCACTATCTCTTTTTCCTTGAAGGTTGGATTTGAGTGCACTGTGATATTTTTAGTGATAGCCAAACTAGCCTACATTGAGCACCAATGCTTTTAGTTAATGATAATGCCTAATATGGACACCTCTCATTAAAGTCTTCTATAAAATAACATTTTGCATTAAATGGAACATGTAACCCCTCACTCTACCAATTTGCTAACAAATACTAAATTCTTTATCATTGATGGCACATGTAATATATATGACTCACTCATTCTATGGCCATCATGCAAGGATAGGAGAACTGTTTTAATGTGTGAAATTGGGTGGCATAAACCATCATCTATCTGCACATAATCTAGATTTTGTAAATCATGCATCTCTTTAAACCAATCATAGCAAACAACCTTAGGATACCTGATTTAACAGCAAACACAATCCACAGTGGGGCTACATCAGTATTGGAGTTTGGAATATGGCAAAAACCTACAAACACAATAGTAGAAAATGGCATGGCAATTAAACCATAGACTGTAGCACTAGAATACAACTTATAGGCTGGCATACTATGCTGTACAGTAGCAAAAATAACAAAACATAGGTGTTGTTTGTCATATATCAATTAACAATAGGTTGAAGATAATCAAAACCAACAAAGAAAATGGATAAAGAGTAGTAAATGCAACAGATCTATAGTGGGCAACAAGCTAGACATAGTCACCAACAGTAGGAAGAGGCTAGGCAATAAGCATTTGATGACATATAGCAATGGATAGTAGCTTGAACTATGATATCCTCCATGAACGTGTGGACAACAAAGATAAGGCACTTGCAATCTACAAAATTGAAATTAGAGCTAACTGGTAATCATTCTTTTTATGTATAGATGGATGGGTCCTTCCAAATTAGGGTTTGGCTTATGGGACACACACACTCTCTAGGATCAATGTCATCTCTTTTTAATGAAAGTTTGGTAATTTTGAAATCTAGGTTCTAAATTGCTAATTAAGTTTATAGTGTATTTTTAGCTCAACACCTACCACTATCTTTTTTTCCTTGAAGGTTGGATTTGAGTGCATTGTGATATTTTTAGTGATAGCCAAACTAGCCTACATTGAGCACCAATGCTTTTAGTTAATGATAATGCCTAATATGGACACCTCTCATTAAATTCTTCTATAAAATAACATTTTGTATTAAATGGAACATGTAACCCCTCACT